>NC_092052.1:54922911-55232679 GCF_003086295.3 Arachis hypogaea
TTAAATGCCAGACTGCTCTCCTCCAGGGTGTGCTATTTTTAATGCTATTTTTCAATTTGTTTTTTGATTTTTCAGTAGTTTTTGTGACTTCACATGATCAACAACCTAATATATCACGAAATAACAAAAAGAAAATAAAATAGATATGATTAAATAACATTGGGTTGCCTCCCAACAAGCGCTTCTTTAATGTTAATAGCTTGACAATGAGCTCTCATGGAGCCTCACAGATAATCAGAGCAAGGTTGGAACCTCCCAACACCAAACTTAGAGTTTGGTTGTGGCCTCCCAACACCAAACTTAGAGTTTGAATGTGGGGGGTTTTGTTTGACTCTGTATTGAGAGAAGCTTTTCATGCTTCCTCTCCATAGTTACAGAAGGAGAACCTTGTGTCTTATAGTTTGCAATGTCTGCAAACCACAGAGCTTCCTGAATGGCAAACAATTTCTCTTCCGGAAAGGTTTCAGAGATCTCAGTAGGAGGGAGGGATGTTCCTGCTACTGGTTCTATCCGGGACAGGTGATCAGCTACTTGATTCTCTGTCCCTTTTCTGTCTCTTATTTCTATATCAAACTCTTGCAGAAGCAACACCCATCTTATGAGCCTGGGTTTTGAATCCTGCTTTGTGAGTAGATATTTAAGAGCAGCATGGTCAGTATACACAATCACTTTTGATCTTACTAACTATGATCTAAACTTGTCAATGGCATAAACCACTGCAAGCAATTCTTTTTCTGTGGTTGTGTAATTTTTCTAGGCATCATTTAAAATGCGGCTAGCATAATAAATGACATGCAGAAGCTTGTTATGCCTCTGTCCCAGTACTGCACCAATGACATGTCACTGGCATCACACATTAGTTCAAATGGTAATGTCCAATCTGGTGCAGAAATAACTGGTGCTGTGACCAGCTTAGCTTTCAGAGTTTCAAATGCCTGTAGACACTCTGTGTCAAACACAAATGGCGTGTCAGCAGCTAGCAGATTGCTAAGGGGTTTTGCGATTTTTGAAAAATCCTTTATAAACCTCCTGTAGAATCCTGCATGCCCCAGAAAGCTTCTGATTGCTTTAACATTAGCATGTGGTGGTAATTTTTCAATCACTTCCACTTTAGCTTGATCCACCTCTATTCCCTTGTTTAAAATTTTATGCCCAAGGACAATTCCTTCAGTCACCATAAGGTGACACTTTTCCCAGTTTAAAACTAGGTTTGTCTCTTGGCATCTTTTCAGAACAAGTGCTAAATGGTTAAGGCAGGAGCTGAATAAGTCTCCAAATACTGAAAAGTCATCCATGAAGACCTCCAGAAATTTCTCTACCATATCAGAAAAAATAGAGAGCATGCATATCTGAAAGGTTGCAGGTGCATTACACAGCCCAAATGGCATCCTTCTGTAGGCAAATACTCCAGATGGACATGTGAATGCTATTTTCTCTTGATCCTGGGGATCTACTGTAATTTGGTTGTAGCCTGAATAGCCATCCAAAAAGTAGTAATAATCATGACCTGCTAGTCTTTCTAGCATCTGGTCTATGAATGGTAAAGGAAAATGATCCTTTCTGGTGGCTATATTGAGCCTTCTATAGTCAATACACATGCGCCACCCTGTAACTGTTCTTGTAGGAACCAGTTCATTTTTTTCATTATGTACCACTGTCATGCCTCCCTTTTTGGGGACAACTTGGACAGGGCTCACCCAGGGGCTATCAGAAATAGGATAAATAATCCCAGCCTCCAGTAACTTGGTGACCTCTTTCTGCACCACTTCCTTCATGGCTGGATTTAGCCGCCTCTGTGGTTGAACCACTGGCTTAGCATCATCCTCCAATAGGATCTTGTGCATGCATCTTGCTGGGCTGATGCCTTTAAGGTCACTTATGGACCACCCAAGAGCTGTCTTGTGTGTCCTTAGCACTTGAAGTAGTGCTTCCTCTTCCAGGGGATTTAAAGCAGAGCTTATGATCACCGGAAAAGTGTCACCTTCTCCCAGAAATGCATATTTCAGGGATGGTGGTAATGGTTTGAGCTTGGTTTTAGGAGGTTTTTCCTCTTTCTGAGGAAGTTTCAGAGGCTCTTTCAATTCCTCTAAATCCTCCAGATCAGGCTGAACATCTTTAAAAATGTCCTCTAGCTCTGATTCGAGACTCTCAGTCATATTGACCTCTTCCACTAGGGAGTCAATAATATCAACGCTCAGGTAGTCGTCTGATGTGTCTGGATGTTGCATAGCTTTGACAACATTCAACTTAAACTCATCCTCATTGACTCTCAGGGTTATCTCCCCTTTTTGGACGTCAATGAGGTTCGTCCAGTTGCTAGGAATGGTCTTCCTAGAATGAGAGTTGCACTCTTGTGCTCCTCCATTTCCAGCACTACAAAGTCAGTAGGGAAGGCGAATGGCCCAACCTTGACAATCATGTCCTCAATTATGCCTGATGGGTATTTAATGGAGCCATCAGCAAGTTGAAGACAGATCCGGGTTGGTTTGACCTCTTCAGTCAAGCCAAGCTTTCTGATAGTGGATGCAGGGATTAGGTTGATGCTCGCCCCAAGATCACATAAAGCTGTCTTGGTGCAATTACCCTCTAATATGCATGGTATCATAAAGCTCCCGGGATCTTTAAGCTTTTCTAAGAAGCTTTTCAGAATGACTGCACTGCATTTTTCAGTGAGGAGAACTCTTTCATTTTCTCTCCAATCCTTCTTATGACTCAAGATATCTTTCATGAACTTGGCATAAGAGGGTATTTGCTCAAGTGCCTCTGCAAACGGAATCTATATTTCAAGAGTCCTGAGATAGTCTGCAAAGCGAGCAAATTGCTTATCCTGCTCCTCTATGTGGAGTTTTTGAGGATAAGGTATCTTGGCTTTGTACTCCTCAACTTTGGCTGCTGCAGGTTTATTTCCTATAGAAGTGGTTGGGAAAGCCTTTTTAGAGGGGTTGTTATCAGCACTTATGTGTGTCTGATCCCTCATTGGCGTTTGAATGCCAGGGTTGGAAGCTTGATTGGCGTTGGACGCCAACTTCCTACCTGTTTCTGGCATTTGAACGCCAGAACTGAGCTACCATTGGGCGTTTGACGCCAGCTCCTTGCCTGTTCCTGGCGTTTGAACGCCAGAACTGTGCGTGGGTTGGGCGTTTAATGCCAGCTTTGCACCCTTTTCTGGCGTTTGAACCCCAGAGTTATTCCTCTCTGGGCTCTTACTGTCCTCAGAGGGATTTTGGATAGTATTTAACTCATCCTCTGTCAGTTGTTCTTTTCTTGGCTTTCTGCTGCTCTGAAGTGAGGTGTTTAATGTTTTCCCACTTCTTAATTGAACTCTTTGGCACTCTTCTGTTATTTGTTTTGATAACTGCTGTTTTGTTTGCTTCAACTGTACTTCCATATTTATATTAGCTATTCTTGTGTCTTGTAGTATCTCCTTGAATTCGACTAGCTGTTTTGTTAGAAAATCTAATTACTGATTGAATTCAGTAACTTTTTCTACAGGACTGAGTTCAGCAGTGACTGTTTTAGCCTCTTCTTTCATGGAAGACTCACTACTTAGGTACAGATGCTGATTTCTGGCAACTGTATCAATGAGCTCTTGAGCCTCTTCAATTGTCTTTCTCATGTGTATAGATCCACCAGCTGTGTGGTCTAGAGAAATCTGAGCTTTCTCTGTAAGCCCGTAATAGAAGATGTCTAACTGCACCCATTCTGAAAACATTTCAGAGGGGCATTTTCTTAGAATTTCTCTGTATCTCTCCCAGGCATCATAAAGAGATTCATTATCTTCTTGTTTAAAGCCTTGGATGTCCAGCCTTAGCTGTGTTATCCGTTTTGGAGGGAAGTATTGATTCAGAAATTTTTCTGACACCTGTTTCTATGTCCTTATGCTAGCCTTAGGTTGGTTATTTAACCACCTCTTAGCTTGGTCTTTTACAGCAAATGGAAACAGTAATAATCTGTAGACATCCTGATCTACTTCCTTATCATGTACTGTGTCAGCAATTTGTAAAAACTGTGCCAAAAACTCTGTAGGTTCTTCCTGTGGAAGACCAGAATACTGGCAACTTTGCTGCACCATGATAATAAGCTGAGAATTCAACTCAAAGCTACTGACTCCGATGGAGGGTATATAGATACTACTCCTATATGAAGAAGTAGTGGGGTTAGCATATGACCCCAGAGTCTTTCTGGACTGTTCATTTCCACTTAGGTCCATGATGGAGAAAGGGAGATGATGTGGATTGTATTATTATTATTTTTTTTGAAACCGAAAATAAAATAAAATAAAGTAAAATAAAATAAGTGAAAATTCGAATATAAGTTCAGAAATTAAAAGGAAATTGAAAACTAAAATAATTAGTTAATTAAAAAGATTTGAAAAATAAGGGTAAGGATTTTCGAAAAATGAAGAGAGAGAAAATGGTTAGGAAGTTTTGAAATTTAAATTTTAGATTTGAAAATTAAAATTTGAATTCTTAAATTTTTGAAATTTGAAATTTGAATTTTGAAATTTGAAAATTTGAATTTTGAATTTTGAAAAAGTCAACAATATAAGATAAGGATTTGAAAGAGATTTAAATTTTGAAAAGATTTGATTTTTAAGTTTGAAAATTAAATTTTGAAGTTTAAAATTTTGAAATTTGAAATTTGAAATTTTGAAATTTGAATTTTGAATTTTGAATTTTGAATTTTGGAAGTTGAAAATTGAAATTTGAATTTGAAATAAGATAAGATAAGATTTTGAAACATATATGATTTTTTTTTGAAAGAGATTTGAATTTTGAAATTTTAAAACTAAGATAAGATAAAATTTTGAAATTGAAATCTGAATTTTTATAAAAAATTTCGAAATATTTGCTTAAAAATAGTTAGAAAAGATATTTTTTGATTTTTGAATTTTATGATGAAAGAGAAAAACACACAAAAGACACACAACTTAAAATTTTTAGATCTAATTCTCCTTGTTTTCGAAAATTTTGGAGGAAAAACACCAAGGAACACCAAACTTAAAAATTTTAAGATCAAAACACAAGGAAGACTCAAGAACACTTTGAAGACTCACAAGAACACAAGAACATGAAGAAAGAACACCAAACTTAAAATTTTTAGAAAACTAAAATAAAATTTTTGAAAACTAAAGAAAAGTTACAGGAGAACACCAAACTTAAAGTTTGGCACAAGATTTGTTCAAAGAAAAATTATTTTTGAAAAATTTTTAAAAAGAAGATACCCAATTTCCAAGAACATAAGCACCACGCTCTCGCCAATTGAGCTATAAATTTAACGTATTTTAATAAGGTATATAATAAATAATAATTTTTTTTTGAAAACTGATATTTTGAAAAAGCACAACAAAAACAAGAAAAGACACAGAACAAGAAAACTAAAGATCAAACAAGAAAAATTGACAAGAACAACTTGAATATCAAGGAAGAACAAAGAACATGCAATTCGAAAATTTAAAGGAAAATAAAAACATGCAGTTGACACCAAACTTAAAACATGAAACTAAACTCAAACAGAAGACTAAATCATGAAGTTATTGGTTTTAAAAATTTTTGAAAATAATTAAGAAAAAGGAAATAAGGATTCTAAAGTTTTAACAAGAACAATAATAAAAGACTCTGACCCAAAAGACAAAATTTTCCTAATCTAAGCAACAAGATGAACCGTTAGTTGTTCAAACTCGAACAATCCCCGGCAATGGCACCAAAAACTTGGTGCACGAATTGTGAATCACACTTTTCACAACTCGTACCACTAACCAGCAAGTGCACTGGGTCGTCCAAGTAATACCTTACGTGAGTAAGGGTCGATCCCACGGAGATTGTTGGTTTTGAAGAAATCTATGGTTATCTTGTAAATCTTAGTCAGGAAATCAATTATAATTATCAGTATGAATTACGAAGAATAAAAGAGCATGGATTAAATACTTATTCTGCAGTAATGGAGAATATGTTGGAGTTTTAGAGATGCTTTGTCTTCTGAATCTCTGCTTTCTTCCTGTCTTCTTCTTCACGCACGCAAGGTTCCTCCTATGGCAAGCTGTGTGTTGGTGGATCACCGTTGTCAATGGCTACCATCCGTCCTCTCAGTGAAAAAGGTCCAGGTGCACTGTCACCGAACGGCTAATCATCTGTCGGTTCCCACTCATGCTGGAATAGGATCCATTGATCCTTTTGCGTCTGTCACTACGCCCAGCCCTTGTGAGTTTGAAGCTCGTCACAGTCATTCAATCCCTGAATCCTACTCGGAATATCACAGACAAGGTTTAGACTTTCCGGATTCTCAAGAATGCTGCCAATAGATTCTAGCTTATACCACAAAGATTCTGATTAAGGAATCCAAGAGATATTCATTCAATCGAAGGTAGAACGGAGGTGGTTGTCAGGCACGCGTTCATAGGTTGAGGATGATGATGAGTGTCACGGATCATCACATCCATCATATTGAAGTGCGAATAAACATCTTAGATAGAAACAAGCGTGTTTGAATAGAAAACAGAAATAGTTGCATTAATTCATCGAAACACAGCAGAGCTCCTCACCCCCCAACAATGGAATTCAGAGACTCATGCCGTCAAAGAGTATAAAGTTCAAATCTAAAATGTCATGAGGTACAAAATAAATCTCTAAAAGTTGTTTAAATACTAAACTAGTAACCTAGGTTTACAGAAAATGAATAAACTAAGATAGATGGTGCAGAAATCCACTTCTGGGGCCCACTTGGTGTGTGCTGGGGCTGAGACTTAAGCTTTACACGTGCCTGGGCTGTTTCTGGAGTTAAGCGCCAGGTTGTAACCTGTTTTGGGCGTTCAACTCCAACTTGTAACCTGTTTCTGGCGTTTAACGCCAGACTGCAACATGGAACTGGGGTTGAACGCCAGTTTACATCGTCTATCCTTGAGCAAAGTATAAACTATTATATATTTCTGGAAAGTCCTGGATGTCTACTTTCCAACGCAATTGAGAGCGCGCCAATTGGACTCCTGTAGCTCCATAAAATGCATTCCGAGTGCAGGGAGGTCAGAATCCAACAGCATCAGCAGTCCTTTTTCAGCCTGAATTAGATTTTTGCTCAGCTCCCTCAATTTCAGCCAGAAATTACCTGAAATCACAGAAAAACACACAAACTCATAGTAAAGTCCAGAAATGTGATTTTTATTTAAAAACTAATAAAAATATAATAAAAAGTGACTAAATCATATTAAAAATACCTAAAAATAATGCCAAAAAGCGTATAAATTATCCGCTTTGCTTTTTGCTTTTCCATAACCATTAATGGCACCTAAGGCCGGAGAAACCTCTAGGAAGAGGAAAAGGAAGGCAGTCGCTTCCAACTCCGAGTCAAGAGAGATGGAGAGATTCATCTCAAAAACCCATTACTAGAAAGAGGATGGAGCAAACAATAGAGCCCACTCATGGACCTCAACAAGAGCACTCCATTATCCTCAATGAAATTAGAGAAGACCAAAGAGCCATGAGGGAGGAGCAACAAAGGCAAGGAAGAGACATTGAGGAGCTAAAGCACTCCATAAGATATTCAAGAGGAAGAACTAGCCGCCATCACTAAGGTGGACCTGTTCTTTAATTTCATTGTTCTTATTTTTCTATTTTTTGAAAATTATGCTTTATGTTTTGTCTATGTTTGTATCTTTATGACATGATCATTAGTGTCTAGTGTCTATGTCTTAAAGCTATGAATGTCCTATGAATCCTTCACCTTTCTTAAATAAAAAAAATGCTTTTAATTGCAAAAGAACAAGAAGTACATGGTTTCGAATTCTATCTTAAAATTAGTTTAATTATTTTGATGTGGTGGCAATACCTTTTGTTTTCTGAATGAATGCTTGAACAATGCATATTTTTGAAATTGTTGTTTATGAATGTTAAAATTTTTGGCTCTTGAAAGAATAAGAAAAAAGGAAAAATGTTATTGATAATCTGAAAAATCATAAAACTGATTCTTGAAGCAAGAAAAAGTAGTGAATACAAAGCTTGCAGAAAAAAAGAAAAAAAAGAGAAAAAGTGGTGATAAAAATAAAAAAAAGAAAGAAAAAGAAAAAGCAAGTAGAAAAAGCCAATAGACCTTTAAACCAAAAGGCAAGGTTCAAATAAAAAGGATCCAAGGCTTTGAGCATTAATGGATAGGAGGGCCCAAAGGAATAAAATCCTGGCCTAAGCGGCTAAACTAAGCTGTCCCTAACCATGTGCTTGTGGCGTGAAGGTGTCAAGTGAAAAGCTTGAGACTAAGCGGTTAAAGTCGTGGTCTAAAGCAAAAAGAGTGTGCTTAAGAGCTCTGAACACCTCTAACTGGGGACTCTAGCAAAGCTGAGTAACAATCTGAAAAGGTTCACCCAGTTATGTGTCTGTGGCATTTATGTATCCGGTGGTAATACTGGAAAACAAAATGCTTAGGGTCACGACCAAGACTCATAAAGTAACTGTGTTCAAGAATCAACATACTGAACTAGCAGAATCAATAACACTATCTGAATTCTGAGTTCCTATAGATGCCAATCATTTTGAACTTCAAAGGATAAAGTGAGATGCCAAAACTATTCAGAAGCAAAAAGGCTACAAGTCCCGCTCATCTAATTGAAGCTAATCTTCATTGATAAGTTTGGAATTCATTGTATATTATCTTCTTTTTATTCTATTTTCTTTTTAGTTGCTTGGGAACAAGCAACAATTTAAGTTTGGTGTTGTGATGAGCGGATAATTTATACCCTTTTTGGCATTGTTTTTACATAGTTTTTAGTATGTTTTAGTTACTTTTTATTATATTTTTATTAGTTTTTATTCAAAAATCATATTTCTGGAATTTACTATGAGTTTGTGTGTTTTTCTGTAATTTCAGGTATTTACTGGCTGAAATTGAGGGACCTGAGCAAAAATCTGATTCAGAGACTGAAAAAGGACTGCAGATGCTGTTGGATTCTGACCCTCCTGCACGCGAAATGGATTTTCTCGAGCTACAGAAGTCCAATTGGCGCAATCTTAGTTGCGTTGAAAAGTAGACATCCTGGGCTTTCCAGCAATATTTAATAGTCCATACTTTGTTTGAGATTTGATGGCCCAAACTGGCGTTCAAAGTAAGCCTAAAAATTCTGGCGTAAAACGCCCAAACTGGCACCAGAATTGGAGTTAAACGCCCAAACTGGCACCAAAGCTGGTGTTTAACTCTAGGAACAGCCTAAGCACGAAAAAGCTTCAATGCTCAGCCCAAGCACACACCAAGTGGGCCCCGAAAGTGGATTTCTGCACTATCTACACTTAGTTACTCATTTTCTGTAGCCCTAGGTTACTAGTCTAGTATAAAAACTACTTTTAGAGATTCATTCAGCACCTTATGACATTTTTACACTTTACATTGTATTGTTGGGGGTGAGGAGCTCTGCTGTGTTTCAATGGATTAATGCAATTACTACTGTTTTCTATTTAATCACGCTTGATTCTATTCTAAGATACTCATTCGTACTTCAATCTGGAGAAGATGATGATCCGTGACACTCATTATTATTCTCAATTCTATGAACGCGTGCCTGACAACCACTTTCATTCTATCTGAGCTCAACGTAGTCATTGGGCAACAGCTTGAGTGTGTATCTCTTGGGTCTTTGATCCATGAGATCAGAACCTTCGTGGTAGAGGATAGAACCAATTGATAGCATTCTTGAGATCCGAAAAGTCTAAACCTTATCTGTGGTATTCCGAGTTGGATCTGGAAGGGGATGACTATGACGAGCTTCAAACATGCGAATGTTGGGCATAGTGACAGTGTGCAAAAGGACAAGGGTCCTATTCCAACGCTAGTGGGAACCGACAGATGATTAGCCGTACGGTGACAGCACATATGAATTTGTTTCATATGAAAGGATCATACAGCCTGCCATGGAAGGAAGCCATGCGTGTTTGGAGAAGAAGACAGTAGGAAAGCAGATATTCAGATGATAGAGCATCTCCGGAACCTCAACCTGCTTCTCATTACTGAATCACAAGTACTGTTTATTTCATGTTATTTATTTTCATAAATATAACCACTATTATCATTAATCTCCTGATTGAGATCTACAAAATAACCATAGCTTGCTTCAAGCTGACAATCTCTGTGGGATCGACCGTTACTCACGTAAGGTATTACTTGGACGACCCAGTGCACTTGCTGGTTAGTTGTATGGAGTTTTGAAAACTGTTATCATAATTTCGTACACCAATCCCTGAGGTCCCTTTCAGGCTTAAGAAGAATGAGTGTCCAAAAATCCGAAGAGAGATTCGGAGAAGAGGTTGGGAAGTTTTAACCAATCCCATCCAAGAGGTTAGGATCCTAATGGTGCAAGAATTCTATGCTAATGCATGGGTCACGAAAAACCATGACATTAATGTGAATCCAAATCCCAAGAATTGGAGCTCCATGGTCTGAGGGAGAATCTTATATTTTAGCCAAGAAAGTGTGAGGTTGGCATTCAACCTACCTTTGACGCAAGGAGATCCACATCCTTACACTAGAAAAGTCAACTTTGATCAAAGACTAGATCAAGTGCTCTTAGACATCTGTGTGGAAGGAGCACAATGAAAAAGGGATTCTCAAGGAAGCCTATCCAATTGAGGAGGCCTGATCTCAAACCCATAGCTAGAGGAGGGTTGGAGTTTATTCAACGGTCTATCATCCCTACTAGCAACCGGTCCGAAGTGACCGTAGACCAAGCCATCATGATCCATTGCATCATGCTCAGAGAGAAGGTGGAAGTACATGAGGTGATACCTCAAGAGTTGTACAAAGTGGCAGACAAGCCCTCCACCAAGGCTAGGTTAGCCTTCCCTCATCTTATATGTCACCTATGCAATTCAGCTAGAATTGCCATAGAAGGAGACATTCCTATTGAGGAGGACAAGTGATAAACCCCATTTTTAGGGTTTATCATGTATAGATTTTGAAGATTTTATCAATGATCTTCCACACTTATTCATATAAAAATGCATGATTTTGTGTTCCTTTCCTAATTTTGCCTCATAGATGAAAACATGCTTCTCATTAAAATTGATATATTGTAATCCCCCTCTATTACCATTCGATGCCGTGACCTGTTTGTTAAGTGGTTTCAGAAGTTATAGGGAAAAAATGGCTAAGAGGGATGAAGGAAGCATGCATGAATGGAAGGAGCATGGAAAAATTAGAGTTTTGGAACTTCGGCTTGGGCGCGCACGCGCACCGTACGCATACACGCGGATGTGCACCCTCAGAGCCGGCTAAATGGAGTCAAAACGAGAAGCCGGCGCGCTTACATGGCTCGACCAGAAATCCTTGGACGTGCGCGCGCACTACGCGCCTACGCGCACACTCGCAAAAAGCCGCAGGGATGCGTACGCGAATTGTGCGCATATGCGCCGATGGTCGCATGTGATTTTTTAAGAAGAAAACGTGACCACCGATTTCAGGTAGTGGCAGGCCCTATTTTGGGGTAGAATTCTGGTGGGAAGAGCATAAGAAGACCAAAGATTAAGGATATTGGGACAATGAGACATAATTCTAGATATTTTGAGGAGTTATTTACATTTTTGCTTTTAGAGAGAGAAACTCCAACTTCTCTCTAGGATCTTACTCTCTCCATTGCAATTCTTCTTTGATTTCTTGGTGAGATCCATTGCTAATTCACTTTTACTTTGATACAAGTTGTAGATCTACTCTTCTTCTACTCTCAATTAGTGTTCTCTTGATTCATTCAATTAGATCTAGATTTATGACTTTGTTACTTTGAATTTTGATTAATGAATTGAGGAATTTTATTCAATTGCTTGATTGTTGATGATTGCTTGGATTAGATAGCTTTAATTCAATTCTCTTCTCTCAATTTCATCATGTCTTCTTTGATTGCCTACCAATTGTTTGTGAAAATGACAACCTTAGCTATGGAGTAGATTTCTCTTACATGGTTTAGGGGTTGAGTTATTAGAGACACTTGAGTAGTGGATATCAATTGTTGATTAGGAATTGAGAATTGCTAATTGACTTGGAGTGCACTAAAGCTAGACTTCCCTAGGGTTAGGCTAGGACTTGTGACTCGAGTTAGTTACTCTCACTTAACTTTCCTCCATTATTAGGGGGTTAACTAAGTGAAACAATAATTAATTCTTATCATAATTGAAGGAAACTACAATGAGGGAACTTCGAATACTCACCCTTGGCCAAGACCTTTATCTCAACTAATTGTCGTTTACTTTTTTTAGTTTGAATTCTTGCACCAACTCTCAAAACAACAAAAGACTTCCTAATCAATGATGTGCATTCTAAGGCAATTCCTAGGGAGAACGACCCGGGATCAACACTCTCGGTCATAGATTTTAGAATTGTTTGATGCGATATTTGCGTGTCGGTTAGACTATACTCACGAATGGATTCATTGCTAATGTCTAATCCGACATAAGAATATTTTGTTCATAAAAAATGGTGCCGTTACCGGGGAGTTGCTTATGTGTGCCGTTCTCTTGGTTAGTGTAAATATGTTAATATGTGGATACTTGCATTTTTCTCTTGATTGTTTGTTTGGTTGATTGTTAGTTAGGATTAATCTTTGCTTAAGTACCATTTGATGTCATGAGCTTCTTATCTCCTTCATTGTATGACGCATTCACTACCGAATCCGAGCTTAGCACCACTTGATTCGGAAATTGAAAGAACTTTACTTCATATTAGGCAAGCTCGGAGGCGGTTAGCCTTTGAGGAAGGTGAAAAGGTTTTTACCAACTCACCAACCATATCCGAGGTGGATACCGAATCATCATCCAAAGAAGGCACTAATTACTCTTCCATTGATGCTACTAATAGTTCTTCTTTTGATCTAGGTGTTGACAATATGGCCACTCCAAGGAGAGTTACTCTCAAGGAAGCGGGTGCACCGGACTTTGTTCTCCAACCTCTTCATGTGCTTCATCCCAACTTGAATGCAAACTTTGAACTCAAGACCGCTATCATCAATCTTCTACCAAAGTTTCATGGACTTCCCGCACAAGATCCAATTAGACACCTCAAGGACTTTCATAGGGTATGCTCGACCACTAGGCGGGAAGGATCCGATGAAGTAGTGATATGGTTGTTTGCCTTCCCTTTCTCTCTTGAGGGAAGAGCCAAAGAGTGGTTTTATACCTTACCTAGTGATGTTGTCTCTGATTGGGACTTGCTTAGAAGAGAATTCATAGATAAATTCATGCCTGTAGAAATGACGGATAAGCTAAGGAAGGAGATCTCATGTATTGTACAAGGCGAGATGGAAACCCTATATGAGTATTGGGAGCAGTTTCGCAAACTTCTTGACTCATGTCCCAACCACATAATTGACACTCAAGTATTGCTTAGCTATGTGTTCCAAGGCATGAGAGAGCAAGATAAGAATCTATTGGATGCCTCAAGCAACGGTTTTTTGTCAAAGTATAGGACGGCGGAGGAGGCATGGCAACTCATTACCGACTTGGCCGAATCCATTCAACATGTTAGACAGAGAATCAACCGCCCAAAGGCCGTGAATGAAGTCTCTTCTAGTGGTGAGACCGCCACCCTTACCAAAACCTTGTGTGAGATGACAAGTCTTCTAAAGCAACTCCAAGTGAATCAACAACAACCTCCACCATCTCCTCAACACCAACAAAGCCAACAATTGGTTCCCCAAAAAGCATGAGGTATTTTCTCATGCTACTTCCACTACACGGATGAAAGTCCGAGTCTCCAAGAAGATAACACTTTAGCGGCTACCCACAACTTTTATGATCGCTCCTTCTATGAGCGCCCTAATCAAGGATACCATTCACAAGGGAGCAATTTCAACCAAGGGTACCCCCATCAAGGAAGCAATTATAACCAAGGGAGTAGCAACTCTAATCAAGGTTGGAGGGATAGCTCCAACCAAGGTTGGTGGGACAATTATCAATAAGGAGGTAGGGACAATGGAGGCAACCAAAGATGGAACACCAACAATCCACAAAACCGACACTCACAAAACCCTCCAAATCAATAACCAAACCAAGGAAGAAACTACCAAACTTACATACTACCTCATAGACAACCACTTCCACCCAACCAATCACAAGTACCACAAATCACCTATCCTTCCACTTCTTTAAATCAAGATGAGACACTCCGGTCCATACTCCAAGGGCAAAAAGAACTCCAAAATACACTCAACTCTAGTCTTAATGGCCTCACTTTCACCCTCCAAGCTCTCATTGCTCGCATGGAGCTACCATCTACCTCCACTCCTCAAGCTCCAAACTCTAGTGCCATACCTTCTCAACCTCTACCCAATCCCAAGGGTGGTATCAACACCATAGCCTTGAGGTCCAAAACTAAATTGAAAGAGAGGGGCTCAAAGGCACCTAGTCCAATGATAGTTGCTCAAGAGGAGGATAGAGTTGAGATAGAAGAAATAGAAGAGGAGGAGGAAACACATGAGATAGTTGAAGATGAAGACCCTCAACCAAGGAGTGAAGTCCCTAGAAAGGAGCAAGTCTTGGAGGAAGTGGCTCAACCAATCCCATTTCCTACATTGGCAAGAAGGACCAAGAAGCATGTAGAACTTGACCCAAAAATGGTAGAGATGTTCATGAAAGTAGAGGTAACTATCCCTCTCTTTGATGCTATTCATCAAGTGCCTAAATATACAAAGTTTCTTAAGAACTTGTGCCTGAACAAAGATAGAATCCATGAGTTAGAAACCATTCCATTAGGGAGTTCTATTTTGGCTTTGATGGGAGCCATCCCAGAAAAGTGTGTTGATCTGGGCCTTTGCTTGGTCTCTTGTATCATCGATGGAGTCCAATTCATTGATTGTATGTGTGACCTTTGTGCATGCATTAGCATTATGCCCCTTTCCATTTATCATATATTGAAGCTCCCACTGTTGAAACGGTTGGCAGCTAGGTTTTTCTTGGCGGACAAGAGCATAATAACCGTGACGGGTATTGCGGAAGATGTGTTAGTCAACATAAAGGGTTTGGTATTTCCAATTGATTTACATATCCTTGAGATGCCACCAAGTGAATCCAAAAGGACATCATCTATCCTACATGGGACGCCGTTTTTGAGGACCTCTAGATTCAAGTTGGATGCCCATTCGAGAACCTACTCATTTGGGATAGATGGGAGACTCGTAAGTTTTAGCTTAGAAGAAGCAATGAAGCACCCACTGGAGAACTATTCCATATTCCGGTGTGATTTAATTGACAACATTGTGGCCGAAGTACATTATGCAAAGCTAGATGAGAAACATATGATTGAAGAAAATAGTGAAGACCAAAGTGAAGAAGTTCAAGTGTCAATTCAAGAGCAAAAGCTTGAATTGAAGCCACTGCCGCCCCACCTAAAGTACTCATACCTTGATGAAGCCCACAAGTTCCCGGTGATTTATCAAGGGAACAAAATCCTCAACAAGAAGAGAAGTTGCTATGTGTTTTGAGGAGGAACAAAAGAGTAATAGGATGGAGCTTGGCAGATCTAGTGGGGATATGTCCCCGAGTGTGTGAGCACCGGATCTTCTTAGAGGAAGAAGCTAGACCCGTTAGACAACCTCAAAGACGACTGAATCCTACCATTCTAGAGATCGTCAAGAAGGAGGTGACCCGGTTACTCGAGGCAGACATCATCTACCCCATTTCGGATTGTTAATGGGTGAGTCCCGTTCAAGTTGTGCCAAAGAAATCTGGGGTAACCACAATCAAGAATGAAAGCGATGAGCTTATAGCAACAAGGGTGCAAAAATCTTGGAGGGTATGTATCGACTACCGAAGGTTGAACTCGGCCACTAGAAAGGATCATTTTCCACTTCCGTTTATCGATCAAATTCTTGATCGGCTATCCGTAAACCTTATTATTGCTTTCTAGATGGCTATTCGGGGTACTTTCAAATCTACATTGCTCTAGAGGACCAAGAAAAAACAACATTTACTTGCCCCTTTAGAACTTATGCCCACAAGCGTATACCATTTGGCCTATGCAATGCACCGGCAACTTTCCAAAGATGCATGATGAGCATATTTGCGGATTTTCTAGAGCAATGCATGGAGGTATTCATGGATGACTTCACGGTATATGGTGATTCTTTTGATCATTGCTTGGATAACCTTGAAAGAGTTTTGGAAAGATGTACTAAATCCAACCTTGTCTTAAATTTTGAGAAGTGCCATTTCATGGTAAGGCAAGGCATTGTTTTAGGACATATTGTTTCCAAAGATGGTATTTCTGTAGATCCAGCAAAGATCAATGCTATATCTAGCTTGCCTTATCCCTCTTCCGAGAGGAAAGTCTGTTCTTTCCTTGGACATGCAGGATTCTATCGAAGATTCATAAAGGACTTTAGTAAGGTAGCATTGCCTCTCTCAAGATTGTTGCAAAAGGACATTGAGTTTGATCTAAGCAAGGAGTTCATCGAGGCTTTTGACAAGCTCAAGGTAGCATTGACCCAAGCTCCCATCGTGCGAGGGCCGGATTGGAGTCGGCCATTCGAAATAATGTGTGATGCTTCAAATTCTGCCGTGGGAGCCTCGTTAGCACAACGCGAGGGTAAAAATCCATATGTCATAGCCTATGGATCAAAAACACTAGATGGAGCCCAATCCAACTACACTACCACCGAAAAAGAACTATTGGCAATAGTTTTTGCCTTGGACAAGTTTCGAGCAATCTACTTGGTTCCAAGGTGGTAGTATACTCGGATCATGCGACGTTAAAGCATTTGTTGGCTAAGAAGGAATCCAAACCGAGATTGATTAGATGGGATTTATTGTTGCAATAATTTGACTTGGAAATTAAAGATAGGAGTGGTTCACAAAATCTAGTGGCGGACCACTTAAGTCGCCTTGAACATACCAAAGGCAATACCACTCCTATTAATGATTCTTTTCCCTTTGAGGGCTTGCAAGCAATCTTGGAAGTTATTCCTTGGTATGCATCAATTGCCAATTACTTCGTGTCTCGCTCCTTTCCTCCTAATCTCTCCAAACGTCAAAGGGATAAGCTAAAAAGCGAATCCAAATACTATGTGTGGGATGACCCATACCTTTGGAGATGTGGAGCGGATGAAGTAATTCGGAGGTGCATTCCACAAATCGAATTCCACTCAATCTTGGAAGCTTGCCACTCCTCTGAAGGAGGAGGCCATTATGGACCTCAAAGAACGGCAAGGAAAATCCTAGATTGTGGATTTTGGTGGCCAACTCTTTTCAAGGACTCTTCTCTTTTTTGTAAATCTTGTTCTCAATTCCTTAGATTTGGTAATATCTCCAAGAAGGACGAAATCCCCCAACAAACCATGCTATTTTGTGAGATTTTTTATGTGTGGGGTATCGACTTCATGGGGCCATTCCCAAATTCTAATGGTTTTCTCTACATTCTACTAGCCATTGATTATGTGTCCAAATGGGTGGAAGCAATACCCACCTGGACGGACGATGCTAATGTGGTCCTTTCTTTTGTGAGAAATAACATCATTTGTATATTTGGGTCGCCACGAGCAATCGTGAGCGACCAAGGCTCACATTATTGCAATAGAAGAATGGAAGGGCTAATGAAGAAATACGGCATCATGCATAAAGTGGCTATGGCCTTCTACCCACAGATAAACGGCCAAGCTGAGGTTTCCAATCGGGAGATTAAACGCATATTGGAAAGGATTGTGAAACCCAATAGAAAAGATTGGAGTGCCAAGCTTACCGACGCACTATGGGCATACCAAATGGCATACAAGATGCCAATTGGCATGAGCCCCTTTCTGTTGGTGTATGGAAAAGCTAGCCACTTACCGGTGGAGGTAGAGCATAGAGCATATTGGGCCGTCAAGGAGTGCAATCCAAGTTTGGGTGGGGCCGGAGTTGAGAGAAAGCTTCAACTAGTGGAATTAGAGTGTTTGAGGTTGGAAGCCTATGAGAACTCGAGACTTTACAAGGAGAAAATGAAAGCCGTGCACGACAAGAATATAAGAAGAAGAGAATTTAGAGCCGGTGATCTAGTCCTCCTTTACAATTAAAGGTTGAGATTGTTGCCCAGAAAACTAAGGTCAAAATGGGATAGCCCATATTGAGTGGAGAAAGCGGAGCCCTATGGAGTCTACCATTTACGCCATCCCTCAAGTCCGGATATCTTCAAGGTCAATGGGCACCGTCTCAAGTTATATCATGGTGAGCAAATGAAGAGCAACAAGGAGATTGAGGTATTCCTTTTGGAAGATGCACCTCTTGGCAAAGAGCAATGAGCTAGTGAAAGTCCAACTTAAGGACATTAAACAAAAGTGCTAGGTGGGAGACAGCCCACCATGGTGAGATCTATCTTTTTGCCCCTTTTGTATATAGTTCTTGAATTCTTCATTGTTTTGTGATTGCTTAGCTACAGTTTTGTTTGGTTAGATTTGATTGTGACTACCTTAGATATATTGATTCGTGACTTTTTGAGTTAAATTTGACTTAGTGTTCTCCATTTAGTGTTCTTTTTCATTCACGTGCTTGTTCATATGTGCATTGAGCTTACTACTTTTGTTGCTTCATTCCTACATGCTCATCCCTTAACTCTTATCTCTTGTTATTGATGTTGAGAGTGTGTGCTCCTCATGCTTCTTGCTTGCATGCCTATATCACTCCTATATATTGCTGGAAAGTATGGACTATTATATATTGCTGGAAAGCCCTAGATGTATACTTTCCAACACAATTAGAGTCACGCCATTTGGAGTTCTGTAGCTCCAAAAAATCCACTTTGAGTGCAGGGAGGTCAGAATCCAACAGCATCTGCAGTCCTTCTTCAACCTCTGAATCTGATTTTTTCTCAGGTCCTTCAATTTCAGCCAGAAAATACCTGAAATCACAGAAAAACACACAAACTCATAGTAAAGTCCAGAAATGTGATTTTTAATTAAAAACTAATAAAAATATAATGAAAACTAATTAAATCATACCAAAAAAATACTAAAAACAATGCCAAAAAGTGTATAAATTATCCGCTCATCACAACACCAAACTTAAATTGTTGCTTGTCCCCAAGCAACTGAAAATCAAATAGGATAAAAAGAAGAGAATATAATATAAATTCCAAAATATCAATGAAACATAGCTTCAATCAGATGAGCGGGACTTGTAGCTTTTTGCCTCTTGAATAGTTTTGGCATCTCACTTCCTCCATTGAAGTTCAGAATGATTGGCATATATAGGAACTCAGAATTCAGATAGTGTTATTGATTCTCCTAGTTCAGTATGTTGATTCTTGAACACAGCTACTTCATGAGTCTTGGCCGTGGCCCTAAGCACTTTGTTTTCCAGTATTACCACCGGATACATAAATGCCACAGACACATAACTGGGTGAACCTTTTCAAATTGTGACTCAGCTTTGCTAAAGTCCCCAATTAGAGGTGTCCCGGGTTCTTAAGCACACTCTTTTTTTGCTTTGGACCTTGACTTTAACCGCTCAGTCTCAAGTTTTCACTTGACACCTTCACGCCACAAGCACATGGTTAGGGACAGCTTGGTTTAGCCGCTTAGGCTAGGATTTTATTCCTTTAGGCCCTCCTATCCACTGATGCTCAAAGCCTTGGATCCTTTTTATTACCCTTGCCTTTTGGTTTTAAGGGTTACTGGCTTTTTGCTCTTGCCTCTTGTTTTTAAGAGCTTTTGGCTTTTTCTGCTTGCTTTTTCTTTTTCTTTCTATTTTTTTTCGCAAGCTTTCTGTATTCACTGCTTTTTCTTGCTTCAAGAATCATTTTTATGATTTTTCAAATTATCAAATAATATTCTCCTATTCATCATTCTTTCAAGAGCCAACATATTTAACATTCTTAAACAACAACTTCAAAAGACATATGCACTGTTCAAGCATTCATTCAGAAAACACAAAGTATTGCCACCACATCAAAATAATTAAACTAGTTTCAAGGATGAATTCGAAACCATGTACTTCTTGTTCTTTTGTAATTAAAACATTTTTCATTCAAGAGAGGTGATGGATTCATAGTACATTCATAACTTTAAGGCATAGACACTTAAATACTAGTGATCATGAAGACAAAAACATAAACAAACATAAAGCATAAAAATCGAAAAATAGGAAAATAAATAAACAAGGAGATTAAGGAATGAGTCCACCTTAGTGAGGGTGGCGTCTTCCTCTGCTTGAAGAACCAATGGTGCTTTTGAGCTCCTCTATGTCTCTTCCTTGTCTTTCTTGCTCCTCCCTCATAGCTCTTTGATCTTCTTTAATTTCATGGAGGATGATGGAGTGCTCTTGATGTTCCACCCTTAATTGTCCTATGTTGGAACTTAATTCACCTAGGGAAGTGTTGATTTGTTCCCAATAGTTTTGTGGAGGAAAGTGCATCCCTTGAGGCATCTCAGGGATTTCATGGTGAGGACTTTCCTCATGCTCATATTGAGGTCCATGCTCTCTTGTTTGCTCCATCTTTTTCTTAGTGATGGGCTTATCCTCTTCAATGAGGATGTCTCCCTCTAAGTCAATTCCAGCCGAATTGCAGAGGTGGCAAATGAGGTGAGGAAAGGCTAACCTTGCCAAAGTAGAGGTCTTGTCAGCCACCTTGTAGAGTTCTTGAGGTATAATCTCATGAACTTCCACTTCCTCCCCAATCATGATACTATGGATCATGATGGCCCGGTCTATAGTAACTTCAGACCGGCTGCTAGTAGGAATTATTGAGCGTTGAATGAACTCCAACCATCCTCTAGCTACTGGTTTGAGGTCAAGCCTTCTTAGTTGAACCGGCTTGCCCTTTGAGTCAATTTTCCATTGAGCTCCTTCCACACATATGTCCATGAGGACTTGGTCCAACCTTTGATCAAAGTTGACTCTTCTAGTGTAGGGGCGTGCATTTTCTTCCATCATTGGCAAGTTGAACGTCAGCCTTACATTTTACGGACTGAAATCTAAGTATTTCCCCCGAACCATGGTAAGCCAATGCTTTGGATTCGGGTTCACACTTTGATCATGGTTCCTTGTGATCCATGCATTTGCATAGAACTCTTGAACCTTTAGGATCCCGACTTGTTGAATGGGGTTGGTGAGAACTTCCCAACCTCTTCTTTGGATTTCAAGTCAGATCTCTGGATACTCATTCTTCTTGAGTTTGAAAGGAACCTCAGGGATCACTTTCTTCTTGGCCACAACTTCATAGAAGTTGTCTTGATGGACCTTTGAGATGAATCTCTCCATCTTCCATGACTCAGAGGTGGAAGCAATTGCCTTCCCTTTCCTCTTTCTAGAGGTTTCTCTGGCCTTAGGTGCCATAAATGGTTATGGAAAAACAGAAAGCAATGCTTTTACCACACCAAACTTAAAATGGTTGCTCGTCCTCGAGCAAAAGAAAAGAGAAAGAAGTAGAAGAAGAAGAAAAATGGAGGAGATGGAGGGAGAAGTTGGATTCGGCCATTTAGGGTTGGGTTTGGGAGGGAAATTATTTTGAATTTAAAGGTAGGTGGGGTTTTTGGGGAAGAGATGAGGGATGTGAGTGGTGAAGAGGTGATGGGAAAGAGTGATTGAGTTGATTGGTGAGGGGTATTTGGGGAAGAGAATTATGAAAAGGTGTGAAGAGGAGAGAAGAAGTAGGTGGGGATCCTGTGGGGTCTACAGATCCTGAGGAGATCCTGTGGGGTCCACAGATCCAGTGGGGCCAAGGACTTTAATCATCCTTGCTCCAATTAGGCGTGTAAATGCCTTCTGTAGGCAATCCTGGCGTTTAACGCCAGATTGCAGCATATTTCTGGCGTTAAACGCCACTTCCATGCTTGTTTTGGGCGTTCAACGCCAGTCTGCAGCATGTTTCTAGCGTTGAACACCAATTTTCCTCTAGGGTGCATTCCTGGCGTTTAAACGCCAGAATGCTACTTGTTTCTGGCGTTTAACGCCAGTTTCATGCTCTTTTCTGGCGTTAAATGCCAGCCAGATGCTCCTTACTGGCGTTTAGTAAGCCCTTCCTCAAGGGTGTTCTATTTTCAATGCTGTTTTTCATTCTGTTTTTGAATTTTTTTGTAGTTTTTGTGACTCCACATGATTATCAACCTAGTAAATCAAGAAATAACAAAGAGAAAATAAAATAAAACATATTAAATAACATTGGGTTGCCTCCCAACAAGCGCTTCTTTAATGTCAATAGCTTGACAGTGGACTCTCATTGAGCCACACAGGTGATCAGGTCAATTTTATAGATTTCCAACACCAAACTTAGAGTTTGGATGTGGGGATTCAACACCAAACTTAGAGTTTGGCTGAGGCCTCCCAACACCAAACTTAGAGTTTGATTGTGGGGGCTTTGTTTGACTCTGTAGTGAGAGAAGCTTTTCATGCTTCCTTTCCATGGTTACAGAAGGAGAACCTTGAGTTTTAAACACAAGGTAGTCCTCATTCAGTTGAAGGACCAACTCTCCTCTGTCCACATCAATCACAGCTCTTGCTGTGGCTAGGAAGGGTCTTCCAAGGATGATGGATTCATCCTCTTCCTTCCCAGTGTCTAGGATTATGAAATCAGCAGGGATGTAAAGGTCTTCAACCTTTACTAACATGTCCTTTACTAGTCCATAAGCCTATTTTCTTGAGTTGTCTGCCATCTCTAGTGAGATTCTGGTAGCTTGCACCTCATAGATTCCCAATTTCTCCATTACAGAGAGGGGCATGAGGTTTATCCCTGACCCAAGGTCACATAGAGCCTTCTCAAAGGTTATGGTGCCTATGGTACAAGGTATTAAGAACTTTCCAGGATCCTGTTTCTTCTGAGGCAATATCAGTTGATCCAGATCACTTAGTTCATTGATGAGCAAGGAAGGTTCATCTTTCCAAGTCTCATTACCAAATAATTTGGCATTCAGCTTCATGATTGCAACAAGGTACTTGGCAACTTACTCTTCAGTAACATCCTCGTTCTCTTCAGAAAAAGAATATTCATCAGAGCTCATGAATGGCATATAGAGGTTTAATGGAATCTCTATGGTCTCCAAATGAGCCTCAGAGTCCTTTGGTTCCTCAAAGGAAAACTCCTTGTTGATCACTGGCCGTCCCAGGAGGTCTTCCTCACTGGGATTCACGTCCTCCTCCTCTTTTGTGGTTTCGGCCATGATGGTCATTTCAATGGCCTTGCACTCTCCTTTTGGATTTTCTTTTGTATTGCTTGGGAGAGTACTAGGAGGGGTTTCAGTGATCCTTTTACTCAGCTGGCCCACTTGTGCTTCCAAATTTCTAATGGAGGACCTTGTTTCATTCATGAAACTTAGAGTAGCCTTAGATAGATCAGAGACTATATTTGCCAAGCTAGATGGATTCTGCTCAGAACTCTCTGTCTTTTGCTGAGTGGATGATGGAAAAGGCTTGCTATTGCTAAACCTGTTTCTTCCACCATTATTAAATCCTTGTTGAGGCTTTTGTTGATCCTTCCATGAGAGACTTGGATGATTTCTCTATGAGGAATTATAGGTGTTTCCATAGGGTTCACCCATGTAATTCACCTCTGCTATTGCAGGGTTCTCAGGATCATAAGCTTCTTCCTCAGAAGATGCCTCTTGAGTACTGTTGGATGCAGCTTGCATTCCATGCAGACTCTGAAAAATCATATTGACTTGCTGAGTCAATATTTTATTCTGAGCCAATATGGCATTTAGAGTATCAATTTCAAGAACTCCCTTCTTCTGAGGCGTCCCATTACTCACAGGATTCCTCTCAGAAGTGTACATGAACTGGTTATTAGCAACCATGTCAATGAGTTCTTGAGCTTCTGCAGGTGTTTTCTTTAGGTGAATGGATCTACCTGCAGAAGTATCCAATGACATCTTACCTAATTCAGACAGACCATCATAGAATATATCCAGGATGGTCCATTCTGAAAGCATGTTAGAAGGACACTTTTTGGTCAGTTGCTTATATCTCTCCCAAGCTTCATAGAGGGATTCACCTTCTTTCTGTTTGAAGGTTTGAACATCCACTCTAAGCTTACTCAGCTTTTGAAGAGGAAAGAACTTGGCTAAGAAAGCCGTGACCAGCTTATCCCAAGAGTTCAGGCTATCTTTGGGTTGAGAGTCCAACCACACTCTAGCTCTGTCTCTTACAGCAAACGGGAAAAGCATAAGCCTGTAGACCTCGGGATCAACCCCATTGGTCTTAACAGTATCACAGATCTGCAAGAATTCCGTTAAGAACTTAAAAGGATCTTCAGATGGAAGTCCTTGAAACTTGCAGTTCTACTGCATCAGAGAAACTAATTGAGGTTTCAGCTCAAAGTTGTTTGCTCCAATGGCAGGGATGGAGATGCTTCTTCCATGTAAATTGGAATTAGGTGCAGTGAAGTCACCAAGCATCCTCCTTGCATTATTATTATTTTCGGCTGCCATCTCCTCTTCTTGTTCGAAAATTCCTGTAAGGTTTTCTCTGGATTGTTGTATTTTAGCTTCTCTTAGTTTCCTTTTTAGAGTCCTTTCAGGTTCAGGATATGCTTCAACAAGAATGTTCTTGTCCTTGCTCCTGCTCATATGACAAAGAAGCGAATAACAAAGAAAATATGGAATCCTCTATGTCACAGTATAGAGATTCCTTTGTATGAGTAGAAGAAGAAAAGAATGTAATGTAAAGAAGAATGGATAATCCAAACACAAGGGTGAGGATAGAAGCAGAGATATGAGATGAAGAGTAGTGTTAGTAAGTAATTAAATAAATAGAAGAAGATGAGAGAGAAGTTTTCGAAAATAATTAAAATAAAAATTAAATTTAAAGTTAAATTTCGAAAATTAAAGTTTGAAATTAAATTAAAAATTAAAATTTAAAATAATTAGTTAATTAAAAAGGAATTTTGAAAAAAAAAATAGGGAGGGATTTTCGAAAATTTGAGGTAGAAAGTTAGTTGGGCAGTTTTGAAAAAGATAAGAATCAAACAAAAAGTCAATTAGTTAGTTGAAAAAGATTTGAAATTCAATTTTGAAAAGATAAGAAGATGAGAAGTTAGAAGAAATATTTCAAAATCAAATTTTTGAAAAAGATATGATTTAAAAAGATATGATAGAAAAGATATGATTGAAAGAGATTTGTTTAAAAAAGATTTGAAATTTTAAAATCAAAATTAATGACTTGACATACAAGTAATCACAAGATATGATTCTAGAACTTAAAGTTTGAATCTTTCTTAACAAACTTGAAATTTTTGAATCAAAACATTAATTGTTGATAATATTTTCGAAAATTATGAGATAAAATTAAGAAAAATATTTTTGAAAAATATTTTTAAAATTTTTGAAAATAAATAAGAAAAATGAAAGAGATTTGATTTTTAAAAAATATTTTGAAAAAGATAAGATTTTCAAATTGAAAATTTGATTTGACTCATAAGAAACAACTAGATTTTTAAAATTTTGAAAAAAGTCAACTCAAATTTTCGAAAATTTATGAGAGAAAAAGGGAAAGATATATTTTTGATTTTTGAATTTTTTTTTATGATGAAAGAGAAAAACATCAAAAAGACTCAATGCATGAAAATTTTGGATGAAAACATGTGATGCATGCAAGAACACTATGAATGTCAAGATGAACACCAAGAACACTTTGAAGATCAAGATGAACATCAAGACTTATTTTTGAAAAATTTTCAAGAAAAGAAAACATGCAAGACGCCAAACTTAAAATTTTTTTATTCTTTAGACATTAACAAATTGAGAATGCATATGAAAAACAAGAAAAGATACAAAACAAGAAAATATGAAGATCAAACAAGAAGACTTACTAAGAACAACTTGAAGATCATGAAGAACACTATGAATGCATGAATTTTCAAAAATTTTTAGAAAAATAAAAATATGCAATTGACACCAAACTTAGAAATTGACTCAAGACTCAAACAAACACATAAAATATTTTTGATTTTTATGATTTTATTAATTTTTTTGGATTTTTGTACATTTTTATTTTTTTGAAAACATATAGGGAAAAGGAAGCAATAAATTCAAAGTCCTCAATCAAGATTCCAGGAATCATACCAGGTTAGTCTAAAACTTGATGGCCAACCAAACTTCAGCATACCATTTTGAAACTTTAGAATTCATTCTTAAAAATTTTAAAATAATTTTCGAAAACAAAGGGAAAATTTTTTTTTTTTTGAAAGATTTTTGAAGAAATTTTTTTTTCGAAAATAAGAAATAAAAAGCTTAAATTAAAATAAAATTACCTAATCTGAGCAACAAGATGAACCGTCAGTTGTCCAAACTCGAACAATCCCCGGCAACGGCGCCAAAAACTTGGTGTGCGAAATCGTGATCATTCCATTCCTTGGTAACGGCACTAAAAACTCAATACGCACGTTCATGATCTTATATCTGTTTCACAACTTCGTACAACTAACCAGCAAGTGCACTGGGTCGTCCAAGTAATAAACCTTACGTGAGTAAGGGTCGATCCCACGGAGATTGTCGGTATGAAGCAAGCTATGGTCACCTTGTAAATCTCAGTCAGGCGGATTCAACTAATTTTATGAATTGATAAATAAAAGATAAGTAAAATATAAAATAGGATACTGGTACTTATGTAATTCATTGGTGAGAATTTCAGATAAGCGTATAGAGATGCTTTCGTTCCTCTAATCTCTGCTTTCCTGCTATCTTCATCCAATCAATCATACTCCTTTCCATGGCAATCTTTGTGTAGGGCATCACCGTTGTCAATGGCTACTTCCCATCCTCTCTGTGAAAATGGTCCGATGCGCTGTCACTGCATGGCTAATCATCTGGAGGTTCTCGATCATACTGGAATAGGATTCACCATCCTTTTGCGTCTGTCACTACGCCCAGCACTCACGAGTTTGAAGCTCGTCACAGCCATCCCTTCCCAGATCCTACTCGGAATACCACAGACAAGGTTTAGACTTTTCGGATCTTGGGAATGGCTATCCATGGGTTCTAACTTATACCACAAAGACACTAATAACTCGGACTCGGTCCCCTGTATTAGATATCCAAGAGATATCCATAGAATCTAAGGTAGAACGGAAGTGGTTGTCAGGCACGTGTTCATAAGTTGAGAATAATGATGACTGTCACGATCATCACATCCATCATATTGAAGTGCAAATGAATATCTTAGAAGCGGAATAAGTTGAATTGAATAGAAAAACAGTAGTACTTTGCATTAATCCTTGAGGAACAGTAGAGCTCCACACCTTAATCTATGGTGTGTAGAAACTCTACCGTTGAAAATACATAAGTGATGAAGGTCCAGGCATGGCCGAGAGGCCAGCCCCTAAACGTGATCAAAGGATCAAAAGATAATCCAAAGACGTAAATACAATAGTAAAAAGTCCTATTTATACTGAACTAGTTACTAGGGTTTACAGAAATAAGTAAATGATGCAGAAATCCACTTCTGAGGCCCACTTGGTGTGTGCTTGGGCTGAGCATTGAGATTTACACATGTAGAGGCTTCTTTTGGAGTTGAACGCCAGTTTGTAGCCTGTTTCTGGCATTGAACTCCACTTTGCAACCTGTTTCTGGCGTTTGACTCTAGAATTCAGCATGGAACTGGCGTTGAACGCCAGTTTACATCATCAATCCTTATTCAACGTATGGACTATTATATATTGCGAGAAAGCCCTGGATGTCTACTTTCCAACGCAATTGGAAGCACACCATTTGGGGTTTTGTAGCTCCAGAAAATCCACTTTGAGTGCAGGGAGGTCAGAATCCAACAGCATCTGCAGTCCTTCTTCAACCTCTGAATCTGATTTTTGCTCAGGTCCCTCAATTTCAGCCAAAAAATACCTGAAATCACAAAAAAACACACAAACTCATAGTAAAGTCCAGAAATGTGATTTTTAATTAAAAAATAATAAAAATATAATGAAAACTAATTAAATCATACTGAAAACATACTAAAAATAATGCCAAAAAGCGTATAAATTATCCGCTCATCAGAGCCTCTTCTTGTCCCTTCGGCTCATGTTGCTCCATTTGTGATGCACCACATCGAGCGGAGGCAATGGGGGTTTCTTATGAGACAACCTAAGGAAGCCAATCTATCGTGGGTGGTGGAGTTATACTCCAACTACAACTCGGCTTCTCTTGCATTGGTTTTCGTGCGTAGAAAGCAAGTTCCCGTCACGGAGGAGGCCAATCAAAAAGTGCTTAAAACCGGCCCATTAGCGGATGGGATTGATGTTTACCAATAGATCTTGTTGGCCTGTTGTGAATATGAATTTGATTGGGGTGCCATTCTCTGAGTCATTGCCATACCCAAATCGTTTTGGATTCAAGGGAGAATGAGGCAAAGGCCCAAGGGCATTGACGCATGTTTTCTCACTCAAGAGGCTGGGGCGTGGGCCCAAATCTTATTTTGGCTTCCGAGCACCCATGGGTCATCCATTACCGCCGAGCTTGCCTTATTGTTTTGGTGCATCCTAACCGAGAAACTGGTCAATATTCCATCTATCATCTAGCAAGCCATGGGGCGTATTCATGCTAAGGGTGACCTACTCTTCCCCGCCTTGGTGACCGAGTTAGTTACGGTGGCCGGTGTTCACCGTGAGACCAAGGATCGAAAAGCCATAATCCTGGTTGATGGTAATGTTATACCAACCGAGAAATATCTCAAGGCTCCGGTGAGCACCAAGAACTTTGGCATGGCCACTCCCGCAAGCACTCCTGCTACTTCATCCGCACCGTCCAAGTCAACCCACCAATGCCTTAAGGATCTTCACAAGAAGATGGATCGTTATGAACGACAAAACCAACGCCGGTATGCCTATGTAAAGAAGCTTCTAAGTGTTGCCACCCCACCTATGAAGGAACTAGATATCTCTACATCCACCGCAACCTCAAGTGAAGATAGCGGTGATGAGGAAGATGATGGACATTTCGGAGTCGATCGCCCATTGTGCATCACTTATAGCACGGAGGACCGTCCTAAGTTTTAAGTGTGGGGAGGTCGGTCGACCGATCTCTATAGGTAACACCCGAATAAACTTTGAATCTCTTTTGTTAACTAGGATAGATTGCATGATTAGGTTTTTCATTTTTTTTTACATCCTTTGCATGATAGTTATATTTTAATAAGTCCACTTGGTTAGAGTAATGACTTCTTTCTGAAGAAACTAGAGTTTTAGGGCAACCCTACTAATTTTGAAAATTTTGGATGCTAAAATTGTTTGAAGAATGTAATTTGGAACATAGATTTTGAGCCAAGAACACAAGCAAGTGAGTTTTGAGCTTAATTGCATGGCTACATCTTCTAGCCACTTACCTTCCTTCTTGTGTGCATTATCCTCTCTCTATGATGGTGATCCTTAATTTGTTTGACTCTATATGTCCATTGTTATATGTATGAATGCATGTACATGATTGAGGCCATCAATTCACTTAGCCACTTACCCAAATGACCTTACCTTATAACAACCTTTGCAACTAACTTTGAGCCTATGCTTAACCCACTTATTCTTAATTTTAGCATATTACAAGCCAAAAGCGGAAAACCATGAATGTCTCTATTTGAATCCTTGAATAGCTTAGGCTAGAGTGTGTATGTCATTCAAGTGTGGAAAAACGGGAGAAGGGGGGAGGGGGACATTAGTTGAGGTAAGAGCATGTTGTTGATTTTGTTAAAAATATCGGAAAGTGGATACATACTCATGCATTAATCAAATGTTAAACCTTATGCATTAATGATCATGTATGTAGTTTTGAAAGAAAGAAAATAATTGAAAAAAAATAATAATAAAAGAAAAGAAAAAAATATGGAAAGGAAAAGAGAAGAAAAAATATGCATAGAAGAAAAAGAAAAAAAAGAAGAAGAAAAAAAACAATAAAAAGGGGACAAAATGCCCCAAAGTAATGCTTAAAAACAATCAATGGATATGTATAATGATCAAAAGTAAATGCATGAGTATGTGAAAGAGTGAGGAATGGGTAGTTAAGTTAGTACATAATTGTATAGGATGTTATATAGGTTAGGAGGGGAGCTTAAGTTAATCAGAGGATTCAATTTTTAGCCCACTTAGCCAACTATATAACCCTACCTTAACCCTAACCCCATTACAACCTAAGGAAAGACCTCATGATATATGTATGCATGCATAGAACAATTGTTAATTGGTTAGAGGAAGAACAAATTTTGGAAAAGCTTGAAGTAGGGGAGGATTGAGTGATCATCCCTATACACCGAGCGAATAGAGTGCAAACCCTTCCGGTGAGGGGTTTGAAGCTCATTACCTTGTTCCCGGCTCTCGCGAGCGTTCTTCATGTAAGTAGATTGCATCCCATGAGTCTCATTCTCTTGTGATCCCTTGATCTTTTGCTTTTCTTTAGCATGAAGACATGCTATAGTTTAAGTGGAGGGAGGTTGATAAACCCCATTTTTAGGGTTTATCATGTATAGATTTTGAAGGTTTTATCAATGATCTTCCACACTTATTCATATAAAAATGCATGATTTTGTGTTCCTTTCCTAATTTTGCCTCATAGATGAAAACATGCTTCTTTTACATTAAAATTGATATATTGTAATCCCCCACTATTACCATTCGATGCCGTGACCCGTTTGTTAAGTGGTTTCAGAAAGTTATAGGGCAAAAATGGCTAAGAGGGATGAAGGAAGCATGCATGAATGGAAGGAGCATGGAAAAATTAGAGTTTTGGAACTTCGGCATGGGCGCGCACGCGCACCGTACGCGTACACGCGGATGTGCACCCTCAGAGCCGGCTAGATGGAGCCGAAACGAGAAGCCGGCACGCTTACATGGCTCGGCCAAAAATACTTGGACGCGCGCGCGCACTGCGCGCCTGCGCGCACACTCGCAAAATGCTCCAGGGACGCGTACGTGTACTGTGCGCGTACACGCCGATGGCCGCACATGATTTTTTAAGAAGAAAATGTGACCAGCGACTTCAGGCAGTGGCAGGCCCTGTTTTGGGGCAGAATTCTGGCGGAAAGAGCATAAGAAGACTAAGGATTAAGGAGATTGGGACAATGAGACATAATTCTAGATATTTTGAGGAGTTAGTTACATTTTTGCTTTTAGAGAGAGAAACTCCAACTTCTCTCTAGGATTTTACTCTCTCCATTGCAATTCTTCTTTGATTTCTTGGTGAGATCCATTGCTAATTCACTTTTACTTTGATACAAGTTGTAGATCTACTCTTCTTCTACTCTCAATTAGTGTTCTCTTGATTCATTCACTTGGATCTAGATTTGTGACTTTGATGCGATATTTGCGTGTCGGTTACACTATACTCATGATTGGATTCATTGCTAATTTCTAATCCGGCATAAGAATATTTCGTTCATCAACAAGCCCATCACTAAAAGTATGATGGAGCACACTAGGGGGTCGGCACATGAACCACAACATGAGTATATGGGGCCACCTCAACATGAGATCCTGGAGATGCCTCAAGGGATGCATTTTCCTCCTCAAAGCTATTGGGATCAATGGCATACTTCTCTTGGAGAACTAAGCGCTAAGATAGATCAATTGAGGTTGGAGCATCAGGATCATTCCACCACCCTCCATGGAATAAGAGAAGATCAAAGAGCCATGAGGGAGGAACAAAGAATTATGAGGGAAGAACAACAGAGACAAGGGCGTGAAATAGAGGAAATCAAGCACTCTGATAAACCATTATTTTATGGTTTATCTTGGGCTAAATTGAGTGGTTTTTATCAATTCTTTGCACACTTATTCATACAATTTGCATGGTTTTACAAATCTTTCCCAATTTTGTTCTATGATTGAAAACTTTCTTCCTAAGCCTTTAAATTGTGTATTTTTAAATCCCCTTTATACCATTCGATGCTGTGATCCATGCGTTATGTGTTTTCAGGTTATATAGGACAGGAATGGCTTAAAGAATGGAGAGGAAGCTTGCAATAATGGAAGGAACACAAGAAACAAAGGAGATGACCAGCGAAGATCGATGCACACATATGGCTCACGCGTGCGCGTGACTTGAAGCTTTTCACAGCGACGCGTATGCGTGACAAGCAAAGATGCACAGCGACGCATACGCGTGACATGCGCAGAACACCATCGACGCGTACGCATGACGTGCGCCACGTGCAGAAATTGCAGAAGACGCTGGGGGCAATTTTGGGCTGGTTTTGGAACCAGTTTTCGGCCCAGAAACACAGACTAGAGCCAGGGGTCAAGTAGAGACTCAAGACACATTCACTTTTACACAATTTTAGTTTTAGTTTTGAATCTTAGAAAGAAAATCACTACTTCCTCTAGGGTTCTTCACATTCATAATTTTCTAGTTTTATGCTTTCGATTGGGATATTGAGAAGAGTTACTACCTCCGTTTGAAGTCTTTGCCATTACAGTTTGCTTTCTTATTTCCTTACTCTTTCAGTTTTCATTCACTTTGTTCAGAGTTACATATGGATATCTACGATTTTGGAAAGGATTAATGCAAAGAATTATTTTTACCTTTGATTAATTTTCTGTTATTATTTTACTTGAATTTCCATGTCTTCTTTTCATTCCCTTTTTATGTTTATGAAAATGGAATTCATGTCAATGGAGTAGACTCCCAATTTGACTTGGGAGTTGATTAATAGGAGACCCTTGAGTTGGAATACTCAAGTGTTAATTGGTAATTGGAAGTTGTTGGCTGACTCTCTAGTCACTAAAGCTAATCGTTCCATAGGAGAGGATTAGGACTTGTGAATCGGAGTTGGTTCAGTTACTTGACTTTCGTTTATTCGGTAAGGGATAACTAAGTAGAAACAACAACCTCTTACCATTACACTTGGGAAAATTCAACATGGATAGAACTTCTAATTAATCTTCTCCGAGTCAAAGCTTTTTATTTTAAATATATAAAACCTCTTTTTAATTTTCATTGCTTTAGTTAATAATTATTTTATTTTCCCCGTTCTCCAACTCTAAAACTTCTCAGAAAATTCCTGACCCATAAATTGCACTCTTTTGTCAACTCGTTGGGAGACGACCTAGGAATTCTACTCCTAGTATTTTATTCTTAAATTGTGACAACTCTTTTTAAATTGATAAGTGGAACTTTCGTCGGTTAAAAACTGTTCTTACAACGCTGTTCTTATTATAAATTCTTAATCGACAAACCTCCGCCCGTCAATTTTTGGCGCCGTTGCTGGGGAGTTGCAACAGTGTGCTACATTATTGGTTGGTGTAAATATTTTTGAATTTCAATAATTGCATATTTTATTTTATTTTATTACCATGAGCTGTATGTTTCTTTTATTGAATGACGCGTTCACTACCTGATCCGAGCTTAGCCACGTTTGATCCTGAAATCGAAAGAACTATTTCACATATTAGGTGAGCTCGGTGTCGGTTAGCCTCTGAGGGTGGTGAAGTGGTTACTACCAATTCACCAATCTTATCTGAGGGCGAATTTGAAGTGCCATTTGAGGAAGAAGCAAGCTCGTCTTCTACTGATTCTGTTGATTTACGTGCAGGTAATATGGCAGAGCATAGAAGGATTACTCTCTAGGAAGCAGGAGCTCCGTACTTTACACTACAACCGTATCAAGCCCGTCATCCAAATCTGGCTGCAGATTTTGAACTGAAGACTGCACAAATCAATCTACTGCCTAAGTTTCATGGCTTACCTGCTCAAGAGCCTATAAAGCACCTCAGAAATTTTCAGACAGCCTGCTCAACTACTAGGCGTCATGGTGCATATGAGACTACTATTTGGCTATATGCCTTCCCGTTCTCTCTTGAGGGAAAGGCAAGAGAGTGTTTCTACACTCAACCTTAAGAAGTTGTTACTAATTGGGATCTGCTTAGAAGGGAATTCCTGGACAAATACTTTCCAGCTGAAGTTACAGATAGACTGAGGAAAGAAATTTCCTGCATTATCCAAGGCAAATCAGAGACTCTTTACGAGTATTGGGAATGCTTCAAGAATCTCCTAGACTAATGTCCCCACCACATGATTGACCAGTTGGTGTTGATTAGCTATTTCACACAAGGCATGAAGCGTCAAGACAAGACTATATTAGATGCTGTGAGTAATGGCTCTCTGACAAAGTACAAGAAGGCAACAGAAGCGTGGCAATTGATCACCGATCTAGCTGAGTCTACTCGGAATGCCAGGCACAGGAACAACCATCCCAAGGCTATTACGGAGGTTTCCTCTAGTAGTGAGACTGATGCTCTCACATACTCTGGGAGAGATGACTAACATATTGAAGCAGCTACAGCTAAATCAACAACAACCTCAGCCTCCCCCACAATAACAGTGTCAATAGTTGGTTCCTTAGAGAGTGTGCGGAATATGTGCCTGCTATTCTCGTTACACTAAGAAATGTCCGCAACTCCAACAAGAAGACAACACCTTGGCAGCTACTAGCAACTACTATAACCGCCCAAATCAAGGGAATTATCAACAAGGCGATAATTATAACCAAAGTGGGAACTACAATCAAGGTTGGCAAGACAACTCTAACCAGGGATGGAGAGACAATTCCAACCAAGGGTGGAGAAATAATTCCAACCAAGCATGGAGGGACTACTACAATCAAAGAAGCAGAGTCAACGGTGGAAATCAGAGGTGGAACAAAAACAATAATCAGCAGAACTGGTATCAGCAGAATCCTTCCTACCAATAGTAGAACCAAGGCTAGCCTTACCGAGCACCTCACCAAAGGCAAGCCCAGGCACCTCAAAACAACCAACAGCAAGCCCCTCAAATTACTTACCCTCCTTCATCTTCCAATGATGAGATGCTTCGCTCTATTTCACAAGGACAAAAAACATTCAGAATACACTTAACTCTACCATAAATGGTCTTAACTCCACTCTACAAGTTCTCATTTCCCGGTTGGAACCACCTTCTACCCCCAATAATCAACCCACAAGCTCAAGTGCACTTCCTCTCAACCCTTACCTAACCCAAATGGTGGAATCAATGCCATTACTTTGAGGTCCAGAACCACACTGCAAGAGGGGAGTCATGAAGAGCCAAGCTCAAAAGAAGATATTCATGTTGAAGACATTGTTGAGGTAGAGGATGCTGAAGAAGAGGATGAAGTACAAGACATGGTTGAGGAAGAAGCGGCTCAACCAAGGAATGAAGTACCAAAGGAAGATGAGGTTACAAGAGAAGCCATTCCCATTCCTTTTCCACACCTTGCTAGGAAATCCAAAAAGCAGATGGAGCTAGACCCCAAAATGGTGGAGATCTTCAAAAAGGTTGAGGTAACTATTCTCCTTTTTTATGCCATTCACCAGGTACCTAAGTATGCTAAGTTTCTAAAAGATTTATGCACGAATAAAGATAAAATACATGATTTAGAAAATATTCCTCTAGGTAGCTCTATTTCTACTTTAATGGGTGCTATACTCGAAAAATGTGGTGATCCGGGTCCTTGCATGGTTACTATTACTATAGAGGGTGTACAATCTTTTGACTGCATGTGTGATTTAGGTGCATGTGTGAGTATTATGCCATTATCTGTATATGATGCCTTGAGGCTCCCTTCCTTAAAAAGGTCGGCAACACGTTTTGTTTTGGCAGATAAGAGCATAATTTCGGTGGTTGGAATTGCTGAAGATGTCCTGGTGGGTATTAAGTGGTTAACATTCCCTATTGACTTCTACATTTTGGAGATGCCCCCTAATGACTCAGGAAGACCATCATCCATCCTGCTTGGAAGCCATTTCTGAAGACTTCAAAGTTCAAATTGGATGCCTTCTCAGGAACTTACTCTTTTGAAATAGATGGTAGAGCAGTGAGCTTCAACTTGGATGAAGCTATGAAACACCCTCCGAAAGATCACTCCATCTTCCAGTGTGACATCATTAATGAGAGTGTAGCTGCAGTTCACCAAGAAGAAGTAGAAGAGATGCACATGGAGCAAGGTGCAAGTGTGGGAAAGCCCTCTAAACAAGATGAAGACACCTTGCCACCACCAATGGCTCTAGATGATCAAGTGTCAAGCCATGAGCAGAAAATGGAGTTGAAGCCCCTTCCACCCCACCTCAAGTATGCTTACCTTGAGTATCATCAGAAGCTTCCAGTTATCATTGCAAGGGAACTCACTTCCCAACAAGAGGAGCAGTTGCTTAGTGTGCTGAGAAGACACAAGAGAGCTACTGGGTGGAGCTTGGCGGATATAGTAGGTATCAGCCCTCACGTCTATGAGCACCGTATATTTTTAGAAGAGGGAGCAAGGCTTGTCTGTCAACCTCAAAAGCGGTTGAACCCCATCATCTTAGAAGTTTTCAAGAAGGAAGTAACCAGACTGCTTGAAGCTGATATCATCTATCCAATCTCGGATAGTGAATGGGTTAGCCCAGTACAAATGGTGCCCAAGAATTCTAGAGTAACAACAGTGAAGAATGAGCATGGAGAACTCATGGCAACTAGAGTGCAGAACTCCTGGAGGGTATGCATTGATTACAAGCGCCTCAACCAGGCTACTCGCAAGGATCACTACCCCCTGCCCTTCATCGATCAAATGCTTGATCGCCTATCAGGTAAATCACACTACTATTTTCTAGATGGTTACACTGGCTATTTTCAAATTCATATAGCTCCTGAAGATCAGGAGAAAACTACTTTTACATGTTCCTTTGGAACGTATGCATACAAGAGGATGCCTTTTGGCTTATGTAATGCACCGGCTACGTTTCAAAGATGCATGATGAGCATTTTCTCAGATCTTCTTGGGAACTGTATGAAAGTTTTCATGGATGACTTCATTTAACCTTTGCTTGGATAGTTTAGCTAGAGTATTGATCAGAAGACTTTTGTGTGGTTTAGAATTCACAATAAATTCTCATTGCAATATAGTTTCTAAACCATCAATGATACTTTCATACAAAAATTTGTTTATCACAAGTACAAACCCCTAAAATCTATAAACCAAAGTATTCAAACCTCGGGTCGTTCTCCCTAGGAATTACAATAAAGTGTCTTGTTATTGGTTATGGGTTATGTTTGGAGTTTTTGGGATAAGAGACATGAAATGTAAATGGCAATGAATTAAACTAATAGCTAAAAATGCCTTGGCAAGGTTTGGTAGTCAAGGATTTCTATCCTAATCACTAACCACAACATGAGAATTGGCAAGGATCAACCCCATTAAGTCATCCTCTAACTAATAAAGGAAAGTCAAATGAGCTATGACAATCCAAGTCCATAAGTCCTAGTTCTACACCAAATCAATTAGTGAGATCTAGAGTTAATGGCTCCCAATCGTCAATCACTTAGACATTAGCAACTCAAGAGTTCCTAAGTTATCTTCCCAAGCCAAGAGCATAAAATTCTACTCTAAAATCTAACTAAGCATTTTATCAAACACTTAGAAGGCATAAAAGGAAAGCATAGTAAAATTGCAAGGAAATGTAAATCTACACTAAAATCTAACCAAGTATTTTATCAAACACTTGGAAGGCATAAAAGGAAAACATAGTAAAATAGCAAGGAAAGTAAATATACACTACTCAATTGCAAGGAATTAAACAACAACAAATCAAATCAACAATAAAGGAACATGAATCATAAGTTGCATTGAAAGAGAGATAGAAGAACAAAAGTGCATCAACATAAAAGTAAAGGATTACAAGAATTAAATGCAAAACTAGAGAGAAAAAAGGTAGAAGAATAAGAATTTCAAAGAGAAAAGTAAATCAAAGCATGAAATTAAACTAGATCTAAGAGTTCCTAATCTAGATCTAACCTACTCCTAATTCTAGAGAGAAGAGAGAGCTTCTCTCTCTAGAAACTAACTAAAAGTATGTAAAAACTAAAATAAAACTAAACTAATGACTAGATGTCTCATCCCTCTTCTATCCTTGGCTTAAATAGCATTATAAATGAGTTGGATTGGGACCACAAAGCTTTAGAATTCGCTGGCCACGAGTTGCATTAAGTAAATCATGTGGCACCATCGATGCGTACGCATATTGTGCGCGTGCGCGTCTCTATCCACGATGCAACTATGAAAAATCTTATATCATTTCGAAGCTCTGGATGTTAGTTTTCCAACGCAACTGAAACCGTATCATTTGGACCTTTGTAGCTCAAGTTATGGTCGATTAAGTGCGAAGAGGTTAGCTTGATAGCTTTTGCGATTCCTTCATTTCTTCATGAGTTCTCCATTTTTACATGCTTTTCCTTCATTCCCTTGATCCAATCTTTGCCTCCTAAACATGAAATTACTTAACAAACATATCAAAGCATCTAATGGTATCAAGGTGAATTAATATTAAACAATTAAGGGCCTAAAAAGCATGTTTTCACTCTTAAGCACAATTAAAGGAGAATTTACAAAACCATGCTATTTCATTGAATAAATGTGGGAAAAGATGATAAAACCCTCTAAATTCAACACAAGATAAACCCTACAAATGGGGTTTATCAACCTCCCCACACTTAAACCAAGCATATCCTCATGCTTAAACCAAGAGAAAGCAAAGGGGTATCAACATTTATTCAATGAAATCTAACTAAATGCAACCTAAACTATATGCAACTATCTACATGAATGCAATTGCTTGGTCAAAATAAATCAATGTCCAAGAAGCATATATGCACAAGGGCTAAAGGTATTAGCAACCATGCCAAACCACAATTGAATTGAGCTATTAAATAATTTTACATACTTGCATGAAGAATGATGAACATAGGTGAAAACATGTAATTGAGCATCAAACCCTCACCGGATGTGTTTGCACTCTATTCGCTCAAGTGTGTAGGGTTGATTCACTCAATTCTCCCCTAATCATGCTTTCCAAGATTTGTTTTTCTTCTAACAAAAATCATTTATTTCATGCATGCATACACCTATCATGAGGTCTTTTCATTGGTTGTAATGGGGCTAGGGTCAAGGTAGGATGCATATTTGGTCAAGTGAGCTTGAAATTTGAATCTTTGATAAGCTTAGACTTCCCACCTAACCTATGACATCCTATCCAATTCAAACTAACCTAACTACCCATTTTTCACTTTTTGACATACTCATGCATTTTCTTTTCAATTGATCACAACACATATGCATTGATTTTATTGAGCTTCACTTTGGGGCATTTTATCCCCTTTTTATTTCTTTTCTTTTTCTATTTTTTTCTTTTGATATCTACATATATTTTTTTCTTTTTTTTCTTTTTTTCTTTTTTCTTTTTCCAATAAAGTATATACAAGAGTATCAATGCATATGGTTTTACATTTGATTAACACATGAGCACGTACCCAATTTCCAATATTTACAACAAAAATACAAAATTACCCTTTTATTCACCGAATGTCCCAAGATTTCCCACACTTAAATGACACACACACACACACTAGCCTAAGCTAATCAAAGATCCAAATTAAGGACATTTATTGTTTTCCGCTTCAAGGCTTCTAATGTGCTAAAATTAAGAACAAAGTGGGTTAATCGTAGGCTCAAATTGGCTAACAATGGAAGATAAAAGGTAAGGTTATTTGGGTAAGTGGGTTAAAAGAAACGATGGCCTCAATCATATACATGCATAAATACAAGGAATAATGGACATAGAGAATCAAACAAATCAAAGATTACAATTATAGAAAGAGAATAATGCACACAAGAAGGAAAATAAGTGGCTATATAATGTAACCACATAATTAGGCTCAAATCTCACTTGCTTGTGTTCTTAGCTCAAAAATCATGTTCCACAATATATATATATATATATATATATATATATATATATATATATATATATATATATATATATATATATATATATATAATTCAAGCAAGTTCTATGAAAAGTTTTCACTCAAATCAATTGATGCCCTATAGATAGAATTCTTGAAAGATTCCATTATTTTGACTAAGCTTATTATGTATATATATGCAAAAATAAGAAAATGAAACAAAAATCCTAAAAGACCTAAAATGAAATGCAAAAGTGTTGGAATTAGAAATTTGTCACCCAAAATCGCTGACCGGTCGGACGACCTCCCCATACTTATAAGTTTGCACCGTCTTTGGTGCAAGCAAAGATGAACAGGGGGTACGACGACTCTCTGGATTGCTACCTTCAGCTGGTAGATCAACCGGTTGCTGCGTATTCTTTCTTCCGCTTCCATTTTTGCTTGCGGTGCATCATTCATGAAAAACAAAAATATAACACCATAAGATGAGAAAATACAAAAGCAAGGAAGTATACATTGTTGGAATGAGGTAATAATCACTAGAATTGAGTGAGTGAATTAGTGTGACATTAATCACAAAAAGGAATGTGAGTCCTAAATTAGGCGCCTTTTAGAACACACATTATCATAAAAAGCGATGTCACAAAAGAAGCATGCACTTCACTTATCCTAGTGTGCTTGAGATGCTTTAAGTAAACTTGTGAGGTAAAAGAAGCATTAAAGAAGCATGAAGGCATTCAAGCTATAAGCATATGGAGGCATATGATCATGAAATACAATGCATTGAAGTAAATGCACATCATCATCCATTAAAAAGTTGCCTAATCAAAGAATAAAGTTCGAATCACATGGTGGCCAAATCATGCAATTCAAAAGGATTTAAAAACTTGAAGGTAATGTCATGTACTTGGTATTCACAAAAGTGAAGCATGAGAAACTCAAAACCAAGTAGCAAAATATAACCTCAAAAATAGAATCCCACAAAGATTATAAACATAATGATGTTAAGATAACATCCCTTTTTAATACTCAGCAGCAATTAATGGTAAACAAGAATAACAATCCAACACTTACAATGAAAAAGAGAAAATAAAATGAAAACTAACTAAAACTAACTAATCATCTAACTAACTAACTAATTAGTTAACTAAAATAAATGGTTATCAATGGTGTTTGGGAGTGTTGGATGAGGGGTAGAAAAAGGGAAGAAGAAAGGAGAAGGAAAGAAATGGAAAGAGGAGAAGAACATAGATGTGTTGAAGGAAGGACATCCGCGCGTACGCGAACATGGCGCGCGCGCACGGATGGTGATGCAATGGACGCGACGCATACGCATACATGGCGCGTAAACGTCGATGGCTTATTTCGAGAGTGGCGCGTACGCGTCATGTGCGCGTACGCGCGAGTTGGTTTGTGCGAAAGGCACAATGCGCACGCAACGTTCGCACAACTCTCGGGTTTTTGACTTGGGGTGGAATTTCTCAATCCACGCGTACGCGCGCAGTACGCATACACGCGGATGATGCTCTTTTTTTTTTTCAAAATTTTTCTATATTTTTGCACCAATCCAAGCATTTCAAACCTCCAAACAGCTACCAAAACACCATAAAACCTTATTTAACATACTAAACTACCAATTATACTCAACAAATCAACCAAAAACATGAATTTGAACTAATTACCAATATGTACAAAAAGAGAAAATGAAAAGAAGTTACCATGGTGGGGTGTCTCCCACCTAGCACTTTTGTTTATTGTCCTTAAGTTGGACTTATGGGGAGCTCCTCTCAAGGTGGCTTGTGCTTGAAACCATCCTTGAACACCCCACCAATGCTTGCATTTCCAATGAGCTCCATTCTTCAAGTTCAATTCTTCCAAGATTATGGGCTCCCAAAGTTGATCCTCATGTATGCCGGGATCCCATATCTTGTTTCTACACCCATCTTTGAGTTTATTAGCATTATTCCATTTGGGTGGCATAATCTTGGAATTCTCATTTATGCGACCAAACAACATCCTAGACCCAAGTAATCTAGTTCTACACCAACTATTGCAATTAAGCTTTGAACGTGTAGCCATCATGAACCTAGAATGATATTTCCAACCACTAGCCATCTCCCTTTTGCTCTTAAGGCCACAAATATATCTAAGTTGACCATTCATCTCAAGCAAACCATATTCAAGGGGAATAATAAAGCTTAAGTACAAGGAATTTACCCAGTTGAATGAAAGAATGGATGGTGATGGCTTGGGGAGAGGTATCTCCAATGTCCTTGCAAGCTCTACTCCCTTATGTTCTTCCTTGTCAATCTCCACCTCTTCATAAATTTCTTCAACTTCAATCCTTTGTTCATTAATTTCATCTAGCTCTTCTCCATCACTCAAATCATAAATGGGAGGAAGAGAGAAATCTACCTCCACATTACTTTCTATCTTATTAGAGGAAGGTTCCTCAAATTCAAAGGATTCACCACCAAGAAGGTTGGATGCATGGTCTTCATCACCAAGGGAACTCAATTCTTGCTTCATTCCCTCCAAGTCTTCACTCAAAAATTGTTTTGGAGGTTGTGCATTCTCCTCCTCAACATCAAATTCAATCTTCTTGGAGGAATTTTCTATGATTTTAGCTTCTCATGGAGGTTCCGCATCTCCTAGGTCATCAACCACTTCTTCCTCTTCTTCAATGATCATAGGTTCCTCCAATTGTTTTAACACAAAGTGGCCTTCCTCCTTCTCCACCGGAGTTTCCAATCTCTCCTTCATGTGTTGCTCTTCAATTGATTCTCCACATGTAACTATGGAAGTGCTTTGAGAGCTCAAATATTGGGAAGCTAAGGTGCTTACTACCTTGGTCAAGGTAGCCACAAATTCTAGTGTCTCCCTTTGCATTTCTCCTTGCCCTTGAAGTATGAGGCTAAGGATTTCATCCATTAGAGATTGGGGTGGATAGGAGGGTTCAATGTCTTGGAGAATGGGTTCATAATAGAAAGGTGGTTTTTCTTGGTAAGGATGTGGTGGTGTGTATTGTGGTGGTTCTTGGAAGTAGTAATCTTGGAATGGTGGTTCCATGTATGGCTCATATGGTTCAAGAGGTGGTTGGTAGGATGGATATGGATTAGGGTCATATGGAGGTATTTGGTGAAAGTAGGCTTGTGAGTGTGGTTGAGGCTCATGTTGAGGATATGACTCATAAGCATATGGTGGTGGTTCTTGAAAGTCACAAGGAGATTCACCATAGCCATTGGATTGTTGTGCATCAAAGAATGGCTCTTCTTCACAGTGCATTGGTGGAGGTTGTTGCCAAGAAGATTGATCATGTGCATATGGCTCCTCCCACCTTTGGTTATCCCATCTTTGATACATATCTTCATTGTAGCTCCCATTTCCTACAACATAGTTGTAATCACACTCATAGCCAAAGTGAGAATTCATAATGAAAAGAGAAAATAAAATTCAAAAGCTAATAGAAAAATAATGAAACAAAGTCCTAAAACTAGCCAAAAGTAACAAGCAATTCAAAAATCAAGCTATTCACAATATTCACATATATACAATAACCAATAACACAACAGCATTGCAATCCCCGGCAATGGTGCCATTTTGATGAGAAGACTTTTGTGTGGTTTAGAATTCACAATAAATTCTCGTTGCAATATAGTTTCTAAACCAACAATGATCCTTTCATACAAAAATTTGTTTGTCACAAGTACAAACCCCTAAAATCTATAAACCGAAGTATTCAAACCTCGGGTCGTTCTCCCTAAGATTTGCAATAAAGTGTCTTGTTATTGGTTATGGGTTATTGGTGCACGAATTGTGAATCACACTTTTCACAACGCGTACCACTCACCAGCAAGTGCACTGGGTCGTCCAAGTAATACCTTATGTGAGTAAGGGTCGAATCCCACGGAGATTGTTGGTTTGAAGCAATCTATGATTATCTTGTAATTCTTAGTCAGGAAGTCAATTATATTTATCAGTTGAATTGCGAATAAACAAGAGAGCATGGATTAAAGGTTACTTGTTGTGCAATAATGGAGAATATGTTGGAGTTTTGGAGATGCTTTGTGTTCTGAATCTCTGCTTTCCTCTGTCTTCTGATTCAAGCATGCACGTCCTCCTATGGCAAGCTGTGTGTTGGTGGATCACCGTTGTCAATGGCTACCATCCATCCTTCCAGTGAAAATGGTCCGGGTGCGCTGTCACCGCACGGCTAATCATCTGCAGGTTCTCAATCGTACCGGAATAGGATTTACTATCCTTTTGCGTCTGTCACTACACCCAACACTCACGAGTTTGAAGCACGTCACAGTCATTCAATCCCAGAGTCCTACTCGGAATACCACAGACAAGGTTTAGACTTTCCGGACTCTCAGGAATGCCGCCATCAATCTAGCTTATACCACGAAGATTCTGGTTAAGAGATCTAAGAGATACTCATTCAATCCAAGGTAGAACGGAAGTGGTTGTCAGGCACGCGTTCATAGGGAATGATGATGATTGTCACGTTCATCACATTCAGGTTGAGGTGCGAATGAATATCTTAGATGGGAACACGCATGTTGAATAGAAAACAGAAATACTTACATTAATTCATCGAGGCACAGCAGAGCTCCTCACCCCCAACAATGGAGTTTAGAGACTCATGCCATCAGAGAATACAAAGTTCAGATCTAAAAATGTCATGAGATACAAAATAAGTCTCTAAAAGTTGTTTAAATACTAAACTAGTAGCCTAGGTTTACAGAAAATGAGTAAACCATAACAGATGGTATAGAGATCCACTTTTGGGGCCCACTTGGTGTGTGCTGGGACTGAGACTTAAGCAATTCACGTGCATAAGGCCATTTTGGGCGTTCAACGCCAGGTTTGGATCCATTTCTGGCGTTGAACTCCAACTTTTAATCCTTTTCTGGCGCTGGACGCCAGAATTGGGCAGAGAACTGGCGTTGAACTCCAGTTTACGTCGTCTATCCTTGAGCAAAGTATAGACTATTATATATTTATGGAAAGCCCTGGATGTCTAATTTCCAACACAATTGGAAGCACGCCATTTCGAGTTGTGTAGCTCCAGAAAATCCATTTTGAGTGCAGGGAGGTCAGAATCCAACAACATCAGCAGTCCTTTTTCAGCCTGAATCAGATTTTTGCTCAGCTCCCTCAATTTCAGCCAGAAAGATACCTGAAATTACAAAAAAGCACACAACTCATAGTAAAGTCCAGAAATATGAATTTTTCCTAAAAACTAATGAAAATAAACTAAAAACTAACTAAAACATACTAAAAGCTATATGAAATTAACCCCAAAAAGCGTATAAAATATCCGCTCATCACAACACCAAACTTAAACTGTTGCTTGTCCTCAAGCAACTAGACAAATAAAATAGAAGACTAATAGGTTGAGAAGCAATAATATCTTAGAGTTCTTGAGTGAAGCTCAGATTCTAATTAGATGAGCGGGACTAGTAGCTTTTTGCTTCCGAACAGTTTTGGCATCTCACTTTATCCATTGAAGCTCAGAGTGATTGGCATCTATAAGAACTTAGAATTCAGATAGTGTTATTGATTCTCCTATTTTAGTATGATGATTCTTGAACACAGCTATCTCATGAGTCTTGGCCGTGGCCCTAAGCACTTTGTTTTCCAGTATGACCACCGGATACATAAATGCCACAGACACATAATTGGGTGAACCCTTTGGATTGTGACTCAGCGTTGCTAAAGTCCCCAATTAGAGGTGTCCAGAGTTCTTAAGCACACTCTTCTTTCTGCTTTGGACCTTGACTTTAACCGCTCAGTCTCAAGTTTTCACTTGACACCTTCACGCCACAAGCACATGGTTAGGGACAGCTCGGTTTAGCCGCTTAGGCCAGGATTTTATTCCCTTAGGCCCTCCTATCCACTGATGCTCAAAGCCTTGGGATCCTTTTTATTACCCTTGCCTTTTGATTTTAAGGGCTATTGGCTTTTTCTGCCTTTTTTTTTTTTTTGCTGTTTTTTCTTGCTTCAAGAATCATTTTTATGATTTTTCAGATTATCAATAACATGTCTCATGTTCACCATTCTTTCAAGAGCCAACATATTTAACAGTCTTAAACAACAAATTCAAAAGACATATGCACTGTTCAAGCATTCATTCAGAAGACAGAAAGCATTGCCACCACATTTAATTAATTAGAATTTCTCTTATTAAAACTCGAAATTTTATTGCCTCTTATTCAAAAGATCTACTACTTTATTCATGTTTGCTGATGATGAGAAAAATAAACTATAGCTTAATTGGAGAAAAAAAAAATCAAAATAGACACTAGTTACTACTATATGACTCCTAAGGTAAACTTCTATAAGGACACTATCACAGAGTTAAGGCAGAAATTGGAAATTAACAACCTTTATTCTGGGAGAACGGGGGTTCCTCTGATCTTTGGGGTGCTTGGTCCTGCAAGAGATAACTTCTGGCGCTTCAAGTCCCTTAAGTCACGCCCTTGCTCTTCTTGTTCTTTAAACATATAGGTAAGAATTTGACTGTGTTCCTTCTGTTCTTTTATGATTTGTTCCATAGCTTCCCGTATCTTGGTAACAGACGTCTCAAGATACTCCCAATATTCAGATTGAGGGATTTCTGGGAGAAATTCCTGCGTTTTCTTCTTGATGGGATCATCCTGTGCTTGTTGTTTTTCCATTGATGCCTTGGTGATTGGCTTCTCAACTGAGATGTACTCAGTTATTCCCATCCTTACTCCAGCATCCTTGCGGAGCAGCGATATCACGCTTGGATAAGCCAACCTGGCTTCTTTAGAATTTTTGTTAGCAATTTTGTAGAGTTTGGCTGAGATCAGCTGATGAACTTCCACTTCTTTTCCCATCATGATGCAATGGATCATCACTGCTCTTTTAACTGTGACTTCAGAACGGTTGCTGGTAGGCAACAGAGAATGCCCAATGAAGTCCAGCCATCCTCTGGCGACTGGTTTGAGATCTTCTCTCTTGAGTTGATTTAGGACACCCTTTGTGTTGGTGGTCCACCTGGCTCCAGGGATACATATGTCCTCTAGAATCTTATCCAGGCCCTTGTCTGTTCTCATCATTCTCCTGTTGAAGGAGTCTGGATCATCTTTCAGCTGAGGTAGCTTTAAGATCTCTCTAATCTTGTCAGGGGTGGTATGAACAATCTTTCCTCTGACCATGGTCCGATATTCATAGAAAGCAGTTCCAGATAGTTTTTGCTTGTCAGTCTGCCACATATTAGCATAAAACTCCTGGATCATATTCCTTCCCACTTTCGTTTCAGGATTAGCTAGGACTTCCCAGTTCCTGATTCGAATTTGCTCATGGATCTCCGGATATTCATCTTCCTTCAGATCGAATCTAACTTCCGGGATCACTGATCTCAGACCCATTATTTTATTATAATGGTCTGAATGTTCTTTAGATAAGAACTTTCCTTGATTCCAAAGTATTTTTGGAACGCTCTCTTTCTTGCCTCTTGGAGTGGGTTCTTTTCCTTTGGGAGCCATGATCTTAGTGATTGCGGATAAACACACCAAACTTAGAGGTTTGCTTGTCCTCAAGCAAAAGAAAAGAAAGGAGAGGGAGAGAAGGAGAGCTAAGTGCAATTGTTGATGGGAGGGGAGGGAGGCCGAACTCAACTTTATAGGGAGGGAAGGTGGGTTTTTCGAAAAAGAAGAGATAAAGATATGATAAAAAGATTTATTTGGAAAAGATAAGATAGAAGATATGATAAGAGAAGATATAGTTTAAAATTGAGAGGATATGAAAGATTTTTGAAAAAGATAGATTTAGATTTTGAAAAAGATAAAATGGGGGTTTTGAAAAAGATATTGATGAGTAGAAAAGATAGATTTGTAAAAAAAAAAAGTTTTGAAAAGAGTTGGGTTGAATTTGCAAAGAGGCCTAGTGCTTATGGATTAAAATACATTTGATATTTTTAGGGTAGGGTTTTTAGAAATTATGGAATTTAGAAATCAAGGTTCTTAACATGTTTATGTAAGAAATCATGAATTGAAGTATGAAAATCAAGATTTAGAATGAAAAAATTTGAATAAAAATGAGTTTTGTCTCTTCCCTGCCATCCTGGCGTTTGAACGCCCAAACACTGCCTGTTTTGGGCGTTCAACGCCCAAATGCTGCTCTCCTGGGCGTTCAACGCCCAGCTGCTGCCATTACTGGTGTTCAACGCCCAGTGGGTGCCCATTTCTGGCATTGAACGCCCAGATTGCTTCCATTACTGGCGTTTTCTTGCCAGTGAGCTCTTTTTCTCTGTTTTGTGTGCCGAGTCCTTCTGTAACTCTGTGGACTTATACAAATGATTCCTTACCTTAGTGTCAGTGAGCTTTATATAAACAAATAAAAATAAAAATAGGGCAAAATGCTTAGAGGATTGTTGCCCCATGGCTGGGTTGCCTCCCAGCAAGCGCTTCTTTATTGTCTTTAGCTGGACCTTGCTGAGCTTTTATTCTAGCTTCAGCCTTGAGCATTCTTGCTCAATGTTGCCTTCAAGATAATGCTTGATTCTCTGTCCATTGACAATGAACTTCTTATCAGAATCAATATCTTGAAGCTCCACATAACCATATGGTGATACACTTGTAATCACGTATGGTCCCCTCCACCGGGATTTCAGTTTCCCGGGGAATAGCCTGAGTCTAGAGTTAAACAACAGAACCTTCTGTCCTGGTTCAAAGATTCTAGATGACAGCTTTTTGTCATGCCACTTTTTTTATTTTTCTTTATAAAGCTTGGCATTTTCGAAAGCTGTGAATCTGAATTCCTCTAGCTCATTTAGCTGGAGCAATCGTTTTTCTCCTGCTAATTTGGCATCAAAGTTTAGGAATCTGGTTCCCCAGTAGGCCTTATGTTCTAGTTCCACGGGCAGGTGACATGCCTTACCATACACGAGTTGGTATAGAGAGGTCCCTATAGGGGTCTTGAATGCTGTTCTGTAAGCCCACAGAGCATCATCCAAGCTCCGTGCCCAATCCTTTCTACGGGTATTTACTGTCCGTTCCAGGATTCTCTTTAATTCTCTGTTAGAGACTTCAGCTTGCCCATTAGTTTGTGGATGATATGGAGTAGCCACCTTATGACGAATTCCATACCGAACCATGGCAGAGTAAAGCTGTTTATTGCAGAAGTGAGTGCCCCCATCACTGATTAGTACTCTCGGGACACCAAACCTACTAAAGATATGTTTCTGGAGGAACTTCAGCACTGTTTTAGTATCATTGGTGGGTGTGGCAATGGCCTCAACCCATTTTGATACATAGTCAACTGCCACCAGAATATAGGTGTTTGAGTATGATGGTGGGAAAGGTCCCAAGAAGTCAATTCCCCATACATCAAACAACTCAATTTCCAAGATTCGTTGTTGAGGCATGGCGTAACCATGAGGCAGATTACCAGCTCTTTGGCAACTGTCACAATTACGTACAAACTCTCGGGAATCTTTATAGAGTGTGGGCCAATAGAAGCCACATTGAAGGACCTTGGTGGCTGTTCGCTCACCTCCGAAATGGCCTCCATATTGTGATCCATGGCAATGCCATAGGATCCTCTGTGCTTCTTCTCTAGGCACATACCTACGGGTTATTCCGTCTGCACATCTCTTAAAGTGATAGGGTTCATCCCACAAGTAGTACTTTGCATCAGTAATTAATTTCTTCTTTTGTATCCTGTTGTACTCCTTGGGTATGAACCTTACAGCTTTATAGTTTGCAATATCGACAAACCATGGTATTTCCTGAATGGCAAATAAATGCTCATCCGGAAACGTCTCAGAGATCTCAAGAGAGGGGAGGGACGTCCCTTCTACTGGCTCTATCCGGGACAGATGATCAGCCACTTGGTTCTCTGTCCCTTTTCTGTCTCTTATTTCTATATCAAACTCTTGCAGAAGCAACACCCATCTGATGAGCCTGGGTTTTGAATCCTGCTTTGTGAGTAGATATTTAAGAGCAGCATGATCAGTATACACAATCACTTTTGATCCTACTAAGTATGATCTGAACTCGTCAATGGCGTAAACCACTGCAAGTAATTCTTTTTCTGTGGTTGTGTAATTTTTCTGGGCATCATTTAGAACGCGACTGGCGTAATAAATGACATGCAGAAGCTTATCATGCCTCTATCCCAACACTGCACCAATGGTGTGATCACTGGCATCACACATTAGCTCAAATGGTAATGTCCAGTCTGGTGCAGAAATGACTGGTGCTGTGACCAGCTTAGCTTTCAGCGTTTCAAATGCTTGCAGGCACTCTGTGTCAAACACAAATGGCGTGTCAGCAGCTAGCAGATTGCTTAGAGGTTTTGTGATTTTTGAAAAATCCTTTATAAACCTCCTATAGAATCCTGCGTGCCCCAAAAAGCTTCTGATTGCCTTAACATTGGCAGGTGGTGGTAATTTTTCAATTACCTCTATTTTTGCTTGATCCACCTATATTCCCTTGTTTGAGATTTTATGCCCAAGAACAATCCCTTCAGTCACCATGAAGTGACATTTTTCCCAGTTTAAAATTAGGTTGGTCTCTTGGCATCTTTTCAGAACAAGTTTCAGGTGATCAAGACAGGAGCTGAATGAGTCTCCATATACTGAGAAGTCATCCATGAAGACTTCCAGAAATTTTTCCACCATATCAGAGAAAATAGAGAGCATGCATCTCTGGAAGGTTGCAGGCGCATTACACAGCCCAAATGGCATCCTTCTATAAGCAAACACTCCAGATGGACATGTGATTGCCGTTTTCTCTTGATCCTGAGGATCTACTGCAATCTGGTTATAGCCTGAGTAGCCGTCCAAAAAGCAGAAATAATCATGACCTGCTAGTCTTTCTAGCATCTGGTCTATGAATGGTAAAGGAAAATGATCCTTTCTGGTGGCTGTATTGAGCCTTCTATAGTCAATACACATGTGCCACCCTGTAACTGTTCTTGTAGGAACCAGTTCATTTTTTTCGTTATGAATCACTGTCATGCCTCCCTTTTTTGGGACGACTTGGACAGGGCTCACCCAGGGGCTATCAGAAATAGGATAAATAATCCCAGCCTCTAGTAATTTGGTGACCTCTTTCTGCACCACTTCTTTCATGGCTGGATTTAGCCGCCTCTGTGGTTGAACCACTGGTTTGGCATTATCCTCCAATAAGATTTTGTGCATGCATCTAGCTGGGCTTATGCCCTTAAGGTCACCTATGGACCATCCAAGAGCTGTCTTGTGTGTCCTTAGCACTTGAATAAGTGCCTCCTCTTCCTGTGAATTTAAAGCAGAGCTTATGATCACTGGAAAAGTGTCACCTTCTCCCAGAAACGCATATTTCAAGGATGGTGGTAATGGCTTGAGCTCGGGTTTAGGAGGTTTTTCCTCTTCCAGAAGAAATTTCAGAGGCTCTTTCATGTCCTCTGAATCCTCTAAATCAGGCTGAACATCTTTAAAGATGTTTTCCAACTCTGATTCAAGACTCTCAGCCATGTTGATCTCTTCTACCAAAGAGTCAATAAGATCAACTTTCATGCAGTCTTTTGATGTGTCTGGATGCTGCATGGCTTTGACAGCGTTCAACTTGAATTCATCATCATTGACTCTCAGGGTTATTTCCCCCTGTTGGACGTCAATGAGGGATCGTCCAGTTGCTAGGAAGGATTTTCCTAGAATGAGAGTAGCACTCTTGTGCTCCTCCATTTCCAGCACAACAAAGTCAGTGGGAAAGGTGAATGGCCCAACTCTGATAATCATGTCTTCAATCACGCCTGATGGGTATTTAATGGAACCATCAGCAAGTTGGAGACGTATCCGGATTGGTTTAACTTCTTCAGTTAAGCCAAGCTTTCTGATAGTGGATGCAGGTATTAGGTTGATGCTTGCCCCAAGATCGCATAAAGCTGTCTTGGTGCAATTACCTTCTAATACGCATGGTATCAGAAAACTCCCAAGGTCTTTAAGTTTTTCAAGAAAGCTCTTCAGGATGACTGCATTGCATTCTTCAGTGAGGAGAACTCTTTCTGTTTCTCTCCAATCCTTTTTATGACTCAAGATCTCTTTCATGAACTTGGCATAAGAAGGTATTTGCTCAAGTGCTTCTGCAAAATGAATCTTTATTTCAAGAGTCCTGAGATAATCTGCAAAGCGAGCAAATTGCTTATCCTGCTCCTCTTTCCGGAGTTTTTGAGGATAAGGTATCTTGGCTTTATATTCTTCAACCTTAGTTGTTATAGGTTTATTGCCTACAGAAGTGGTTGAAGAATCCTTTTTAGAGGGGTTGCTTTCAGCATTTGTGTGTGTCTGATCTCTCACTGGCAATTGAGTGCCAGAGTTAGAGACTGGAGTAACGTTAGATGCCAACTCCTTCTCTGTTCCTGGCGTCTGAACGCCAGAATTGTGCCCATTTTGGGCGTTCAATGCCAGATCCTGCCCATTTTGGGCGTTCAACGCCAGATCCTTGCCCATTTCTAGCGTTGAACGCCAGTTTTGGCCATGGTCTGGGCGTTCAGCGCCAGCCTTCCACCAATTTTCTGGCGTTTTAGCGCCAGAATTATTTTTCCCTGGGCTCTTACTGTCCTCAGGTGAATCTTGGGTGGTTTGCTCATTTCTTGGTTTTTTGCTGCCTTGAGGTGCGGTATTTAATGTTTTCCCACTTCTTAGTTGAACTGCTTGGCATTCTTCTGTTAATTGCCTTGACAGCTGCTGCTTTGTTTGCTTAAACTGTTCGTCCATATGTATATTAGCCATCCTTGTCTCTTGTAGTCTATCTTTGAATTCGGCTAACTGCTTTGTTAGAAAGTCCAATTGCTGATTGAATTCAGCAGCTTGTATTACAGGACTGAGTTCAGCAGTTGCTGTTTTAACCTCTTCTTTCATGGAAGGGTCACTGCTTAGGTACAGATGCTGATTCCTGGGAACTGTATCAATGAGCTCTTGAGCCTCTTCAATTGTCTTTCTCATGTGGATAGATCCACCAGCTGAGTAATCTAGAGACATCTGAGCTCCTTCAGCAAGCCCATAATAGAAGATGTCTAACTGAACCCACTCTGAAAACATTTCAGAGGGGCATTTTCTTAGCATCTCTCTGTATCTCTCCCAGGCATCATAAAGAGATTTATTATCTCCTTGTTTAAAGCCTTGGATGTCCAGCCTTAGCTGTGTCATCCGTTTTGGGGGAAAGTATTGATTCAGGAATTTTTCTGTCAGCTGTTTCCATGTCCTTATGCTGGCCTTAGGTTGGTTATTTAACCACCTCTTAGCTTGATCTTTCATAGCAAATGGAAACAGTAATAGTCTGTAGACATCCTGATCTATTTCCTTATCATGTACTGTGTCAGCAATTTGTAAAAACTGTGCCAGAAACTCTGTAGGTTCTTCCTGTGGAAGACCGGAATACTGGCAATTTTGCTGCACCATGATAATGAGCTGAGGATTCAACTGAAAGCTACTGACTCCAATGGAGGGTATGCAGATACTACTCCCATATGAAGGAGTAGAGGGGTTAGAATATGACCCCAGAGTCCTCCTAGACTGTTCATTTCTGCTTATGTCCATGATGGAGAAAGGGAGACGATGTAAAATAGAGAAAATATTTTTATTTATTTATTTATTTATTTATTTCAAAAATGAAATAAATTAAAATAAAATAAATAAAAAAATTGAGTGAAGAATTTCGAAAAACTGAGGAGAGAGAAAGTGGTTAGGAAGTTTTGAAAAGGATATGATGATTTTTTTTTTGAAAAAGGTTTTAAATTTTGAAATAAAAATCTGAATTTTAGAAATAGATTTCGAAAATTTGCTTTTAAAACAGAGAGAAAAGATATTTTTGAATTTAAAGAGGAGAGAAAAAATAATAAGATAGCACAAGATTTAAAATTTTTAGATCTGATGCTCCTTGTTTTCGAAAATTTTTAAGGGAAAAACACTAAGGAACACCAAACTTAAAAATTTTAAGATCAAGACACATGGAAAACTTAAGAATACTAAGGAAGAACACCGAACTTAAAATTTTTAGAAAACCAAACTAAAATTTTCGAAAAACACAGAGAAATCAACAAGAAAACACCAAACTTAAAATTTGGCACAGGATTTAATAGAAAAATTATTTTTGAAAAAGATTTTAACAAGAAAATAAGGATTCTAAAGTTTTAGAACGGCAATAATACGAGACTCTAAACAAAAAGAGAAATTTTTCCTAATCTAAGCAACAAAATAAACCGTTAGTTGTCCAAACACGAACAATCCCCGGCAACGGCGCCAAAAACTTGGTGCACGAATTGTGAATCACACTTTTCACAACACGTACCTCTAACCAGCAAGTGCAATGGGTCGTCCAAGTAATACCTTACGTGAGTAAGGGTCGAATCCCACGGAGATTATTGGTTTGAAGCAATCTATGATTATCTTGTAATTCTTAGTCAGGAAGTCAATTATATTTATCAGTTGAATTGCGAATAAACAAGAGAGCATGGATTAAAGGTTACTTGTTGTGCAATAATGGAGAATATGTTGGAGTTTTGGAGATGCTTTGTATTCTGAATCTCTGCTTTCCTCTGTCTTCTGATTCAAGCATGCACGTCCTCCTATGGCAAGCTGTGTGTTGGTGGATCACCGTTGTCAATGGCTACCATCCATCCTTCCAGTGAAAATGGTCCGGGTGCGCTGTCACCGCACGGCTAATCATCTGTAGGTTCTCAATCGTACCGGAATAGGATTTACTATCCTTTTGCGTCTGTCACTACGCCCAGCACTCACGAGTATGAAGCACGTCACAGTCATTCAATCCCAGAGTCCTACTCGGAATACCACAGACAAGGTTTAGACTTTCCGGACTCTCATGAATGCCGCCATCAATCTAGCTTATACCACGAAGATTCTGGTTAAGAGATCTAAGAGATACTCATTCAATCTAAGGTAGAACGGAAGTGGTTGTCAGGCACGCATTCATAGGGAATGATGATGATTGTCACGTTCATCACATTCAGGTTGAGGTGCGAATGAATATCTTAGATGGGAACACGCATGTTGAATAGAAAACAGAAATACTTGCATTAATTCATCGAGGCACAGCAGAGCTCCTCACCCCTAACAATGGAGTTTAGAGACTCATGCCGTCAGAGAATACAAAGTTCAGATCTAAAAATGTCATGAGATACAAAATAAGTCTCTAAAAGTTGTTTAAATACTAAACTAGTAGCCTAGGTTTACAGAAAATGAGTAAACCATAACAGATGGTATAGAGATCCACTTCTGGGGCCCACTTGGTGTGTGCTGGGGCTGAGACTTAAGCAATTCACGTGAATAAGGCCATTTTGGGCGTTCAACGCCAGGTTTGGATCCATTTCTGGCGTTGAACTCCAACTTTTAATCCTTTTCTAGCGCTGGACGCTAGAATTGGGCAGAGAACTGGCGTTGAACGCCAGTTTACGTCATCTATCCTTGAGGAAAGTATGGACTATTATATATTTCTGGAAAGCCCTAGATGTCTACTTTCCAACGATATTTTAAGCACGCCATTTCGAGTTCTCTAGCTCCCGAAAATCCATTTTGAGTGCAGGGAGGTCAGAATCCAACAGCATCAGCAGTCCTTTTTCAGCCTGAATCAGATTTTTGCTCAGCTCCCTCAATTTCAGCCAGAAAAATACCTGAAATTACAGAAAAGCACACAACTCATAGTAAAATCCAGAAATATGAATTTTTCCTAAAAACTAATGAAAATAAACTAAAAACTAACTAAAACATACTAAAAGCTATATGAAATTAACCCCAAAAAGCGTATAAAATATCCGCTCATCAATTATGTTTGGGGTTTTTGGGATAAGAGACATGAAATGTAAATGGCAATGAATTAAACTAATAGCTAAAAAGGCCTTGGCAAGGTTTGGTGGTCAAGGATTCCTATCCTAATCACTAACCACACATGAGAATTGGCAAGGATCAACCATATTAAGCTATCCTCTAACTAATAAAGGAAAGTCAAATGAGCTATGTCAATCAAAGTCCATAAGTCCTAGTTCTACACCAAATCAATTAGTGAGATCTAGAGTTAATGGCTCCCAATCGTCAATCACTTGGACATTAGCAACTCAAGAGTTCCTAAGTTACCTTCCCAAGCCAAGAGCATAAAACTCTACTCTAAAATCCAACTAAGCATTTTATCAAACACTTAGAAGGCATAAAACGAAAGCATAGTAAAATTGCAAGGAATGTAAATCTACACTAAAATCCAACCAAGCATTTCATCAAACACTTGGAAGGCATAAAAGGAAAACATAGTAAAATAGCAAGGAAAGTAAATCTACACTACTCAATTACAAGGAATTACACAACAACAAATCAAATCCACAATAAAGGAACATGAATCATAAGTTGCATTGAAAGAGAGATAGAAGAACAAAAGTGCATCAACATAAAAGTAAAGGATTACAAGAATTAAATGCAAAACTAGAGAGAAAAAAGGTAGAAGAAGAAGAATTGCAAAGAGAAAAGTAAATCGAAGCATGAAATTATACTAGATCTAAGAGTTCCTAATCTAGATCTAACCTACTCCTAATTCTAGAGAGAGGAGAGTGCTTCTCTCTCTAGAAACTAACTAAAAGCATGTGAAAACTAAAATAAAACTAAACTAATGACTAGATGTCTCATCCATCTTCAATCCTTGGCTTAAATAGCATCAGAAATGAGTTAGATTGGGCCCACAAGGCTTTAGAATTCACTGGCCATGAGTTGCATTAAGTAAATCATGTGGCACCATCGATGCGTACGCATACTGTGCGCGTGCGCGTCCCTATCCGCGATGCAACTATGGCAAATCTTATATCATTTCAAAGCCCCGTATGTTATCTTTTCAACAGAACTAGAACCGTATCATTTGGACCTCTGTAGCTCAAGTTATAGTCGATTAAGTGCGAAGAGGTCGGCTTGACAGCTTTTGCGATTCCTTCATTTCTTCACGAGTTCTCTATTTTTACATGCTTTTCCTTCATTCCCTTGATCCAATCTTTGCCTTCTAAACCTGAAATCACTTAACAAACGTATCAAGGCATCTAATAGAATCAAGGTGAATTAAGATTAAACAATTAAGGGCCTAAAAAGCATGTTTTCACTCTTAAGCACAATTAAAGGAGAATTTACAAAACCATGCTATTTCATTGAATAAATGTGGGAAAAGATGATAAAATCCTCTAAATTCAACACAAGGTAAACCTTACAAATGGGGTTTATCAAGTATTAGACAGGTGTGTTAGTTCAAACCTTGTATTAAATTTTGAAAAATGTCATTTTATGGTAAAATAAGGTATTGTTCTAGGACAGTTGTTTCTAATACTGGTATTTCAATAGATCCAGCAAAGGTAGATGTTATTCTGGTTTACCTTACCCCTCCTCCGTGAGGGAATTGATAAACTCCAATTTTGTGGTTTATCTTGTGCTTAATTTGGGTGGTTTTATCAACTTTTCTCACATTTATTCAATGAATTAGCATGATTTTGCAATTCTCCCTTTATTTGTGCTTAAATGTGAAAACATACTTTTTAGACCCTAAAATTGGTGATTTTAATTCACTTTAATTCCATTCGATACCTTGATGTGTTTGTTGAGTGATTTCAGGTTTATAAGGCAAGTATTGGATGGAAGGAATGAAGAAAAAGCATGCAAAGTGGGAGAACTCATGAAGAAATGAAGGAACCGTAAAGCTGTCAAGCCCGACCTCCTGGCACTCAATCGATCATAACTTGAGTTACAGAGGTCCAAATGGGGCGGTTCAAATTGCGTTGGAAAGCTAACATCCAGAGCTTCGAAATGATATAAAATTTGCCATATGTTTCCTGAAGCATAGGGGCGCGCATGGGCCATGTACGCGCGCGCGCCGATGGAGCACGTGGGTCCACTTTAGTGAAATCGCCCCCAGCGATTTCTGAAGCATTTTGGGCCCAATCCAACTCATTTCTAATGCTATTGAACCCAAGGATTGAGGGGGGAATGAAAAAAGTAATCATAGTTTAGTTTTCATCATGTTTTAGGGTAGAATTCTAGAGAGAGAGGCTCTCTCCTCTCTCTAGATTTTAGGGGAGTTTAGGTTTAATTTTCTTAAATCCAACTTTTAATTCTTGTTTTAATTTAGTTTCTCCTTTTAATTTCTTGTTTCTACTACTCTATTCTTCTTAGTTCTCTTGTCAATTTTACTTTTATGTCTCTTTTTATGTTCATGAGCCCTTTGTTGGATTTGGATCCTTTCTTTAATGAAATTTAATGTTTGATGTTCTTTTATTGATGATTTGAGTTGTTGATTTACTTTTCTTGCAATTGGTAGGTGGTAGATTTTATTATTCTTGCACATTTACCATGCTTTCCCTTTGTACCCACCAAGTGTTTGACAAAATGCTTGGTTGGGCTTTAGAGTAGATTTTGAGCATTCTTGGCTTGGAAAGAGTAATTGGACAATCTTGAGTCATGAAAACCCAACTTATGTTGGTGATCTAGAGTTGTTAGCTAATATTGTTTCCATTGACGCTAATCTTTTGCTAATTTAATTAGTAAGTTGATTAGAACTTTTGGATTGAGATTAGTTAGTCTTATTAGACTTTCTCTCATGGAAGATAATATGATACCTTCTTCCAATGTTGGAGATGACATAATAAGATAAATTCTTGTTATTATTGTGGTATGATTGATTAGTCTTGTTTGACTTTCTCCCTAATTGTTGGAGTTGACTAAATAAGATGAATTAATCATTGCATGACTAGGATAGAAAGCCTATGATCTCAACACTTGCCATGAATATCTCTCTTTATTACTTGTTTTCTTTAGTTACTTGTTTGATTTACTTTTCTTGTCATTTATTTTGTTGCCCCTCTTATCAACCAAAAACCCCTTGCATCTTCATAGCCAATAATCAAGCACTTCAGTACAATTTCTTGTGAGACGACCCGGAGTCTAAATATTTTGGTTAATTCTTATTTGGGGTTTGTTATTTGTGACAACTCAATTTTTGTATGTGAGGACTCTTTGTTGGTCTAGAACTATACTTGCAACGAGAATTTAATTGAGAAATTCTATATCAACAAAAGTTCACACATCAAAATGGCACCGTTGCCGGGGAGTTGCAATGGTGTTATGTTATTGGCTATTGTATATATGTTAATATGCTTCTTTGCTAGTTTTTGCTTGTTTAAGGAGTTAGTTTTTATTAGTTCTTACTAGTTTTGTTTTTATTTTCTCTTGCTATTATGAATTCTCACCACTTTGGCTATGAGTTTGGTTCAAATTATGTTGTTAGAAATGGGAGCTACAATGAGGATGTGCATCAAGGATGGAACAATCAAAGATGGGAGGAGCCTCAAGGGATTGATCAACCTTCTTGGCAACAACAACCTCCGGATTCTTATGGGTATAACTCTCATCCTAATGCATATCAATCTAATGGATGTGGTGACCCTTATTGTGATTGTCAACAACTACCACCATATGCCTATGAACCACCTCCTCAACATAATTTTGCACCACCTTACTCACAAGCCCCTTTTCACCAAACACCTCTATATGACCCCAACCCATATCCACCATACCGACCACCTTATGAACCATATGAACCATACATGGAACCACAACAATTCCAACACAACTACTATCAAGAACTACCTCAATACACACCATCTCCATACCCTTACCAAGATGAACCAACTTCCAATTATGAAACTCCCTTCCCAAATAATGAACCCTCTCTTCCACCACCGTCCTCCAACGAAGCCTCCTTGTTGGAATTGAGAGATATTGAATCTCATATCTTAAGGTGACAAGAGGAGGATGAAAAGAAGTTTAAAGAGCTAGGAGCCAATATGGTTATTCTAGTGGAAGCCATTAGCAATATGGCCTCCTCCCGACCAAGCCTAAGCAACCAAGGCACTCCCATTGACGAATGTGGAGAAGCAATTAAGGAGCCTAGTGAGGGAGTGAGTTTAGAGCTTCAAGGTGAAGAAGAGGAGTTGAAGCAAGGAGTGCAACAAGAGGAGGAAGTTAAGATAATTGATCCAGAAGAAGTAGTTGAAGCCTTCGATGAGGTTGACCAAGAGATGGATTCAATCATTGAAGAATTCTTATGTACAATTGAATCCTCTCCAATTGGGTTTGCCATGGAGATCAAAGAAGAAGATGCACAACCTCTCATGCCTTTGGTGAGCAAGGAAGAAGAAATTGAAGTGGAAGCAAGCCACCAAAAGGAAGAGGTTAAAGTTGAGGAAAGTTGTAAAGAGGTGGAGATAGTCAAGGAAGAGCACAAGGGAGTGGAGCTTGCAAGATCATTGGGACCACCCCTTCCTAAGTCACCATCTTACACAACATTCAAGTGGGTAAAATTTCTATCCCTAAGCTTCACTTTCTCACTTGAATATGGTTTGATTGAAAATGATGGTCAACTTAGAGCTCTTTGTGGAACTAAGAGTAGGAGAGAGTTGTGTAGTGGTTGGAAACATCACTCTAAGTTCATCATGGTTGCATGCTCAAAGTTTGATTACAATGGTTGGTGTAAACCCAAATTGCATGGGTCTAGGAGAATGTTTGGGTGCTCAATTGAGAATTCTAAGGTCATGCCACCAAATTGGAATCATGATGATCAATTTGAAGATGGGTGTCAAAACAAAGTGTGGAATCCCGGATTGCACAAGGAAAATCAACTTTGGGAGCTCATGGTTTGTGAAGAACTCCATCAAAGTTTGAAGATATTAACATTGAAGAATGGAGCTTATTGGAGACTCAAGCATTGGTGGATGTTCAAGGATAGCTTCAAGCACAAGCCACCTTGAGTGGAGCTCTCCATAAGTCCAACTTAAGGACAATAAACAAAAGTGCTAGGTGGGAGACACCCCACCATGGTAAATTCTTTTCATTTTTCTCTTTTGTAAATATTGGTAGAATAGGTTTGATTTCATGTTTTGTTTTATTTGTTGAGTTTATTTGGTAGTATAATATGTTAAATAAGGTTTTAAGGTGTTTGGGTAGTTGTTTGGAGGCTTGGGATGCTTGGTTTGGTGCAAGAACTTGGAAAAATTTTGAAAAATAGAGCACCAACCCGCGCGTGCGCGCATCTGGCGCATACGCGCGCCTCAAGCATTTTCGACCATCCACGCGGACGTGCCATGTATGCGGATGCATGGATGCAAAAATCTCACCCCTCCATACATTGACCCGAGAGTTGCGCCTACACTGCGCCAGCACCATGCCTGAGGCACAAAAACACCTGCGCGTGCGCGCACCTGGTGCGTACGCGCCGTTGAAGCTAATTGCGTAATGCAAGCGCACGCACGCTGTGCGCGTGCGCGCCGATAGCGTCACCTAGCCTCCTGGTACATGTCCCAGAGAGTTATGCCCAGTTTGTGCCTATCCTGTGCCTGCAACCCACGCATGCGCGCACCTGGCGCGTACGCGTCCTTTAGCCAAACTGTGCATCGGCGCAAAAGCGTGCATGACGCATCCGCGCCGGTAAAAAAAAATTTTTTTTTTCTTCCATTTTCTTTTATTACATTTGCTTATTTTCATTTATTGTATTTTAATTTTGTTTTTATAGCTTGTTCTTATCCTCTTTTCTAAGTTTCTTATTTTTAATAATGGTGTTGAATTCTCTTACTCAATTGTTGAGAATTTCTTGGTTAATCTTGGTGCTTCTAGACTTGTTTGATATTGATGGGTAATGAAATATTTAATTCAATGCTTAACCTTTGATGATCCTTATATTCTTTGTGCATTGATATGAGCTTACATGTCTTTCATGACCCACTCTTTCTAGTCGAACTTGATGCTTTTGAGTGCTCTTCATGCCTTGACTTTACTCTTGCATTAAGTATTAATTGATATACTCTTTGCCTATATTGCTTCCTCACTCACATGCGTAGCTAACATGTAGTGAAAACCCTATTCTTAATTGGCATTAGCCCCCGCCTATGTTCTATTGCTTTCATATCTTTGTTGTAGGCTTAATTTTCTTTCTTTTTCTCTCCTTTGAGGTTAGCCACCAAGAAGGAAAGAAAAGGAAAAGCTTCTAAATGGGGCAACAAACAAGTCCTTCCGCACAACCTTTTGGATGAACTCATCAATTGTAGCAACCCGTCCACCTTGCTCTTCTTTGCATGCACCGAGGACAGTGCAAATTTCTAAGTGTGGGGAGGTCGTCCGACCGACCTCCATGGGTAACAACTTCCTTTTTCAACACTAAATTCTTAATTTTTGTCCTTGTTAGTTAGTTGTTGCATTGCATGATAGGTTGCATGCTAGTTAGAAATTGTACATATTTTACGACTTCTTTTTATGTTAGGACTACTTGGTTAGGGTGATGATTTCTTTTCCAAGAAACTGTTTTTAGGGCACCCTACCGATTTGAAAAAAAAAATTTGTGTTGAACTTGCTTGAAGAATGTATTTTGGAACATGGTTTTTGAGCTAAGAACACAAGCATGTGAGTTTTGAGCCCAATTATGTGGGTACATCTTATAACCACTTATTTTCATTCTTGTGTGCATTGTTCTCTTTCTATGATTGTGATCTTTGATTTGTTTGATTCTATATGTCCATTATTCCATGTATACATGCATTTATATGATTGAGGCCATCATTTCATTTAGCTCACTTACTCAAATAGCCTACCTTTTATCAACCATTGTTAGCCAAATTTGAGCCTATTTAATCCCTTTTGTTCTTAATGTTAGCACATCATTACCCTTAAGAGAAAAATAAAAAATGTCCTTAATTTGGATCTTTGATTAGCTTAGGCTAGTGAGGGTGTGTATCATTTGGGTATGGGAACCTTGGGACATTGGTTGAACTAAAAGTGTATTTTTTTTTTATTTTTGTTGAAAATCATGGGATTGGGTACATGCTTATGCATTAAATATGTAAAACCATATGCATTGATACGTTTGTATATACTTTAAAAAAAATGTGTGTGAAAAAAAAATGTAAACAAAATATATATATATATATATATATATAAAAGAGAAAAAGAAATAAAAAGGGGACAAAAAGGCTCCAAAGTAAAGTTCAATAAAAATTAATGCATATGAAATGTGAATTAAAGAGAATGCATGAGTATGTGAAAAAGTGGGAATCATGGGTAGCTAGGTACTATATTAGAATTTTATAGGTTGTTGTATGTGTTTAGTGAGAGCTTAGGCTAATCAAAGATACAAATTTCAAGCTCACTTGACCATATGCATCCCACCTTGACCATAGCCCCATTACAACCTATGAATAAGTCCTCATGATGAATGCATGCATGCATTGAATAATTGTTGATTATTAGATGAAAAACAAATCATGGAAAGCATGATTAGAAGAGAATTGAGTGATCGACCTTATACACTAGAGCGACTAGAGCGGATACACTTCCGGTGAGGCTTCGATACTCAATTCCTTGTTCCCGGCTTTCATGAGTTTTTCTTCTTGCAAGTCTACTTGTACTTCATTTTAATATTTGAATTGGTAGGATTCATGAATCATCATATGATCTTAGCCCTACTTGTTCATACATGCTCTTGGAGATTGATTTTCTTTTGACCAAGTAGGTAGAATCATATTGCATTTAGTTGCATGCATGTAGATAGGTTTATATAGTTTCTTTGCATTGAATAAATGTTCATACCCCTTTTCTTGTCCTTCTTTATTCTTAGCATGAGGACATGCTTAGTTTAAGTGTGGGGAGATTTGATAAACCCCAATTTTGTGGTTTATCTTGTGCTTAATTTGGGTGGTTTTATCAACTTTTCTCACATTTATTCAATGAATTAGCATGATTTTGCAATTCTCCCTTGATTTGTGCTTAAATGTGAAAACATGCTTTTTAGACCCTAAAATTGGTGATTTTAATTCACTTTAATTCCATTCGATGCCTTGATGTGTTTGTTGAGTGATTTCAGGTTTATAAGGCAAGTATTGGATGGAAGGAATGAAGAAAAAGCATGCAAAGTGGGAGAACTCATGAAGAAATGAAGGAACCGTAAAGCTGTCAAGCCCGACCTTCTGACACTCAATCGATCATAACTTGAGCTACAGAGGTCCGAATGGGGCAGTTCTAATTGTGTTGGAAAGCTAATATCCGGGGCTTCGAAATGATATAAAATTTGCCATATGTTGCCTGACGCATAGGGGCGCGCATGGGCCATGTACGTGCACGCGCCGATAGAGCACGTGGGTCCACTTTAGTGAAATCGCCCCTAGCGATTTTTGAAGCATTTTGGGCCCAATTGGTGTGTAGAAATTGTGATTACACCTTGATTATGTAAAATTCATCGCTCTTTCTTTCCCTGGTAATGGCGCCAAATAAACATGATGTCAATACCATGGTTCACAACTTCGCACAACTAACCAGCAAGTGCACTGGGTCGTCCAAGTAATACCTTACATGAGTAAGGGTCGAATCCCATGGAGATTGTTGGTATGAAGCAAGCTATGGTCACCTTGTAAATCTCAGTCAGGCGGATATAAAATAGTAATGAGGTTTTCGAAAATAATTAATAAAATAGGGATAGAAATACTTATGTAAATCATTGGTGAGAATTTCAGATAAGTGAATAGAGATGCTTTCGTTCCTCTGAACCTCTGCTTTCCTGCTATCTTCATCCTATCAGTGTTACTCCTTTCCATGGCTGGCTTTATGTAATGCATCACCATTGTCAATGGCTACTTTCGGTCTTCTCTCGGGAAAATGATCCAAATGCCCTGTCACAGCACGGCTAATCGTCTGGAGGCATCACCCTTGTCAATAGTTACATCCTATCCTCTCAGTGAAAATGGTCAACGCACCCTATCACGGCACGGCTATTCATCTGTCGGTTCTCGATCATGCTGGAATAGGATTTACTATCCTTTTGCGTCTGTCACTACGCCCAGCAATCGCGAGTTTGAAGCTCGTCACAGTCATTCAATCATTGAATCCTACTCGGAATACCACAGACAAGGTTTAGACTTTCCGGATTCTCTTGAATGCCGCCATCATTCTAGCTTACACCACGAAGATTCCGATTAAGAGATCTAAGAGATACTCATTCAATCTAATGTAGAACGGAAGTGGTTGTCAGGCACGCGTTCATAAGGAATGATGATGATTGTCACATTCATCACATTCAGATTGAAGTGCGAATGAATATCTTGGAAGCGAAATAAGATGAATTGAATAGAAAACAGTAGTACTTTGCATTAATCTTTGAGAAACAGCAGAGCTCCACACCTTAATCGATGGAGTGCAGAAACTCTACCGTTGAAAATACATAAGTGAAAGGTCCAGGCATGGCCGAGATGGCCAACCCCCAAAATGTGATCTAAGATAGCATACAACTGATCAAAGATGTCTAATACAATAGTAAAAAGTCCTATTTATAATAAACTAGCTACTAGGGTTTACAGAAGTAAGTAATTGATGCATAAATCCACTTCCGGGGCCCACTTTGTGTGTGCTTGGGCTGAGCTTGAGTGTTACACGTGTAGAGGTCATTCCTGGAGTTGAACGCCAGTTTTGGTGCCAGTTTGGGCGTTGAACTCCACTTTGCAACTTGTTTCTGGCGCTGGACGCCAGAATTGGGTAGAGAACTGGCGTTGAACGCCAGTTTGCGTCATCTAAAATTGGGCAAAGTATGGACTATTATATATTGCTAGAAAGCCCTGGATGTCTACTTTCCAATGCAATTGGAAGCGCGCCATTTTAAGTTCTGTAGCTCCAGAAAATCCACTTTGAGTGCAGGGAGGTCAGAATCCAACAGCATCAGCAGTCCTTTTTCAACCTCTGAATCTGATTTTTGCTCAAGTCCCTCAATTTCAGCCAGAAAATACCTGAAATCATAGAAAAACACACAAACTCATAGTAAAGTCCAGAAATGTGAATTTAACATAAAAACTAATGAAAACATCCCTAAAAGTAACTAGATCCTACTAAAAACATACTAAAGACAATGCCAAAAAGCGTATAAATTATCCGCTCATCACAACACCAAACTTAAATTGTTGCTTGTCCCCAAGCAACTGAAAATCAAATAGGATAAAAAGAAGAGAATATACTATAAATTCCAAACTATCAATGAAACATAGCTTCAATCAGATGAGCGGGACTTGTAGCTTTTTGCCTGTTGAATAGTTTTGGCATCTCACTTTATCCATTGAGGTTCAGAATGATTGGCATCTATAGGAACTCAGAGTTCAGATAGTGTTATTGATTCTCCTAGTTCAGTATGATGATTCTTGAACACAGCTTCTTTATGAGTCTTGGCCATGGCCCTAAGCACTTTGTTTTCCAGTATTACCACCGGATACATAAATGCCACAGACACATAATTGGGTGAACCTTTTCAGATTATGACTCAGCTTTGCTAAAGTCCCCAATTAGAGGTGTCCAGGGTTCTTAAGCACACTCTTTTTTTTGCTTTGGACCTTGACTTTAACCGCTCAGTCTCAAGTTTTCACTTGACACCTACACGCCACAAGCACATGGTTAGGGACAGCTTGGTTTAGCCGCTTAGGCCAGGATTTTATTCCTTTAGGCCCTCCTATCCACTGATGCTCAAAGCCTTGGGATCCTTTTTATTTGCCCTTGCCTTTTGGTTTTAAGGGTTACTGGCTTTTTGCTCTTGCCTCTTGGTTTTAAGAGCTTTTGGCTTTTTCTGCTTGCTTTTTCTTTTTCTTTCAAAATTTTTTTTTTCGCCTATTTTTTTCTGCAAGCTTTATTCTTTGCTGCTTTTTCTTGCTTCAAGAATCATTTTTATGATTTTTCAGATTATCAAATAACATGTCTCCTTATCATCATTCTTTCAAGAGCCAACATATTTAACATTCTTAAACAACAACTTCAAAAGACATATGCACTGTTCAAGCATTCATTCAGAAAACAAGAAGCATTGTCACCACATCAATATAATTAAACTAAGTTCAAGGATAAATTCGAAACTCATGTACTTCTTGTTCTTTTGAATTAAAACATTTTTCATTTAAGAGAGGTGATGGATTTATAGGACATTCATAACTTTTAAGACATGGTTACTAACTACTAATGATCATGTAATGAAGACACAAACATGGATAAGCACTTAACATAGAAAACAAAAAACAGAGAAAGTAAGAACAAGGAATGAGTCCACCTTAGTGATGATGGCGTTTCCTTCTTGAGGAACCAACGATGTTCTTGAGCTCTTCTATGTCTCTTCCTTGCCTTTGTGGCTTGATTCCTAGTGATTTTTGGTATTTCTATCCTCAGTTGCTTCCAATAGCTATGTGGAGGGAAGTGCATCCCCTGAGGTATCTCAGGGATCTCTTGATTTGCAGCCACATGTTCTACCACTGAGCTATAGATCCTTTACATAATTGTTTTACCACACCAAACTTAGAATGTTGCTCGCCCTCGAGCAAAAGAAGAAGGAATAGATGAAGAAGAAGATGTGGAAAAAAACTAGGATTATGAGGAAGGAAGGTGGGGATCCTGTGGGGTCCACAGATCCTGAGATGATCCTGTGAGGTCCACAGATCTTGAGGTGTCAAGGCATTTACATCCCTGCACCAATTTAGGCATGCAAAATGCCCTTGCACATAACTCTGGGCATTCAGCGCCAGGTTGGTGCCCATTTTGGGCGTTCAACGCCCATTGTTGCCCATTTCTGGCGTTGAACGCCAGAACCATGCTTGTTCTGGGCGTTCAGCGCCAGCTCTTCTCCAGGGTGCAATTCTGGCGTTCAGCGCCCAGATGCTGCCCATTTTGGGCGTTCAGCGCCCAGATACTGCCCATTTTGGGCGTTCAGCGCCAGAACCATGCTCTGTTCTGGCGTTGGACGCCAGACAGGTGCTTCCTCCAGGGTGTGATTTTTCTTCCACTGTTTTTGATTCCATTTTCAATTTTTATATTTATTTTGTGACTCCACATGATCATGAACCTAAGAAAACATGAAAAACAAAAATAAAATTAGATAAATAAACATTGGGTTGCCTCCCAACAAGCGCTTCTTTAATGTCAACAGCTTGACAGTGGGCTCTCATGGAGCCTCACGGATGTGCAGAGCTTTGTTGAGACCTCCCAACACCAAACTTAGAGTTTGGATATGGGGGTTTGACACCAAACTTAGAGTTTAGTTGTGGCCTCCCAACACCAAACTTAGAGTTTGACTGTGGGGGCTTTGGTTGACTCTGCTTTGAGAGAAGCTTTTTCTGCTTCCTCTCCATGGATACAGAGAGAGATCCTTGAGTTGTAAACACAAGGTTGTCCTTATTTAATTGAAGGATCAATTCTCCTCTGTCCACATCAATCACAGCTCTTGCTGTGGCTAGGAAAGGTCTTCCTAGGATGATGGATTCATCCTCTTCCTTTCCAGTATCCAGGACTATGAAATCAGCAGAGATGTAAAGGCCTTCAACCTTTACTAACACGTCCTCTACTTGTCGATAAGCCTGTTTTCTCGAATTGTCTGCCATCTCTAATGAGATTTTAGCAGCTTGCACCCCATAGATTCCCAGTTTCTCTATTACAGAGAGGGGCATGAGGTTTATCCCTGAAATAAGGTCACACAGAGCCTTAAAGATCATGGTGCCTATGGTACAAGGTATTATGAACTTTCCAGGATCCTATTTCTTCTGAAGCAATGTCAGTTGATCCAGATCACTTAGTTCATTGGTGAACAAGGGAGGTTCATCTTCCCAAGTATCAATGCCAAATAATTTGGCATTCAGCTTCATGATTGCACCAAGGAACTTGGCAGCTTGCTCTTCAGTAACATCCTCATTCTCTTCAGAAGAGGAGTACTCATCAGAGCTCATGAATGGCATAAGGAGGTTCAATGGAATCTCTATGGTCTCTAATTGAGCCTCAGAGTCCTTTGGTTCCTCAGAAGGAAGCTCCTTTTCGAAAATAATTAATAAAATAGGGATAGAAATACTTATGTAAATCATTGGTGAGAATTTCAGATAAGTGAATAGAGATGCTTTCGTTCCTCTGAACCTCTGCTTTCCTGCTATCTTCATCCTATCAGTGTTACTCCTTTCCATGGCTGGCTTTATGTAATGCATCACCATTGTCAATGGCTACTTTCGGTCTTCTCTCGGGAAAATGATCCAAATGCCCTGTCACAGCACGGCTAATCGTCTGGAGGCATCACCCTTGTCAATGGTTACATCCTATCCTCTCAGTGAAAATGGTCAACGCACCCTGTCACGGCACGACTATTCATCTGTCGGTTCTCGATCATGCTGGAATAGGATTTACTATCCTTTTGCGTCTGTCACTACGCCCAGCAATCGCGAGTTTGAAGCTCGTCACAGTCATTCAATCATTGAATCCTACTCGGAATACCACAGACAAGGTTTAGACTTTCCGGATTCTCTTGAATGCCGCCATCATTCTAGCTTACACCACGAAGATTCCGATTAAGAGATCTAAGAGATACTCATTCAATCTAATGTAGAACGGAAGTGGTTGTCAAGCACGCGTTCATAGGGAATGATGATGATTGTCACGTTCATCACATTCAGATTGAAGTGCGAATGAATATCTTGGAAGCGAAATAAGATGAATTGAATAGAAAACAGTAGTACTTTGCATTAATCTTTGAGAAACAGCAGAGCTCCACACCTTAATCGATGGAGTGCAGAAACTCTACCGTTGAAAATACATAAGTGAAAGGTCCAGGCATGGCCGAGATGGCCAGCCCCCAAAATGTTATCTAAGATAGCATACAACTGATCAAAAATGTCTAATACAATAGTAAAAAGTCCTATTTATAATAAACTAGCTACTAGGGTTTACAGAAGTAAGTAATTGATGCATAAATCCACTTCTGGGGCCCACTTGGTGTGTGCTTGGGCTGAGCTTGAGTGTTACACGTGTAGAGGTCATTCCTGGAGTTAAACGCCAGTTTTGGTGCCAGTTTGGGCGTTGAACTCCACTTTGCAACTTGTTTCTGGCGTTGGACGCCAGAATTGGGTCGAGAACTGGCGTTGAACGCCAGTTTGCGTCATCTAAAATTAGGCAAAGTATGGACTATTATATATTGCTGGAAATCCCTGGATGTCTACTTTCCAATGCAATTGGAAGCGCCCCATTTTGAGTTCTGTAGCTCCAGAAAATCCACTTTGAGTGCAGAGAGGTCAGAATCCAACAGCATCAGCAGTCCTTTTTCAACCTCTGAATCTGATTTTTGCTCAAGTCCCTCAATTTCAGCCAAAAAATACCTGAAATCATAGAAAAACACACAAACTCATAGTAAAGTCCAGAAATGTGAATTTAATATAAAAACTAATGAAAACATCCCTAAAAGTAACTAGATCCTACTAAAAACATACTAAAAACAATGGCAAAAAGCGTATAAATTATCCGCTCATCACCAATCCAACTCATTTCTGATGCTATTGAACCCAAGGATTGAGGGGGGAATGAAAAAGTAGTCATATTTTAGTTTTCATCATGTTTTAGGGTAGAATTCTAGAGAGAGAGGCTCTCTCCTCTCTCTAGATTTTAGGATAGTTTAGGTTTAATTTTCTTAAATCCAAATTTTAATTCTTGTCTTAATTTAGTTTCTCCTTTTAATTTCTTGTTGCTACTACATTTAGTTTCTCCTTTTAATTTCTTGTTGCTACTACTCTATTCTCTTTAGTTCTCTTGTCAATTTTACTTTTATGTCTCTTTTTATGTTCATGAGCCCTTTGTTGGATTTGGATCTTTTCTTTAATGAAATTTAATGTTTGATGTTCTTTTATTGATGATTTGAGTTGTTGATTTACTTTTCCTGCAATTGGTAGTTGGTAGATTTTATTATTCTTGCACATTTACCATACTTTCCCTTTGTACCCACCAAGTGTTTGACAAAATGCTTGGTTGGGCTTTAGAGTAGATTTTGAGCATTCATGGCTTGGAAAGAGTAATTGGGCAATCTTGAGTCATGAAAACCCATCTTATGTTGGTGATCTAGAGTTGTTAGCTAATATTGTTTCCATTGACGCTAATCTTTTGCTAATTTAATTAGTAAGTTGATTAGGACTTTTGGATTGAGATTAGCTAGTCTTATTAGACTTTCTCTCATGGAAGATAATATGATACATTCTTCCAATGTTGGAGATGACGTAATAAGATAAATTCTTGTTATTATTGTGGTATGATTGATTAGTCTTGTTTGACTTTCTCCCTATTTGTTGGAGTTGACTAAATAAGATGAATTAATCATTGCATGACTAGGATAGAGAGCCTATGATCTCAACACTTGCCATGAATGTCTCTCTTTATTACTTGCTTTCTTTAGTTACTTATTTGATTTACTTTTCTTGTCATTTATTTTGTTCCCCCTCTTATCAACCAAAAACCCCTTGCATCTTCATAGCCAATAATCAAGCACTTCATTGCAATTTCTTGTGAGACGACCCGGAGTCTAAATACTTCGGTTAATTCTTATTTGGGGTTTGTTATTTGTGACAACTCAATTTTTGTATGTGAGGACTCTTTGTTGGTCTAGAACTATACTTACAACGAGAATTCAATTGAGAAATTCTATATCAACAAAAGTTCACACATCAAAATGCAGGTTTCTTGGTCATGCAGGTTTCTACCGGAGATTTATCAAGGACTTCAGTAAGGTAGCACTGCCTTTATCCCGATTGCTATAGAAGGATGTCGAGTTCGAGCTGAGTGAGGATTGTATGAAAGCGTTTGATAAGCTGAAGATTGCCTTAACTCAAGCTCCGATTGTGAGAGGACCCGACTGGAGCCAGCCATTTGAGATTATGTGTGACGCCTCCAACTATGCAGTAGGAGCGGCGCTGGCTCAAAGCGAAGGTAAGGACCCTTTTATAATTGCTTATGCTTCTAAGACCTTAGACGCTGCTCAGTCTAATTATACTACCACTGGAAAAGAGCTTCTGGCTATTGTTTTTGCTCTGGATAAATTCCAAGCCTACTTACTTGGTACTAAGGTGGTAGTATACTCAGACCATGCAGCTCTAAAATATTTGTTAGCTAAAAAAGAGTCCAAACCAAGGTTAATATGTTGGATAATGTTGCTGTAAGAATTTGATTTAGAAATTAAAGATAGGAGTAGTTCCCAGAATTTAGTGGCGGACCACTTGAGTCTCCTAGAGCACATTAAGAATGACTCCACTCCTATCAATGATGCTTTTCCATTTGATAGCTTGCACGCAATATCTGAGGTAGTTCCTTGGTATGCACCTATAGCTAATTATCTGGTTAGTCATACCTTCCCTCCTAATTTTACTAAGCATCAAAAGGACAAGCTTAAAAGCGAGTCCAAATATTATATACGGGATGACCCATATTAATGGAGGTGTGGTGCTGACCAAATAATTAGAAGGTGCGTGACACAATTAGAATTCCAGTCCATTTTAGAGGCCTGCCACTCTTCTGAGAGTGGTGGACATTTTGGTCCTCAAAGAACAGCTAGAAAAATTTTAGACTGTGGATTCTGGTGGCCCACTCTTTTTAAGGATACTACTACCTTCTATAAATCTTACTCCTGATGTCAAAGGTTTGGAAATATATCCAAAAGGGATGACATGCCCTAATAGCTTATGTTATTCTGTGAAATTTTTCATGTTTGGGGTATTAACTTCATGGGTCCATTTCCAAACTCTAGTGGTTTCTTATACATATTGTTAGCTGTTGATTATGTTTCTAAATGGGTGGAAGCAATTCCTACCCGTACTGATGATGCTAACATTATTGTCTCCTTTGTTCGAAATAATATTATCTGTCGCTTTGGATCACCACGAGCAATCGTGAGTGATCAAGGCACTCATTTTTGTAACAGGAGATTGACAGGTCTACTAAAGAAACATGGCATTGTTCACAAGATATCTTTAGTAAGGTAGAGAGATAAAGCACATATTGGAGAAGATTGTCAAGCCTCAAAGAAAAAACTGGAGTACCAGGCTTGTAGATGCGCTTTGGGCTTATCGGACAGCATACAAGACACCCATCAGAATGAGTCCATTCCGCCTAGTCTACGGAAAGGCTTGTCACCTCCCAGTGGAGGTGGAACACAAGGCTTTCTGGGCTGTAAGGGAATGCAACATGGGATTTGAGAAACCCGGTGCTGAAAGGAAGCTGCAACTAGCAGAACTGGAGATCCTTCGACTCGAAGCATATGACAACTCCAGGCTATACAAAGAGAGGGTAAAGGTTGTGCATGACAAGCATATCAAGAGAAGAGAGTTCAGACCTGGAGGCTGGTCCTCCTTTACAACTCCAGGTTGAGGCTCATGCCAGATAAGTTGAGATCAAGATGGAAAGGTCCCTATAGAGTAGAGAAGGCAGAGCCATACGGAGTGTTCCACCTGAGTCATCCTTCAAGCTCCAAATTCATCAAAGTCAATGGCCACTGCTTGAAGCTGTATCATGGTGAGAAAATGAAGAACAATAAGGAGCTGGAGGTCTACCTATTGGAGGATCCACCAACAGAAGAAGACTGAGCTTGTGGACCATCCAACTTAAGGACGTAAAAAAAAAGTGCTAGGTGGGAGACAACCCACCATGGTACGATCTTTCATTTTTATTCTTAGTTTTATCTTATTTTTATCAAGTGTTACTTTATAAATTCTGCATAAATCATCTGCATTCTGCATAATAAAAAAAAAGGGCATTCGAAGCTCAAGCATCTAGGACGCGCACGCGTCACCTGTGAATGCGAAAAGAATAGGAATTGAACAAAGAGTTATGTGGGAGTAGCGCTGAAACCATGCTTTGCACGCAAACAAGCCGACGCGTACGCGTACCTTGTCACCTACAGTTTTGGCAACCCACGCGTACGCGACTATACGCGCGCGTGGATAGGGAAATCGGCGTAAATAGCATGCTGAACAGAGAGTTGTGATCGTTTGGGGCTGTACTGTGCTAGAGGCACAAACTCACTCATGCATACGCGTCCATGACGCATGCGCATGCTTGACGCGCACGCGTCGTATAAAATTTGTCCCCCAACCCAGAATGAACAGAGATTTGTGCGTGGGCAGGGCTGGTCTCACACGATTAGTGATAAACCACTATTTTATGGTTTATATTGTGTTTAATTATGTGGTTTTATCATGATCTTTATCCATTTATTCATTAAATAAGCATGCATTTATAATTCCTTCCTAAAGTTATTGTATGATTGAAAACTTACTTCCTAGGGACTTTAATTATGTATTTTATTTCTCCTTTATTCCATTTGATGCCGTGATCTGTGTGTTAAGTGTTTCAGGCTTTACAGGGCATGAATGAGTTGGAGATTTGAAAGGAAGCTTGCAAAAATGGAAGGAACACGAGAAATTGAGGAGATGACCAGCGAGAAGTGATGCGGTCGCATGGATGACGCGACCGCGCGAAGAAGAGGAAATCGCAGTGACGCGGCCGCATGGATGACGCGACCGCATGACATGCGCGATCTGTATAATCTGCAGAATCGCTGGGGGTGATTTCGGGCCCTATTTTGACCCGGTTTTCGGCCCAAAAAAGCATACTAGAGCCAGAGAACATGCAGAAACCAACAATAACATTCATTCCGCATAGTTTTAGTTTTTAGATCTAGTTTTCCTCTCCTCTAGGTTTTCTCTCTACACATTCATAGTTTTTAGGATTTGTTATGTTCATTGTTTTTGCATTGGGATATTGAGAAGAGTTATTGCCTCATCAAGACTTCGACACTCTAGTTCATTTTCTTTACTTGTCTCTTACTCTTCCATGTTCCTTAATTTACTTAATTTTACTGTTGGATTATTTTAGCATTTATTAATACAAGAATCACTTTTATTTTTGATTGATCTTTTGATCATTATTTATGATGTCTTTCTTTAATTCCTTTTCTTATGTTATGAATTTTACATTTACAATGAGCGAGTAGTCCCCTAACTTGATGGGGAGTTGATTGAAAGAAACCCTTGAAGTTGGGATGCTCAAGAGAGAGATTGTAGTTGGGTTTATTGTTGGATTGCTCTCTAGTCACTAACACCAATCCTCCCCAGAGCGGATTGGAACTTGTGGATTGAAATAGCATTCCAACTTGTTTAACTTTCCCTTACTTAGTGAGGGACAACTAAACAGAATAATCCCCAATTATCAATTAATCTTGAGAGTACTGCAACAAGAATAGGGCTTCCAACTAATCAACTCCCAATTAAGGCTTTTATTTAAATTTATATAAATTCTCTAATTTAATTTTCTGCCATTCAACTCAAACCTTTTTGAAAACATCTGATTAATAAAATAGCACACTTTTCTGCAACTCGTTGGGAGACCACCTGGGACTCATACTCCCAGTATTTTGATTTTAATTTCTGTGACACCCTTTTTAAATTAATAAAGCGGATTTCTGGTTGGTTGAGAACTATACTTGCAACGCATATTTTATAATCATTCTTAACTCGCCAATTTCTGCCCGCATTAATTTTTGGCGCCGTTGCTGGGGAGTTGAAATAGAGTGCTAAAGTTATTCTGAATCAGAATCAGAATCAGCCTTACAGAGCACCTCACCTAAGGCAATCCCAAGGACCACAGAATACCCTACAGCAGACCTCTCAACTTACCTATCTTTCTTCATCTGCTAATGATGACTTACTACAATCTATGGATCAGAGACAGCAGACCATGAAAAATAATATTAATGCCACTCTAAATGGTCTGAACGCTACTTTACAAGCTCTTGTCTCCCAGATTGGATCAATGACCAACTCCAATAACCAACCTTCGAGCTCCAGTGGAATTCCCTCTCAACCATTACCCAATCCCAAGGGTGGTATTAATTCCATCACCCTAAGGTCCGAAACCACACTGTAGGAGAGGAACCAGGAGGAGCCAAGTCCACCAGAACACGCCTCAGCTGAAGAGGTAGTAGAAATAGAAGATGTTGAAGAGGAAGAGGACATACAGGACATAGCTGAAGAAGAAGTGCAACCACAGGAAGAAGCATTAAAAGGCGCAGACACTGCAGAAAACACCACTCTTATTCCATTTCCACAACTTGCAAGGAAGCCCAGGAAGCAGCTGGAACCTGATCCAAAAATGGTAGAGATATTCAAAAAGGTTGAGGTAACTATTCCCCTTTTTGATGTTATTCAACAGGAACCTAAATATGCAAAGTTTCTAAAAGATTTATGTATACATAAGGATAAAATTAATGAATTAGAAACTATTCCTTTAGGAAGTTCCATATCTGCTTTAATGGGAAGTTTACCTGAAAAGTGTAGTGACCCAGATCCTTGTATAGTTAATTGTACTATTGGTGGTGTGATAATTTCTGAATGCATGTGTGATTTAGGAGCATGTGTAAGTATAATGCCTTTGTTTATATATGATGTTTTGAGGCTCCCTCCCTTAAAAAGGTCGGCAGCTCGTTTTGTGTTAGCAGATAAAAGCATTATTACAGTGGTTGGAGTTGCTGAAGATGTACTAGTAGTCATTAAGGGACTCACGTTCCCCACTGATTTTTATATCCTAGAAATGCCCCAAAATGACTCAGACAAGCCATCATCAATCCTACTCGGAAGACCATTCCTGAAGACCTCAAAGTTTAAATTAGATGCTTTTTCAGGAACATACTCTTTTGAAATAGATGGCAGAGTAGTAATCTTCAATCTGAATGGAGTTATGAAGCATCCTCCAGAGGATCATTCTATCCTCAAGTGTGACATCAAAGATGAAACCGTGGCTGAAGTCCATCAGGAGGAATTTGAAGAGAAGCACACAGGACAAGGTCCAAGTGTGGAGACACTCTCAGAGGACAATGACAGTGCCTTACCACTGTTACCAGCTCCAGACAACTCAGAGCCTGAACATGATCAGAAGTTAAAATTAAAACCCCTTCCCCCGCACCTCAAATATGCTTACCTTGAAGACGGGCAGAAGTTTCCGGTTATCATTGCAAGGGAACTCACTTCTCAATAGGAAGAGCAGCTACTTGGTTTGCTGAGGAGGCACAAGAAGGCAATTGGTTAGAGTTTCACAGACATAGTAGGCATAAACCCTCAAGTCTGTGAGCATAGAATAATTTTAGAAGAGAGAGCAAGACCTGTCTATCAACCCCAGAGAAGACTGAACCCCACTATCCTAGAGGTTGTCAAAAAGGAAGTGACCAGACTACTAGAGGCAGATATCATCTATCCCATCTCAGACAGTGAATGGGTAAGCCCGGTACAAGTGGTACCAAAGAAGTCTGGAGTCACTGTAGTGAAGAATGAGCATGGAGAGCTCCTGACAACCAGAGTTCAGAACGCCTGGAGGGTTTGCATTGATCAAATGCTGGATCGCCTGTCAGGTAAATCGCATTATTATTTTCTAGATGGTTACACAGGTTATTTCCAGATTCATATAGCTCCTGAGGATCAGGAAAAGACCACTTTTACATGTCCTTTTGGGACTTATGCTTACAAGAGAATGCCCTTTGGCTTGTGCAATGCACCCGCTACTTTCCAAAGGTGCATGATGAGTCTTTTCTCTGATCTTATTGAGGACTGTATGGATGTTTTTATGGATGATTTTAGTGTTTATGGCGACTCCTTTAGCCTTTTCTTAGATGGATTATCTAGAGTATTAGATAGATGTGTCAGTACAAACTTGGTATTAAATTTTGAAAAATGCCACTTTATGGTTAAACAAGGGATTGTACTAGGACATGTTGTGTCTAATACTGGCATTTCTGTAGATCCAGCAAAGGTGGATGTTATTTCTAGTTTACCTTACCCCTCTTCTGTGAGGGAGGTCCGTTCTTTCCTTGGCCATGCAGGTTTTTACAGGAGGTTCATTAAGGACTTCAGTAAGGTAGCACTTTCCTTATCCAGGCTACTGTAGAAATATGTTGAGTTCGAGTTCAGTGAAAATTGCAAACAGGTGTTTGATAAGCTGAAGGCTGCACTGACTCAAGTTCCAATTGTGAGAGGACCAGACTGGAGCCAACCATTTGAAATAATGTGTGATGCTTCCAACCATGCAGTAGGAGCAGCACTGGCTCAACGTGAAGGTAAGGATCCGTTTGTTATTGCTTACGCATCTAAAACTTTGGATGCCGCTCAGTCGAATTACACTACTACTGAGAAAGAGCTTCTTGCTATTGTTTTTGCTCTGGATAAATTCCGAGCCTATTTACTTGGTACTAAAGTAGTAGTGTATTCAGACCACGCAGCTCTAAAGTATTTAGTATCTAAAAAGGAGTCCAAACCAAGGCTTATACGTTGGATACTGTTATTACAAGAATTTGATTTAGAAATTAAGGATAGGAGTGGTAACCAAAATCTAGTGGCAGACCACTTGAGTCGCCTTGAGCACATTACAGATGACTCCACTCCTATAGCTGGTAATTTTCCATTTGATAACCTACAAGCAGTATCTGAGATAGTCCCTTGGTATGCACCTGTAGCTAATTATCTAGTTAGCCGCACATTTCCTCCAAATTTTTTTAAGCATCAAAGGGACAAGCTGAAAAGCAAGTCTAAATATTATACATGGGATGACCCATATTTATGGAGATGTGGAGCTGACCAGGTAATTAGATGGTGTGTGCCTCAATCAGAATTCCAGTCCATCTTAGAGGCCTGCCACTCATCTGAGAATGGAGGACATTTTGGCCCTCAAAGAACTGCTAGAAAAATGTTAGACTGTGGATTCTGGTGGCCTACTATTTTTAAGGACGCTGCTGAATTTTGTAGATCTTGTTTTCCATGCCAGAAATTTGGTAATATATCCAGGAGGGATGAGATGCCTCAACAGATTATGCTTTTCTGTGAAATTTTTGATGTTTGGGGCATTGACTTCATGGGTCCATTTCCAAATTCTAATGGTTATTTCTATATATTGTTAGCTGTGGATTACGTTTCCAAATGGGTGGAAGCAATTCCTACCCGCACTGATGATGCTAACACTGTTGTTTCCTTTGTGAGAAACTATATTATTTGTCGCTTTGGATCACCACGAGCAATCGTGAGCGATCAAGGCACCCATTTTGTAACAGGAGACTAACAGGACTAATGAAGAAGCATGGGATAATTCATAAAGTTGCAACAACCTACCATCCTCAGACTAATGGGCAAGTCGAGGTGTCAAATAGAGAGATAAAGCGTATCTTGCAGAAGATAGTCAAACCTTATAGAAGAGACTGGAGTACCAGGCTACAAGATGCACTCTGGGTATACAGAACAGCATACAAAACACCCATTGGGATGAGTATTTTCCGCTTAGTTTATGGAAAAGCTTGTCATCTTCTTGTTGAAATAGAGCATAAAGCCTTTTGGGCAGTAAAAGAATGCAACATGAGAATTGAGAGAGCCGGAGCTGAAAGGAAGTTGCAACTACAGGAACTGGAAAGCCTTCACCTAGAAGCTTATGAGAACTCAAGACTATACAAGGAGAAGATGAAGGCTGTACATGATCAGCACATCAAGAGGAAAGAGTTCCAACCTGGGGACTTAGTCCTCCTTTACAAGTCTCGACTGAGGCTCATGCCAGGCAAGTTGAGATCGAGATGGGAAGGTCCATACAGAGTAGAGAAGGCCGAACCGTACGGAGTTTATCACCTAAGCCATCCTTCAAGCTCTGAACTTATCAAAGTTAATGGACATCGTCTAAAGCTGTACCATGGCGAGAAGCTGAAGAAGAACAAGGAGCTCGAGATCTTCCTCTTGAAAGATCCCCACATAGCCGAAGACTGAGCTAGTGGAGCGTCCAACTTACGGACGTTAAAGCAAAGTGCTAGGTGGGAGACAATCCGCCATGGTATGATCGTTCTTTTCCTTATTTTTATTTTTCTTATTCAATAACTCTTCTCTTCATTAGTACACTTCGTGCATCTGCATTCACATATTTTTAATTAAAAAAAAAAAATCACCATGCGACGCGACCGCCTCGTTGACGCGTCCACGTCGCAGCGAGCTCGGAGACAATAATAATATGAACAGAGAGTTATGCAGGAGCAGGGCTGGAGGTGTGCCAATGGCACAAACCGTCCCACGCGACCACATCGCTGACGTGACCGCGTCATATGGGAATAATGGCCTCCCACGCGACCGCGTGCCCCACGCGGCCGCGTGACCTGAATTTCGACGTAACAAGGCTGCACAACCAAAAGTTGTGCTAGAGTGGTGCTGGACTGGCGCTGGACACGCAGTCCCTCTCACGCGATCGCGTGCCCCACGCGACCGCATCGTATCCCACTAATTGACCACTCACGCGATCGCATGCCCCATGCGATCGCGTCACCCAAAATTTGGCACTAATATAATTTTGAACAGAGAGTTGTGCGAGTGTGAGGCTACCCTCGCACCATTAGCCTAAAACGGGTCACGCGACCGCGTGACCGACGCGATCGCGTCATTGAGTTTAAGTGCAAGTCGCGTGACCACGTGCCCCACGCGACCGCGTCGATTGCGCCGCACAGTTTTCCTAATTTGTCAATTATCATATCTTTTTCTCCCCAAATCCTATTTTCTCTTTTCCCTCCTTATTTCTTCTCCCTCCCTTCCTCCCTTCTTCCTTCTTTTTCAATTTTTACACTTTCTCTCTCTCTCACCTCCATTAACAAAGTTTTTCTTTTTCTTCTCTCCTTACTTTTCTATTTTTCTTCTTATTTTTATATGTTACCTTCTTTTCTTTTCTTTTTACCTTCATTATTCCTATTCTCTTTTTCTTTCTTTTTCCTTTTTACTTGGTGTTCTCAATTTATGTGAGTCATTATTTATTATTATATGCTTGTGGATTGTTGTAAATTTATTTGACAATTATACATTGCTTTTTAAGGGATTACTTGCATGTTCCAATTCTTATTTTCAATAGCCTCTTCTACATGCATGCTATGTGTTTGTGAAAAAGCCCATATGGCATTAACTCTAATATTCAATGCTTGCTTTTCATAATTTCCCTTTACTATTTTATTAATTAAAATTAATTGTCAATACAAACGTGATGGTTTGTTACGAGTGATGGTTGATCTATGCTACTCATGCCCTTTGCCGGCATGCCAATAAACACCTTGCATTCACTTGTCATCATATGCACTAGCTATTTTCCATTAATGAGTTTTCACATGTACTCATGAGCGTGTGTTAACTTCATTTATCTTTTAATGTGCATTTATAACCATCCTTTTTTGTTCTCTTCCTTGCTCTATCTCTGTAAACTTAATTTACTTTCTCTTCCCTTTTTCAGGATGGCCACCAAGAAAGGAAAAGAGAAAGCCATTCCCAAATCAATAGCAAGGAGAGGAACGAAGAGAGCATTAGTGGCAGAGCCTTCTTCCACCGCCGTCAAGCCCTCAACAAAGAAAATTAAGAGGATTATAAAGGTTGATGATAAAGAAAGAGCCTTCCCAGCAAAGGACACTGCGCGGTTTCCCAATCGCTACTGTGAGCAAATGTTCCCCATCCTGGCTGAAAGGAGTTACAACAATGAATACCTTCTTCTCCTCCCAAACTATATTTCTACATTTGGTGAGCCGCAGATTGCCCGAATACAATAGGGTTTCCTACAAAGACAGCCAAGGCAGGTCAATCTTTCTTGGGTAGTCGAGTTCTACTCCAACTACCACTTACCAACCCTGCAATCTGTCTACGTCCGTCAGCAGCAAGTCCCCATTACAGAAGAGGCCATTCAAAAAGTTCTAAGTCTTCCCCCTGTTCCAGAAGGACTGGATGCCTTTCAAGAAGCTGCACTCAAGCGCCAGATATACCAATTTGACTAGGACACTGTTCTCAAAGTTATCGCACTACCTGGCAGCCGTTGGATCTACGGATACCATCGTACCCGCCCTAAGGGAATTTCAGCTTCAGCACTTACCTTGGAGGCTCGCGTATGGGCACAGATCATGTCCCATTACGTCTTCCCGAGCACTCACAAATCCTCCTTCACTGCGGACATGGCCGTTCTACTATGGTGCATCCTTACAGACCAGCCTCTGAACCTACCAAGACACATCCGGAATGCCATGGGACACGTCCAAATTGTGGGCAACTTACCTTTCCCCACCTTGGTCTCAGATCTTGTCTCAGCCACTGAAGTCTCCTACAGAGCTAGGGACACCGAAGCCATGCTTCCCCGGGATGATTAGTATGTCCCTAACGGGAAGTACCTTAGACTTCCAGCAGCCACTACCAGCCAGCCTACTGAACCAGTTGAAGATATTCCTTCTTCAACACCACAAGCACCCACTACTAATCAGCTGCTCCAGCAGATACTTGGAAAGTTGGATCGGCAAGAACACAAAGCTAAGATGAGAGAGCGCCGTAACAAGCGCCGATTCACATACCTCAAGGAGCTGATCATGGGAAAATTCAAGGACTCAGACACCCCGGACTCCACTTCCTTTACCAGCACAGGGAGCCATGATGGTCCCAACTGTGGAGATACTACTACCAGCCCACCTTTGTTCTTGACAGATGGCACCGAGAACGGTGCAAAGCCTTAAGTGTGGGGAGGTCAGTCAGTACCTGACTTCCGGAGGTAATTTCTCTTCCCTAACACCAATAAATTAGGATATTTAGTTAGATTTTTTCTTTTATAGAATAGGATAAATTGCATAGTAATAGATTAGTTGCATGTATGTTCTGCTTGATTGAAAAGACAATGAGTTTCTTCTAAGACTCTATCTTTGGAACAAAATTTCACTAATTTTAATTAATTATTTTATGTTAAATTTGCTTGAAGTTGTATTTGGAACATGATTTTTGAGCTAAAAAACACACAACCTGTGAGATTTGAGCCTTTATGAATGGTTACATTATTTAACCATAATTATTTTATTCTTGTGTGTGTACTTCTCTATGATTGTAATCTACATTTTGTTTCATCCTATATGTCTAATGTATATTATATTTATATGTTTGCACATGATTGAGGCCATTATTTGTTTAGCTCACTTATCCAAATAAAGCCTACCCTTTCAATTACCTTTGTTAGCCACTTTGAGCCTTTAAATCCCATTTGTTCTATATTTTACCACATTACTAGCCTTAAACGGAAAAACAATTATATATCCCAAATTGAATCTTTGGTTAGCTTAAGATAGAATTGTGTGTGTTATTTAAGTATGGAAAATTGTGGGAACAAAGGATAAAAAGGGAATGAGTCATGATAATATAATGGGAATTTGGATACCTACTCATGTGAAACTATAATAATTAAAAAAATCTATGTGCATTGATAAGCTATGTTTATGTTTATGTTGAAAAAAAATAAAATAAAATAAATAAGGGGACAAAATTACCCCAATGTTGAATTAAGAATTCAAGGATCAATGCATGTATGATAAACTCAAAACAAAAGGTTGATACATGAGTATGGATGTGAAAGGAAAATTCTGGGTAGCTAGCTATGAATTCTAAAGTTATATAGAATATATATAGGTTATGTTAAAGCTTGGATTAATTAAAGATTCAATTTATAAGCTTACTTAGCCATATGTATATCCTTACCCTTACCTTGGCCCCATTACAACCTTAAAAAAGACCTCATGATGTTTGCATTGGTATATTAAATGTTGTTGATTGGTTAGGAGAAGAACAAAAAAAATTAGAGAGCATGATTAGAGAAGGATAGAGTGATGACCCTATACACTAGAGAGACTAGAGTGTACATACACCATCAGTGAGGGTTCCATGCTTGAATTTCTATGTTCCTTGCTTTCATGAGCTATCTTCTTGCATTTTTATCTGTTCTTACTGTATAAGAATTGAGTTAGTGGAATTTGATTTGTAATTGTTTTGAAGAGCTTATTTACTTTAGATCAAGTGGACAAAAATCATATAGTTGCATTCATATATATAGGTTGCATTGCATTTCATAGGTTTTACATGTTCTTACTCATTCATTTTATCTCCTTCAACTAAGCATGAGAACATGCTAATGTTTAAGTATGGGGAGGTTGATAAACCACTATTTTATCGTTTATATTGTGTTTAATTGTGTGGTTTTATCATGATCTTTAACCACTTATTCATTAAATAAGCATGCATTTATAATTCCTTCCTAAAGTTATTGTATGATTGAAAACTTGCTTCCTAGGGACTTTAATTATGTATTTTATTTCTCCTTTATTCCATTCGATGCCGTGATCTGTGTGTTAAGTGTTTCAGGCTTTACAGGGCATGAATGAGTTGGAGATTGGAAAGGAAGCTTGCAAAAATGGAAGGAACACAAGAAATTGAGGAGATGACCAACGAGAAGTGACGCGGTCGCATGGATGACGCGACCGCGCGAAGAAGAGGAAATCGCAGTGACGTGACCGCATGGATGACGCGACCGCGCGGCATGGAATAGCACGAGTGACGCGGCCGCATGGATGACGCGACCGCGTGGCAAAGCAAAAAGCCAAATGACGCGGCCGCATGTATGACGCGACCGCGTGACATGCGCGATCTGCATAATCTGCAGAATCGCTGGGGGCGATTTTGGGCCCTATTTTGACCCAGTTTTCGCCCCAGAAAAGCAGACTAGAGCCAGAGAACATGCAGAAACCAACAACAATATTCATTCCGCATAGTTTTAGTTTTTAGATCTAGTTTTCCTCTCCTCTAGGTTTTCTCTCTACACATTCATAGTTTTTAGGATTTGTTATGTTCATTGTTTTTGCATTGGGATATTGAGAAGAGTTATTGCCTCATCAAGACTTCGACACTCTAGTTCGTTTTCTTTACTTGTCTCTTACTCTTCCATGTTCCTTGATTTGCTTAATTTTACTGTTGGATTATTTTAGCATTTATTAATACAAGAATCACTTTTATTTTTGATTGATCTTTTGATCATTATTTATGATGTCTTTCTTTAATTCCTTTTCTTATGTTATGAATTTTACATTTACAATGAGCGAGTAGTCCCCAAACTTGATGGGGAGTTAATTGAAAGAAACCCTTGAAGTTGGGATGCTCAAGAGAGAGATTGTAGTTGGGTTTATTGTTGGATTGCTCTCTAGTCACTAACACCAATCCTCCCCAGAGCGGATTGGAACTTGTGGATAGAAATAGCATTCCAACTTGTTTAACTTTCCCTTACTTAGTGAGGGACAACTAAACAGAATAATCCCCAATTATCAATTAATCTTGAGAGTACTGCAACAAGAATAGGGCTTCCAACTAATCAACTCCCAATCAAGGCTTTTATTTACATTTATATAAATTCTCTAATTTAATTTTTTGCCATTCAACTCAAACCCTTTTGAAAACATCTGATTAATAAAATAGCACACTTTTCTGCAACTCGTTGGGAGACGACCTGGGACTCATACTCCCAGTATTTTTATTTTAATTTCTGTGACACCCTTTTTAAATTGATAAAGCGGATTTCTGGTTGGTTGAGAACTATACTTGCAATGCATATTCTATAATCATTCTTAACTCGCCAATTTTCGCCCGCATTAATTAGCACAATCATGGTCACGCGTACGCGTGACCGACGCTTATGCGTCACCCTCAGTTTTGCGCGGCCCACGCGTACGCTTAAGGTACGCGTTCGCATCGCATGCGCCGCACCAATACACCAGCGTGCCGCCCAATTTAATTTTTCCCCTCCCAAATGCTAATTCTCTTTCAATCCTAATTCTTCCTTCTTTCTTCTTCCTTTTGTCCTCCTTCTTACTTCTTACTTCCTACTACTTTCCTCTTCCCTTCTTCATCTTCTTCCTCAGGTTTCTTTTCCTCCTCTCCTCTACTCTTTCATTCTTCTTTCATTATTGCATTTAATTATTTTTCTTTTTTCTCAATCTTATATTAGCTTAGTAATTTATGGTTTCTTTTTCATTCTTTTTTTCATACATTTTTATGTTGGTGTTGGGGCTTTATTTGGGTAATACTTTATTATAATTGTGCTTGTGGATCTTATGAGGAGTGATGTGACAATTGACATTTAATTTTGGGGTCTCATACTGGTGCACAAAATTGTGATTCACACTTTTCACAACTCTGCACAACTAACCAGCAAGTGCACTGGGTCATCCAAGTAATACCTTACGTGAGTAAGGTCGATCCCACGGAGATTGTCGGCTTGAAGCAAGCTATGGTCATCTTGTAAATCTCAGTCAGGCAAAATCGATTGGTTATAAGGTTTTGATAATCAAAAGATAAATAAAACATAAAATAAAATAGAGATACTTACGTAATTCATTGGTGGGAATTTCATATAAGTGTTTGGAGATGTTTTGTTGCTTCTGAACCTCTACTTTCCTATTGCCTTCTTCCAATCATGCGTGCTCCCTTCCATGGCAAGCTGTATGATCATCTCGGATTAAAAATACCAGGTACGATCTCTGCACGGCTAATCAACTGTCGGATTTCTCGTCTCGGATGAAAAATACCAGGTACAGCTACCGCACAGCTAATCATCTGTCGATTTTCACTAGTGTCGGAATAGGACCCTTATCCTTTCGCACACTGTCACTGCGCCCAATATTCGCAAGTTTGAAGCTCGTCACAGTCATCCCTTCCCAGATCCAACTCGGAATACCACAGACAAGGTTTAGACTTTTTGGATCTCAGGAATTGCTGCCAATTGGTTCTAGCCTATACCACGAAGATCCTAATCTCACGGACTCGGTCCGTGTATTAGAGACCCAAGAGAATATACTCCGGCTGTCGTCCAATGACTACGTTGAGCATCATGTAGACCGCTTGTCGTTGTCAGCCACGCGGATCTTGGCTAAGCGAGTAATGAAGATAGTGGGTAATTGTCACGGGTCACCCCTTCATTCTAACTTAACTGAATTAAGTACAAGAGTATATCTTCAAGAAGAAGTAAACCTGAATTGAAAGAAAAACAATAGTACTTGCATTAATTCATGAAGAACAGCAGAGCTTCGCACCTTAATCTATGAGGTGTAGAAACTCCACCGTAGAAAATACATAAGAGAAAATAACCTAGGCATGGCCGAATGGCCAGCCTCTAAGTCCAAGGATGATAAAGTATCCCAGTATATCTGAATACAATAGTAAAAAGCGCTATTTATACTAAACTAGTTACTAGGGTTTACAGAAAATAAGTAACTAAGTGCAGATAGTGCAGAAATCCACTTCCTGGGCCCACTTGGCGTGTGCTTGTGCTGAGCATTGAGCTTTACACGTGCATAGGCCATTCTTGGAGCTAAACGCTAGCTTGGGTGCCAGTTTGGGCGTTTAACTCCAGTTCTGGTGCTAGTTCTAGCGTTTTACTCCAGAAAAGGGTCTCTGGCTGGCGTTTAGACGCCAGTTTGGGCCATCAAATCTCAGGCAAAGTATGGACTATTATACATTGCTGGAAAGCCCAAGATGTCTACGTTGCAACGCAATTGAGAGCGCGTCAATTAGGCTTCTTTAGCTCCAGAAAATCCATTTCGATTTCAGGAGGGTCAGAATCCAACAGCATCTGCAGTCCTTTCTCAGCCTCTGAATCAGATTTTTGCTCAAGTCCCTCAATTTCAGCCAAAAAATACCTGAAATAAAAAAATGCACAAACTCATAGTAAAGTCTAGAACTGTGATTTTTGCACAAAAACTAATAAAAATATAATAACAAGTAGCTAAAACATACTAAAAACTATGTAAAAACAATGCCAAAAAGGGTATAAATTATCCGCTCATCACAACACCAAACTAAAATTGTTACTTGTCCCCAAGCAACTAAAAACAAAATAGGATAAAAAGAAGAGAAAATACAATAAATTCCCAAATTATCAATGAAGATTAGTTTTAATTAGATGAGCGGGACTAGTAGCTTTTTGCCTCTAAACAGTTTTGGCATCTCACTTTATCCTTTGAAGTTCAGAATGATTGGCATCTATAGGAACTCAGAATTCAGATAGTGTTATTGATTCTCCTAGTTTAGTATGTTGATTCTTGAACACAGCTACTTTATGAGTCTTGGCCGTGACTCTAAGCATTTTGTTTTCCAGTATTACCACCGGATACATAAATGCCACAGACACATAACTGGGTGAACCTTTTCAGATTGTGACTCAACTTTGCTAGAGTCCCCAGTTAGAGGTGCCCAGAGCTCTTAAGCACACTCTTTTTACTTTGGACCACGACTTTAACCGCTCAGTCTCAAGCTCTTCACTTGACACCTTCACGCCATAAGCACATGGTTAGGGATAGCTTGATTTAGCCGCTTAGGCCAGGATTTCATTCCTTTGGGCCCTCCTATCCATTAATGCTCAAAGCCTTGGATCCTTTTGACCCTTGCCTTTTAGTTTAAAGGGTTACTGGCTTTTTTTGCATGCTTTTTCTTTTTCTTTCTTTTTTTCTTTATTTTTTGCCTTTTTTTCGCAAGCTTTGTGTTTTTCACTGCTTTTTCTTGCTTCAAGAATCAATTTTATGATTTTTCAGATTATCAATAACATTTCTCTTTTTTCATTATTCTTTCAAGAGCCAACAATTTTAACATTCATAAACTTCACTATCAAAAATATGCACTGTTCAAGCATTCATTCAGAAAACAAAAAGTATTGCCACCACATCAAAATAATTAAGCTAATTTCAAGATAGAATTCGAAATTCATGTACCTTTTTTTCTTTTTTAGAAAAAATTTTTCATTTAAGAAAGGTGAAGGATTCATAGGACATTCATAGCTTTAAGACATAGACACTAGACAATAATGATCATGTAATAAAGACACAAACATAGACAAAACATAAAGCATAGGATTCGAAAAATAGAAAAATAAGAACAAGGAAATTAAAGAACGGGTCAACCTTAGTGACGACGGCTAGTTCTTCCTCTTGAAGATCTTATGGAGTGCTTTAGCTCCTCAATATCTCTTCCTTGCCTTTGTTGCTCCTCTCTCATGGCCTTTTGGTCCTCTCTGATTTCATAGAGGATGATGGAGTTCTCTTCGTGCTCCATCCTTAGTTGTCCCATGTTGGAACTCAATTCTCCTAAAGAAATATTGAGTTGCTCCCAATAGTTGTGTGGAGGAAAATTCATCCCTTGAGGCATCTCAGGGATTTCTTGATGAGGGACTTCCTCATGCTCTTGTTGAGGTCCATGAGTGGGCTCTCTTGTTTTTTCCATCCTCTTTTTAGTGATGGACTTATCCTCTTCAATGAGGATGTCTTCCTCTATGACAATTCCAGCTGAATTGCATATGTTACAGATGAGATGATGGGAGGCTAATCTTGCCAAAGTAGAGGGCTTGTTCGCCACCTTATAGAGTTCTAGAGGTATGATCTCATGAACTTCTACTTCCTCTCCAATCATGATACTATGGATCATGATAGCCCGGTCAATTGTAACTTCGAACCGATTGCTAGTGGAAATAATAGAGCGTTGGATGAACTCCAACCATCCCCTAGCCACGGGTTTGAGGTCAAGCCTTCTTAGTTGAACCGGCTTGCCTCTGGAGTTTCTCTTCCATTGAGCTCCTTCCACACAGATGTCCATGAGGACTTGGTCCAAACTTTGATCAAAGTTGACCCTTCTAGTGAAAGAGTGAGGATCTCCTTACATTATTGGCAAGTTGAATGCCAACCTCACATTTTCCGGACTGAAATCCAAGTAATTCCCCCGAACCATTGTGAGCCAATTCTTTGGGTTCGGGTTCATACTTTGGTTATGGTTCTTAGTGATCCATGCATTAGCATAGAACTCTTGAAACATTAAGATTTCGACTTGTTGGATGGAGTTGGTGAGAGCTTCCCAACCTCTTCTTCGAACCTCACATCGGATCTCTAGATATTCACTCTTTTTGAGCATGAAGGGGACTTCAGAAATCACCCTTTTCTTGATAGACCTTTGAGAGGAATCTCTCCATCTCCCGTGACTCGGAGGTGGAAGCAATTGCTTTCCCTTTCCTCTTTCTAGAGGTTTCTCTGGCCTTAGCTGCCATTAATGGTTATGGAAAAATAAAAAGCAGAGCTTTTTCCCACACCAAACTTAAAAGGTTTGCTCGTCCTCGAGCAAAAAAAAAGAAAAAAAGGAGTAAAAGAAGAAGAAATGGAGGAGATGAAAGATTGTGTTGGTTTCGGCCAAGGGGGTTTAAGTATTTGTAATGTGTGAAATGGAAGGTGGTAAGGAGGGATATTTATAGGGAAGAGAGAGAGAAGTCATGTATGAAGGGGTTGGGTTTGGGAGGGAAATGTTTTGAATTTGAATGGTGAGGTAGGTGGGGTTTTATGATGGATGGATGTGAGTGGTAAAGAGATTATGGGGAAGAGGGTAGGACTTGATAGGTGAATGGTGTTTGTGGAAGAGGTATTGATGTGATTGGTCAAGGGTATTTGGGAAAGAGTGTTATGGAGAGGTATGAAGAGAAGAGAGAGTGAATTGGGGTAGTGGGAATACTGTGGGGTCTACAAATCCTGAGGTGTAAAGGAATTCTGCTCCCTGCACCTTTCTGGCATTTAAACGCCCTCTGTGTGCCATTTCTAGCATTTAACGCTAACTCTACTACCTTTTCTGGCATTAAAAACTAGGTTGATGCCTATTTCTGGCGTTTAACGTCAGCCAGACACTAGACACCCTTTTCTGGTGTTAAACGCTAGTCTGCCTATCATTTCTGGCGTTTAACGCATAGAATGCTGCCAAACTGGGCGTTAAACGCCCATTCTACTATCCTTACTAGCGTTTAAATGCCAGTAAGCCTGTCCTCCATGATGTGCTATTTTTTATGTTGTTTTTGATTTTGCTTTAATTCTGTATCTATTTTTATGACTTCAAATGATCATCAACCTAAAGAAAACATAGAATAACAATGGAAAAGAAATGTCTATAATAAATATAATTAAATAACATTGGGTTACCTCCCAATAAGCACTTCTTTAATGTCAATAGCTTGACAGTGAGCTCTTAGAGAGCTTCACAGAGACTCAGAGTTTAATGGTGGCCTCCCAACACCAAACTTAGAAGTTGAGTGTGGGGGCTCTATTTGACTCTGTATTGAGAGAAGCTTTTCATGCCTTCTCTCCATGGTTACAGAAGAAGATCCTTGAGCCTTAAACACAAGGTAGTCCTCATTCAATTGAAAGACTAACTCTCCTCTATCCACATCAATCACAGCTCTTGCTGTGGCTAGGAAGGGTCTTCCAAGGATGATAGATTTATCCTCATCCTTTCCAGTGTCTAGGATTATGAAGTTAGCAGGGATGTACATGCCTTCAACCTTTACTAAGACATCCTCTACAAGTCCATAAGCTTGTTTCATTGATTTGTCTTCCATCTCTAATGAGATTCTTGCAGCTTGTACCTCAAAGATCCCTAGTTTCTCCATTACAGAGAGTGGCATGAGGTTAATACTTGAACCAAGGTCACACAGAGCCTTCACAAAGGTCATGGTGCCTATGGTGCAAGGAATTAAGAACCTTCAGGGATCCGATTTCTTTTGAGGTAATATCTGTTCAACCAAGGCATTCAGTTCATTGATGAGCAATGGAGGTTCATCTTCCCAAGTCTCATTACCAAATAACTTGGCATTCAGCTTCATGATTGCTCCTAGATACTGAGCAACTTTCTCTTCAATAATATTTTCATCTTCTTCAAAGGAAGAATACTCATCTCTATGGTCTCTATATGAGCCTCAGATTCCTTTGGTTCCTCATTAGGGGACTCCTTAGTGGTCAGTGAACGTATATTGAGGTCTTCCTCATTGGAAATCACTGCCTCTTACTCCTCTATAGGTTCGGCCACATTGGGTACATTGATGGCCTTGCACTCTCTCTTTGGATTCTCTTCTGTATTGCTTGGGAGAGTACTAGGAGGGATTTTAGTAACTCTTTTATTTAGCTTACCCACTTGTGCCTCCAAATTTCTGATGGAGGACCTTGTTTCAGTCATGAAACTGAGAGTGGTCTTAGATAGATCAGAGAAATGGTTGCTAAGTCAAAGAGGCTCTGCTTAGAATTCCCTGTCTGTTGCTCAGAAGATGATGGAAAAGGCTTGCTATTGCCAAACCTATTTCTCCCACCATTATTATTATTGAAGCCTTGTTGAGGCTTCTGTTGATCCTTCCACGAGAAATTAGGATGATTGATAAACCCATATTTCATGAGTTCTTTTGTGCTTAATTTGAGTGATTTATACAATCCTTCACCTACTTATTCACATTAATTGCATGGTTTTACTTTCCCTTCCTTATTATGTCATATTGTGAAAAACATGTTTCCTAAGCTTTAAAAATTAATTATTTTAATTACCTTTATTTCCATTCGATGCCGTGATTAGTGTGTTGAGTAGTTTCAGATTTTCTAAAGGCAGAATGACTTAAAGGATGGAAAAGGAAACATACAAAATAGGAAGGAGAAAGCAAAACGTAGCTTTAAGGAAACTGGTATCCACGCGATCGCATGGATGACGCGACCGCGTGCCAAGCACGAATCAGCAGCGACGCGGCCGCATGACTGACGCGACCGCGCGCCTTAAGCAAAATGCACATGACGCGGTCGCATGACTGACGCGACCACGTGGCAAGGAAAAGCTCCAAATGACGCGACCGCGTGACCCACGCGGACGCGTGACAGAGGCCACGCACCAGAAATTGCAGAAAATGCTCATAGCGATTTCTGAAGCCCTTTTTGGCCCAGATCCAAGTACAGACAGCATAGACCAGAGGTTATAAAGTGTGGAAATGCATCCATTCAAAGAGAGCTCGCATATTTTAATTTTTCAATGATTTAGATTTAGTTGAGAGGGAGATCTTCTCCTCTCTCTCTCTCTCTTAGGATTAGGATTTCTTCTTGCTTTAAGAGTGACTCTCAATCCAGGTTTTATATTTCTTTGTTTTAAACTTCCCTTTCACTTTATTTATTTATTTCAGTATCTGAGTTGGCTATTTACCTTTATAATTGGATCTATGAATTCTTCCATGTTACAGACTGTTATTTGAATTAATGATAATTGAGGTATTTTCAGTTTATGATTGTTCTCTTTGATTTAAGCCACCATTGCTTCCCATCTAAGGATATTTTTATTATTCCAGCAATTTTACTTTTTCCCCTTTTGGCCATGGTTAAGAATTCAGTAACTCAATAGTTATTAAACTCAACATAACTGATAATCGTTATCTTGCTAATTGAGCTGAACTTAAGTAATCCCAACCTTTTCTTAGGAAATAAATAGGATTCAAAGGTCAATTTAATTAGTCGCCTGACTTTCCTTTGCTTTAGTGAAGGTTGACCAAGTGGAATTTAGATTCAACTTTCGTTATAGTTGAGAGAGATAACTACGTCCAATTTCTCTTACCTTACCAAAAGTCTGCTTTACAGTATTTATTTATTTTAATTGTCATTCACTTTACTTGTCATTTAAATTACTTGCTTCTCATCTTCTAAACCCCGATTACAACCTTTATAGCCAATAATAAGAACATACTTCCTCGCAGTTCCTTGAGAAGACGACCCGAGGTTTGAATACTCGGTTAACAATTTTTAAAGGGGTTTGTTACTTGTGACACCCAACACGTTTGTATGGAGGGATTTTTGTCGGTTTAGAGACTATATCTACAACGCAACTGTTTCTATGAATCTCTTTACTGGTAGAAACCCCGACGTCAAAATGGCGCCGTTGCCGGGGAACTGCTAACGTGTGCCTTATTATTGGTTATTGTAAATATTTTTCTTTTGCTTGTTTATTTATTTTTGTTTTTCCTTTTTATCTTTATTTGCTACTATAAACTCTCACCCTTCTCGCTTTGAGTTTGGTTCTAATATTGTTAAAGGAAATAGAAGTTACAGCAGGAATGTGCATCAAGGTCAGACCAATCAAGGATGGATGAAACCAAGAGGATCTAATTAACCCTTTTGGTAGCAACACCCTCCGAGATATCCTGGACAAAGACCATTCTACAGTGCATACCCAGCTGAAAGACATGGTGGACAACCTTGTAACTACCAACAAGCCCCACCCTGTGCATATAAACCATCCTTTCAACATAACCTCGAACCACCACACTCACAAGCTTTTCTTCACCATTCGCCACCATATGATCCTTCCTTACCCCAATACCAATCCAATCACTCCCAATCACCACCACTTTCCTTTGTATCATGTCCAAGTCCAGCAACCCGAGAAGCAGAGGATCGCCTAAAGGAAACAGTAAGAAAATTTCAAACAACCATTCAACAACTGGAGCAAGCAATAATTCAATGGGTTTCTAGGCACTCAACCACACAAGGATCATCCACAATCCCATGTGGACAGTCTAATGAAGAGCAGAGCATGAAGAAATTGCCAGAAACTCCAGTGGACAAGGCAGAGCATGAATTTGTACTAGAACAATTAGAAGAAGCTGTCTTTGTTCAAGAAGAAGAGTTGGTTGAAGACCTAGGAGATGCTGAACTTCCATGGGAATCCAGAATTGAGGAAAACTCCGTCTAGGATGCTACAGTTGATGCTAAGGAGGATACTGTACAATCTCCAAGGCAAGTCGTTTATGAGGAATCAGACGGAATAATCCAAGAAGCAAATTCCCTTGATGATGATAGTCACAAGTCTAGCTCTCTTAGTGATGAACTCGCATCCGCAAGTGAATTCTCTGAGATCGAAGAATCTTCCCCATGTGAATATGAAGATGATGCGGAGGTAGATTTCTCTCAACCTCCAATCTATGACTCAAGTGATGAGGAAGACATAGAAGACTTTGACCAGGACACAGATACAATTGAAGATCTTTGCAAGGAAGTGGAGGAATTCACAGAAGAGCACAAGGAAACGGAACTTGCAGAACCACCAAAAACACCTATCCTAAGGCCATTACCACCTAATACAAGCTTCAAGTGGGTACAATCCTTAACTTATAACTTTACTTATTCACTTGAATATGGTTTGCTTGAAACAGATGGCCAGCTTAGAGCTCTCTGCGGCTTTAAGAGTAAGAGGGAAATGGCTCGTACTCAGAGCTGGTGTACAAGGTTCAATAAGGTTCCACGCTTCACCTCGAAGTACACGGATTGGTATCATGCTCAATTACATGGATCACAAAAAACGTTTGGTCACCACGGTGAGATTCTACTTTTTAAACCGCCAGGATGGAGACATGTAGATCAAGAGGGAGGCGGATTTAAAAGCAAGGCTTGGAATCCTAGAGTTTATTCTGACATTTGTCATCCCGGGAGCCTGAAAATCTGTTTGGAGCTGCTCGGAAGCTTTGCATGCCTAGTTTGGGACCCCGGAGGCTATTGGCATTCCAAACACTGGTAGAGATTTTTGGACGAATTTAAACATAAACCATCATAACACCCCAAAAGGAGACAGAGAGTTGCGCTAAAACGGCACTGGAGTCGTGCGTTTCGCACGAATTCCAGCGACGCGATCGTGCGACCCACGCGATCGCGTCACCCCTCTTCCACCCCTCTCATGCGATCGCGCACCCCACGCGATCGCGTCACTCCCATTTTCACCCCAACCACGCGACCGCGTGCCCCACGCGGCCGCGTGGATTCGGAAATATAACTCTCCCAGCCACGCGAACCCTATCAGTCGCGCAGCCCCCCACCCTCAACCCTCTTCTCCCTCTCTGCTCTTTCTCCCTCCTTCTTCTCCCAGCACCACCCAGCCACCACCGCACCACCACCCAGACGCCACCGCCGTCCAGACACCGCCGCCGCAACCCCCCTCCCCTCCCTTCTTTCTTCTTCTTTCTTCCTCTCTCCTCCACTCTCCACCACTGTCCGCCGAAACCCCGCCCACCATCGCCGGCCATCCAGCCGCGCCCCCCCTCCGCCACCGACCCGCAACCCCCCTCCCTTCCTTTATCCCTAACCCTAAGAACCTATCCCCTTTCCCCCCTCAGCCGCCATCGCGACGCCGTGCCCCGCCACCGCGCCGGACGCCGCCGCAGTCACCTTCTTCCCCGTTCCACCCCTTCCGCCTACCAGGTTCCGCAAAACGCAACCCCCTTTTTATCCGTTCGTCGTTTTTCTGTATTTTTTCCGTTTCTGTTCATAATTAGGATAGATAGATATGCATGTTGTAGTGGAATTTTTAGGTTGTTAGGTAGATTAGGCTGTGGTTAGTGGATCTAGGTCTGTTTACTTGCACTATTCCTGTTTATGTTTTATCATTACTGCAATTCTGCTGTTCCTGTGACCTTGTTCATATGCTGTAATTTCTTGCAATTGCTGCTTGTTACTCTAAATTTTCCTGTTTCTATTCATTACTGGTAACTGCAGCAAGTTTTTAATTCATATGAACTGCTATGTTTGCTGTTTATTTTCCGGGATAATCCAATTTTAGCCAGAATGCTGCCCAAATTTTTTTTTTAAAATTGTTTTCATTCATGTTTTGGTTTGGCATTTCTGAACTCTGTTTTACTCTGCTTTACCCAAACCATTTCATGAATGCTATGGCAGACTTTCTTATCCTCTTTGATTTCCTGGTTCATAAACTGCATTTGTGATTCACTGATTCCAATTTTTGCTTTCTTTATTTCTATTCGAATCAGCATCACCCTATTTTCCTTGTTCGATTATGAGTACTTCTATTCTTACCTTTGAATCCTTGTTATATGGAATTTTTCTATGCCACTTACTTTAACCCGCACTTTACTAACTCACTAATTTTAATTTACTAATTTCTTTTTCAAATTCTAACCATACTAACCCTTTTGATCTCTTTTCTGATTATTTTCACTTTCCTCTAACTTTCTAACCATGGCATATTGTTTATCTTTCCATTTCACATAAATTCAATCACATTTCATATACTTATTTTCCTTATTTTATTTCTTCTTTTCCGCTTTGAGTTTCCTTTGTTTAATTGCCCATTTGCTTTACTATTTTTATCATATCCTGGTTTTCTGTTTTTCAGGATGTCTGCCTCACAAAGGAAAGGAAAAGACAAGACTACTAGCAAGCGCAAGCGAGGAGATTCCTCCCAGTCCATTATTGCTCTAATGCACGATTCTTCATGGCGGGAGAAGAACTTCACACAGCAGGAAAAAGCTGACCAGCTGCTCCCTGCGAATGATCCTATAAAATTTGCAAACCGGTACTGTGAGCTGAAGTACCCGACTTTTGCAAACTCCAAAAATCTATACCTGGAACGAACTCTAAAGATTCCAGAAGCACTCCAGCAGTACACCACTGAGCAAATCAAGCAAAGGGGCTGGTTCTTTCTGGAGAGAACACTGACAGAGGTCAATGCATCTTGGGTCCGGGAATTCTACTGCAACTACTACCTCACCACCCTAGATGCCGTGAACCTGAGAGGAAAACAAATTTTGGTCACTGAAGAGGCCTTAGAGGACATTCTCCGGCTCCCAGCCAAGTCCGATCAGCCTGATGGTTATTCAAAGGCTGAGGAGGACATGCGTCAGATGCAGTTTGATTGGGATGCCGTGAAGGCACGAATAGCTCTCGACCCAACAGTTCCTTGGGAAATGGGTCAGGATACTACCATGCCTAGAGGGATCAAGAGAGCGTACTTAAATGATGAGGCTCGGTTATGGCACCAGATCTTGAGTAATTATGTGACGCCGAGTACTCACGAGACGGAGATCCCGACTGCTATGATCACCCTCCTTTGGTGTGTGCTGGAGGGTAAGGACCTTTATCTACCACGTTTCATTCGGCACTATATGGCCAGGGTCCACGTCCGAGGCACCTCCCTTTTCCGTATCTGGTTACACAGCTTGGCCGTCGAGCTGACGTGTCATGGGAGGATGCCGATGAGAGACCACCAGCGGCGGATTGCAGGAAGATCATTCCGCACAGCCGGAACTTCTTAGCCTTGGGGCACATACCACCACCATTCACTGCTACTGATGAGTCAGCCCCACCGTTTGCTGGACCCTCTTCCTCCACTGTTGCACCACCTACCCCTGCTACCACCACTACACCTCCACCTACCACAGAGCCCATCTATCATCTGGTGCACCGCTTGTTCCGACGACTTGACTAGATGGAGCGTCGCAACAAGCGACGCTATGAGCACCTAAAGCTGATGATACGATCCGGTGACATCCCCTCCGAGCCTGACACACCATCCGAGGTATCTAAGGAGGAGGCGGATGCGCCCGAGGCAGAGACCCATCCCCAGAAGGCAGCACCAGTTGCACCACAGGCAGCGGTCCCACATCAGATTGAGGCTGTGGATCTTGAGATCCCGATCCAGTCAGCACCTCCTCCACAGCAGCCAGGCCCCCAGCCTACCACCACTGAGACTCCAGCTACCATCCCTTCCAGTGGTGACACTCCTTCACACCCGGCTTGATTGAGCATCGGGGACGATGCTTCCTTTTAAGTGTGGGGAGGTCGCCATCTCTAGCATTTATTTTGGTGAACCACTACATCTTTTTTTCTTTTATTTTGGATATTTTTCTGTATTTTTCTTTTTACTATTATTTTCTGAGTACTTATACATTGCTTTTATGTATTTTTACTCTATTTTCTGCATTTTGCATCTTTAGTTCATACTTTAGCCATTTAGTTTACTTTAGTTATTTAGTTTAGTTTGCAATTCTGATTTATTAGTGGATTAATTCGTATAGTTTACCCTTTTTAGCATAAGATAGTATAGTTTAAATTGAAAAATATAAAAAGGAAGTAAGCTAGGAAATTGAACATATCAGATTTAAATCCACAAACCTTATATATAGCATTACATGATGTAGTTAAGCTGACAATATTTCATCAGGAGGAACATTAAAACTTTAAAAGCTACCCTAAACAATTTTTTTATGAGAATAATGGGAATTTTTAACTAAACCTGCATAAAATATATAAATGATATATGATGCTTGAGTTAGAGAACACACAGCCTTTGAGTCTTGAGCTTAATTGTATGGTTGCATTCAAACCATAATTTCATTTCTGTGTGTTTCAATTCTTTTTATTCTGATGTCCTTTACTTTGCTTTAATCTATATGTCCAATTATAGAATATAAAATGTAGATACATACCAAGAGAATGATTGAGGCCATCATTTGATTTTAGCTCACTTACCCCAAATTAGCCTACCTTTTACATCACCCTTGTTAGCCCCCTTGAGCCTTTTAAAACCCCTTTATTCTATTTAGCCAAATTACTAGCCTTAAGCAGAAAAACAAAAGAAAATCCCAAGTGAATCCTTGGTTAGCTTAAGATAGAAAATTATGAATAGAGTTAAATGTGGGAAACCTTTTGGGAACATGGATGATAGAAACAAAAGGTAGAAAAGTTAAAAGGAATAAAATAAAATTTGGGAAGCATGCTCATGAGAAAATCTAAGTGATTCAATTACCATGTGCATTAAAAAAAAAGAGAAAAGAGAAGAGTTATTTTTCAGCATTTAAATAAAAGGGGGATACAAAAGAAATTCCCCAATGCAAAATAAAAGCAATGCACATGGAATAAAAAGATAAAAAGTGAAACATGAGTATGTAACAATAAGTGGGATAATATCGGAGAATAGGTAAAGAAGTTTTATCTTGCTAAATATGTATGTTAGGTGAGATCTTAGTCTAATTAAGGATTCACTTATTAGCTCACTTAACCCTATACATAAATCCTTACCCTTACCTTGGCCCCATTACAACCTGAATTAAAGACCTCATGACTTTTTGGTATGACTATATTCTATAATTGTTGATTGGTTAGATGAAGAACAAAGCTATAGAAAGCAAGAATAAAAAGAAAAATAGAGTGAATAAACCCAATAAACACTGAGTGACTAGAGAGTAAACATAAAATCCAGTGAGGGTTCAATAACTCATCAACATATATCTGTGCTTAAATTTACTAATTGTTTTGCAAGTTTGTACAATGTTTTCTTTCCCATCTCATTTGCTAAAATGATTTATTATTTAAGGGTGATGTGCGGAAAACGATCCGACACAAAACTCACCGGCAAGTGCACCGGGTCGCATCAAGTAATAATAACTCACGGGAGTGAGGTCGATCCCACAGGGATTGAAGGATTGAGCAATTTTTGCTTAGTGGTTGATTTAGTCAAGCGAATCATGATTTGGTTGAGAGATTTGTGATTAACAGAATTTAAATTGCACAGAAAGTAAAGGAAATGGGAAATTTGCATGAAATTAAAGAGAACAGGAATTAGAATGCTGAATCTTAAAGAGCAAGAAATTAAATGGCAGAAACTTAGAACGCAAGAAATGTAAATTGCAGAATCTTAAAGTGCAAGAAATGTAAATGGCTTGAATTGTAAAGGGAATTGGGAATTGGATTTGCAGAAATTAAATAATGAAGAGTAGAATTCAACACACAGAAGAGTAGAAGATGCCTTGGGTTGAATCGGATCTAAAACAGAAATATAAAAGAGCTTGAAAAGCAGTAAACAGAGAAATTGAGAATCGGAATCCAGATCTCAGGACTCAAGAGACTAGATAACCAAGTCTAGATCTCAATGCCTTCCTAGATCCAACAAGAGCAATTGCAAAGGAAATGAAGAAATGTGAATTGCAGAGAAAGTAGAAGAAGAAGCAATTAACAGAAACTGAAATTCAATGATGCGGAAGATTAAACAAGATCCCAAGGTGAGATTGAAACATAATTTCTTCAATTATCCACCCAAGATCCGAAACAAGAAAAGTAAAGAGTATTCAAGCAAGAACAAGGAAGAAGAGAGATCAATTCTCCTCCCCAAATTCTCTTGAATTAAAACAACAATGCCAAAATGTAAAGGTGAGCTCTCTACAAAACTACCTAATCAAAACAGAAAAGGAAAAAGCTCCCTCAAAACTTAAATCTTAAGCTTTTTATACACTTTCTTCAAATGGTCTTCAAGCCTTGAATTGGGCCTTTGCTCTTGATGGAATTGGGTTGATAGAGGCCTTGGTTGATTGCTCTTGGAGTTGGAGAGAGAACCGAAGTGAACCGGGTTGGGAGTTATAAAAGCTTGAGTAAAAGTTTGAGGCAAACTTTTACTCAAACTTTTTACACCAGCTGCCCCATTCTTGCTGCTACCAACGTTTCAGCTAAAGTTTGGGTCAAACTTTTGCTCAAACGTTGGCCCCCTTATGCACACTCATGGCGCCAACGTTTGCCAAAAAGTTTGAGGCAAACGTTGGCGCAAACTTTTTCTCTCCAGGGTGTGTTGCTGATGGCGCCAACGTTTGCCAAAAATTTTGAGGCAAACGTTGGCGCAAACTTTTGTCCTCCAGGGTATTGATTTGTGATGCCAACGTTTGCCAAAAAGTTTGAGGCAAACGTTGGCTCAAGCTTTTCTCCCAAAAGTTTGAGCTAAAGTTTGAGGCAAACTTTTGCTCAAGCTTTTTGTTCCCTGGTGTGTTTTCACTTATCCGAAAGTTTGAGCTAAAGTTTGAGGCAAACTTTTGCTCAAACTTTTTGTTCTCTCTTGCTCCTAGCTATTCCTTCTTGCTTCAACCTTTCTCCAAGCTTTCTTCACCTATCATCAATCAACCAAATACATCAAAGCTATGCTCAAAATCATGAGTTTGTCATTCTTTCATAATATGTGGCAATTATAGCATAAATCCTCATGAAATTGCATTAATTCATCTTTGGTTGATTAAATCAAAGGAAACATAGAAATCTACCCAATTGGCTTGCTTGTGGCTCAAGAAAGTGCATAATTCAATTGAAAACAAAAGAAAAAGGCTAGTGAAACTATGCTAAGATGACTTGTCATCACAACACCAAACTTAAAGCTTGCTTGTCCCCAAGCAAGAAATGAATTATTGAGAAGAAAGGATGAAATGGAAGATGATGTTCATGCTAGCAGAGTATTATTGGTAGTTCATGGGGTTTTATGTGGATATGTAAACACTCACTTCTTATTGACTCTTAGGCCTAGAAAGTCTTCTTCAAGCATCAAGCAACACACTGCTATGACCTCTCATTATTCCTTTATCCTTGGCTATTATTTTGTTCATAAGCTTTATTTGAGTGTCATGTGTAACAAGTTCATTGATTTCTTTATACTTGACACATTATTCACTATAGACACTTGGCTCACATTCCTTCTTAAAACATTGATGCCCAGCACCTCTTTGGGTTACTAAATGCCTTGTAGTTAGGTTGCTCTTGATAGTGGACTTTCAGCTGATGATCCCGGGTTAGTTAACCCAAGTCACCAAGTGTTGATGCACTCCAAAGAGCTTAATAATCCAAGCAGATCCTAGTACAAAGACACCACAGGCATATATTCTAAGGTTCAAGCTATTGGTGTCTAGCTTTGTTTCTTTTTGTTTTTCTTTTGTTCTGTTGCCATTTTTGGCTTTTTCTTTTCTCTTTTTTTTTGTTTTTCTTTTTTTTAACCAAGGACTTTTATTTGATTGAGATTCATAGACAGTAGGCCACTTTCTACTTAAGAGGAGACATCCTAGTTCTCTTATTCATTAAAAGTGAGCTATTATACGATCACACATTCATACCACCACTTACTTTTATTGTACTTCTATCTAACAAAGAACTATCTCACTCCATATTCCAAACATTTCTTTTATTGAATTAAAGATGCAGGGGACAAAGCATGCTTTTTGTTCAGTGAAAGTAAACACACAAGCACGCACATAGGCTGGCTTACTTATTTTAAGAGAAACAAACATAATGCAAAGACTACTAAACTAACAGTTACTGTTAAGATGGGCATATTCACACTTCCACTTTAAAGCAATTCAATGCTGATGTAGTTGCATTTAAATTAGGTTGCATTGAATGACATTCCATCACTTTAACCTTAATTATTTACCTTGGATTTAGCATGAGGACATGCTAGTGTTTAAGTGTGGGGAGGTTCATAAACCCATATTTCATGAGTTCTTTTGTGCTTAATTTGAGTGATTTATACAATCCTTCACCTACTTATTCACATTAATTGCATGGTTTTAGTTTCCCTTCCTTATTATGTCATATTGTGAAAAACATGTTTCCTAAGCTTTAAAAATTAATTATTTTAATTACCTTTATTTCTATTCGATGCCGTGATTAGTGTGTTGAGTAGTTTCAGATTTTCTAAAGGCAGAATAACATAAAGGATTGAAAAGAAAACATACAAAATAGGAAGGAGAAAGCAAAACGGAGCTTTAAGGAAACTGGTATCCACGCGATCGCATGGATGACGCGATCGCGTGCCAAGCACGAATCAGCAGCGACGCGGCCGCATGACTGACGCGACCGTGTGGCAAGGAAAAGCTCCAACTGACGCGACCGCGTGACCCACGCGGACGCGTGACAGAGGCCACGCACCCGAAATTGCAGAAAACGCTCATAACGATTTCTGAAGCCCTTTTTGGCCCAGATCCAAGAACAGACAGCATAGACCAGAGGTTATAAAGTGTGGGAATGCATCCATTCAAAGAGAGCTCACATATTTTAATTTTTCAATGATTTAGATTTAGTTGAGAGGGAGATCTTCTCCTCTCTCTCTCTTAGGATTAGGATTTCTTCTTGCTTTAAGAGTGACTCTCAATCCAGGTTTTATATTTCTTTGTTTTAAACTTCCCTTTCACTTTATTTATTTATTTCAGTATCTGAGTTGGCTATTTACCTTTATAATTGGATCTATGAATTCTTCCATGTTACAGACTATTATTTGAATTAATGATAATTGAGGTATTTTCAGTTTATGATTGTTCTCTTTGATTTAAGCTACCATTGCTTCCCATCTAAGAATATTTTTATTATTCCAGCAATTTTACTTTTTCCCCTTTTTCCCCTTTTCCCAAAAACTTGATGAGTATTTTGGTGAGAAATAAATTTCTCCCAAAACACACAAATCTAACCGGCAAGTGTACCGGGTCGTATCAAGTAATAAAAACTCACGGGAGTGAGGTCGATCCCACAGGGATTGAAGGATTGAGCAATTTTAGCTTAGTGGTTGATTTAGTCAAGCGAATCAAGATTTGGTTGATGGTTTTGTGGCTTGCAGAATTAAATTGCATTGAAGTAAAGAGAACAAGAAATAAATTGCTGAAACGTAAAGGACAAGAAATTAAATGGCAGAAACTTAGAGTGCAAGAAATGTAAATTGCGGAATCTTAAAGTGCAAGAAATGTAAATGACTCGGAATGTAAAGGGGATTGGGAAGTGGATTTGCAGAAATTAAACAAAGAGAAGTAACTCGCATCAAACAAAAGAGTAAAAGGGAATTGAGATTGGATCGGATCTTATAGCAGAAAAGTAAGTGAACATGGAAAGCAAGAAACAGAATGTAAATTGAAGATTTGGATCTCAGGACCCAGAGACTAGAAAACCAAGTCTAGATCTCAATGCCTTCCTAGATCCAACAAGAACAGTTGCAAGGTAATTGTAAATTGCAAAGAAATTAGATGAGAAGCAAGTGATGGAAACAGAAATTCAAATTCAGTAAATAAACAGAGAGATCCAAGGTTGAGATTGAAACAGAATTTCTTCAATTCCCCAACCCAAAATCCAAGACAATTGTAATTGAAATTGAAAGCAATAAAACTGAGAGAAAGAGAAGTGAATTCTCCTTCCCCAAGACAAAGAAATTAAAGTTCACTCAATAACAAAAACTCTCTGAAAACTCTTCTGAAAATTCCAAAAGGAAAGCTCTCTGAAGAACTTGAATTATATCCTATTTATACACTTTCTTTCAATGATCTTCAAGCCTTGAGTTGGGCCTTTGCTCTTGGTGGAATTGGGTTGAAAGAGGCCTTGGTTGATTGCTCTTGGAGTTTGAAGAAGAACCAAAGTGAACCAATTGAACCGGGTTTGAGTTTAGCAAAAGTTGGACCAAAAGTTTGAGCCAAAGTTAGGGGTCTAACTTTGGCTCCAACTTTTCATATCAGCTAGCACATTTTGCTGATATCAACGTTGGTGCCAACGTTAGGGGTCTAACTTTGACCCTAACGTTGGCCTTGCTTAGTGTGCTTGTGGCGCCAACGTTAGCCACCAAGTTAGGGGGCTAACGTTGGCGCAAACTTTTGCTCCTTCCCCATTGAATTTTCATGTGCCAACGTTAGCCTCCAAGTTAGGGGGCTAACGTTGGCGCAAACGTTGGATGGCCAGGGAGGAATTCATGTGCCAACGTTAGCCTCAAAGTTAGGGGGCTAACGTTGGCGCAAACTTTTGGTGCCCAGGGGAGAAATTCATGTGCCAACGTTAGCCTCAAAGTTAGGGGGCTAACGTTGGCGCAAACTTTTGGAGCCCAGGGGAGAATTTTCAAGTTCCAACGTTAGCCTCCAAGTTAGGGGGCTAACGTTGGGGCTAACTTTTCAACCAAAAGTTTGTGCAAAAGTTTGGTGCTAACTTTAGGTCCAGCTTCTTGCTTCCTGGTTCGATTTCACTTATTCCATTGTCTTCTCTTTACTCCTAGCCATTCCTTCTTGCTTCAACCTTTCTCCAAGCTTTCTTCACCTATCATTAATCAACCAAACTCATCAAAGCTATGCTCAAAATCATGAGATATTCATTCTTTCATAATATGCAACAAATATAGCATAAAACCTCGTGAAATGGCATGAATTCATATATGGTTGGTTCAATCAAGGGAAACATGAAAATCTACTCAATTAGCTTGCTTGTAGCTCAAGAAAGTGCATAATTCTAATGAAAAGAAAAGAAAAAGACTAGTTAAAATAGGCTAAGATGACTTGTCATCACAACACCAAACTTAAAGCTTGCTTGTCCTCAAGCAAGAAATGAATTATGCTCAGAGATTCATTCAATTAAGATGGATTGAGGAACACTTGTAAAGTACAGTGAGTGAAGTGATCAAGTAACAGTGGGGTGAACTCTAAATCATATGCTCATGCAAGGGCTTCAGTGCTCACTAGTCCTTACATATTGGGAGTCGTAGGTCTTAGGATTTTCATCCAAATGGTATCATGGAGATCTCTTTATATGTAATCACCTTGAAGCAGCTTATAGTTTCTGTGCTTTGGCCTCAACTCTAAGTATCATGTCTCAAAGCGGCTCTTTAGATAAGCTTTCAATCAATACTCCTAAACCAGTTGGTTTTAAGGTATTAGGTGTTAAAGCACCCCTAAGGATTTACTTGCTCAAGCCTCTTTCCTTGACACACTTCAACCACAAGCATTTACTAGGATAACAACTCTTTGAGTTTTTGTTTCTTTCTTTCTTTTTCTGCCTAGTAATTGATGCTCAAAGCCTTGGGCCATGTTCTTTTTGCTTTTGTATTTTCTTTATTTTCTTTTGTTTTGTTTGCTGCTTCTTGGATCAATAGATTTTTGAGAATCTCCACAATACTTCTTTGAACTTCATGTCCCGCCTATGAGCTCCCATGCAAGTTTTCACAAGCATGCATCCTCAATACATAGTCATACAACTAGAACCACCACTTCTCCTAATCTTTTGCTTGCCTCAAAATTGTTTAATTCCTCAATCCTTCTTTTCAAAGAACTTTCATGTGATGCATTTCTTGAAAATTGAGTGCGAACAAGTTTTGAAGATAAGAATGTTGTGAATGATCAAGCTTCTTGCTTATTGATTTATAAAGAAAGACTATGCTATGCAGACAAGCAGGGCAGATACGGATACAGTCCAACTTTCAATTACAGTAGTATTTGATGCAAAATAATGACTTAACAATACAACCTGTTGAAGTTTACTTGCTTTCCTTCTTCTTATCATCATCATTGCTGGCCTTTAGGTTCATCTTTTGTTTCTTTGGTTGATGATGCTTAATCCTTCCAACAGCTTGTATGGACCTCTGCAATGATATTGAAAGTTGCTTGTTCCCCAAGCACTTGAAAAATGGTTAGCTTGCATGATTTATTTGTGGGCCTTTGTACTTACTTTGGTGTGGGAACACCAAACTTAGTACCTTGCCAATGCATTAGATTAACCATGTGTGAAACTCTTTTTCTTCTTTTTCAAAAGCAATAAAACTGAAAACTAGGAAACAGCAGAGTAGTTAACTAGTTTATCCAACATGCTTGAAGCCAGCATTATGCAGAAGGTGAGAATGTGTTTTATAATGGGATTTTGGTGAACACCAAACTTAGAATCCTTCATTCTCCTTTAAATTGTTTTGGCATGTACACCAAACTTAGCTTCTTGCAATATAGATAAAACTAATTAACCTTTTATTGAAATAGATATGAAAAGACAGTTACCTCCGGTTGGGTTGCCTCCCAACAAGCGCTCTTTTATTGTCACTAGCTTGACATCCTTCATTCTGTGCTCATGGAAGTTGAGGCTTCTGTTGCCTCAGGTTTCCTCCTCTTGCTATGGGCTTCCTTCCCTCTATTTCTCTTTCCATAGCCTTCTTATTTTCCTCCATGACTCCCTTCTCTTTCAACACAGCATCCTTTTCATGGCTCTTTGGGTTCAGAGTCCCCTTTTTCTCACCTAATTCAGCAAGGTTTTGCACTAATTGTTCCACCTGCCTTTCAAGTCTTCTGAGTGAAGCCTCCTGGTTCTTGCTTATCATCTCTTGATGCTTCTTTATTTCTTCCCGCTCTATTGCCATCATTTCTTGAATTTTGATGGACCTCTCCATCAGTATTTCTAGAATATAGATCCTTTGAATGGTTGGAAGTGGTTGTGGCAATTGTGGTGGTTGATGAAGGTCATTTTGAGTGAATGGTGAGGTAGGACGGGGTTGGAAGTGTGTGTGATTGTTGTTGTGGGGGTGTGTTTTAAGTTGATTTTTGAAGTTGGGATTGTTGCAGTTGAAGTCCCTTGGTCTTTGGTTTTGGTTTTCAACCCCTCTCCCATTAGAATGAGTTCTCCAAGGTGGATTGTATACATCATTCTGAGGCCTGTTCTGGAGCATGTTAGAGTGATTGCTTGGAGCTTGTAGTTGCTCATAGCTTTGTTGCTCATGGTTAATGGCCCCAAAGCTTTGTTCAGCTTGATTACACCCATATGAACTTTGAGTCAGGTTGTATGTATGTACTACAGCATGCCTCAACTCAGTGATTTTTCTAGCCATCATATCTAGTTGTTGCAGAGTCTGCTGATGCATCTGCTTGTTTTGGCTTATTACTGCACGAGCACCTTCAATTTCTTTCTCTAATGGATGCACTTCTGCCTCTTGCTTAACAATTCTTTGTGATGGGTTAAATTTGACTAGGAGTCCATTCATCAGTTCTTCCCATCCGATAATGCTTCCTTGTGGAAAAGCTTCAAACCATTGGGCAACATCATTCATGGCTATGGATAGTTGCTTCGAACCATGGGTTACATTATCGTCCATGGTGGGGGTATTACCCTCATGATTGCTCGAATTTGTTGAGTTCCCTTCCATGATCTGCACAGTCACAACCAATTCAAGTGAAGATAGAACATATTCAGGCCAGGATATGATTGAAGGATCAGTTGACACAAAGTATCAAACAGTTGGCAAACTTGAGAGAGAAATGAACGAAAACCACTCCTCTCGTTTGTTTTTCAAGTTATGAAAATCATATTCAGCAGGATGAGCCAAGGAAATTTCACTCTATTGCTAGAATGAGGTTTCTATCAGCTCAGGCAAAACTTCAAACAGTTAGTGGGTTAGTCAAAAATTAAAGAAAAAGTGCTTGATCTAGATCACCACCTCACTTAATCATTGTCAATCTAATCAATCCCCGGCAACGGCGCCAAAAACTTGATGAGTATTTTGGTGAGAAATAAATTTCTCCCAAAACACACAAATCTAACCGGCAAGTGTACCGGGTCGTATCAAGTAATAAAAACTCACGGGAGTGAGGTCGATCCCACAGGGATTGAAGGATTGAGCAATTTTAGCTTAGTGGTTGATTTAGTCAAGCGAATCAAGATTTGGTTGATGGTTTTGTGGCTTGCAGAATTAAATTGAATTGAAGTAAAGAGAACAAGAAATAAATTGCTGAAACGTAAAGGACAAGAAATTAATTGGCAGAAACTTAGAGTGCAAGAAATGTAAATTGCGGAATCTTAAAGTGCAAGAAATGTAAATGACTCGGAATGTAAAGGGGATTGGGAAGTGGATTTGCAGAAATTAAACAAAGAGAAGTAACTCGCATCAAACAAAAGAGTAAAAGGGAATTGAGATTGGATCGGATCTTATAGCAGAAAAGTAAGTGAACATGGAAAGCAAGAAACAGAATGTAAATTGAAGATTTGGATCTCAGAACCCAGAGACTAGAAAACCAAGTCTAGATCTCAATGCCTTCCTAGATCCAACAAGAACAGTTGCAAGGTAATTGTAAATTGCAAAGAAATTAGATGAGAAGCAAGTGATGGAAACAGAAATTCAAATTCAGTAAATAAACAGAGAGATCCAAGGTTGAGATTGAAACAGAATTTCTTCAATTCCCCAACCCAAAATCCAAGACAATTGTAATTGAAATTGAAAGCAATAAAACTGAGAGAAAGAGAAGTGAATTCTCCTTCCCCAAGACAAAGAAATTAAAGTTCACTCAATAACAAAAACTCTCTGAAAACTCTTCTGAAAATTCCAAAAGGAAAGCTCTCTGAAGAACTTGAATTACATCCTATTTATACACTTTCTTTCAATGATCTTCAAGCCTTGAGTTGGGCCTTTGCTCTTGGTGGAATTGGGTTGAAAGAGGCCTTGGTTGATTGCTCTTGGAGTTTGAAGAAGAACCAAAGTGAACCAATTGAACCGGGTTTGAGTTTAGCAAAAGTTGGACCAAAAGTTTGAGCCAAAGTTAGGGGTCTAACTTTGGCTCCAACTTTTCATATCAGCTAGCACATTTTGCTGATATCAACGTTGGCCTTGCTTAGTGTGCTTGTGGCGCCAACGTTAGCCACCAAGTTAGGGGGCTAACGTTGGCGCAAACTTTTGCTCCTTCCCCATTGAATTTTCATGTGCCAACGTTAGCCTCCAAGTTAGGGGGCTAACGTTGGCGCAAACGTTGGATGGCCAGGGAGGAATTCATGTGCCAACGTTAGCCTCAAAGTTAGGGGGCTAACGTTGGCGCAAACTTTTGGTGCCCAGGGGAGAAATTCATGTGCCAACGTTAGCCTCAAAGTTAGGGGGCTAACGTTGGCACAAACTTTTGGAGCCCAGGGGAGAATTTTCAAGTTCCAACGTTAGCCTCCAAGTTAGGGGGCTAACGTTGGGGCTAACTTTTCAACCAAAAGTTTGTGCAAAAGTTTGGTGCTAACTTTAGGTCCAGCTTCTTGCTTCCTGGTTCGATTTCACTTATTCCATTGTCTTCTCTTTACTCCTAGCCATTCCTTCTTGCTTCAACCTTTCTCCAAGCTTTCTTCACCTATCATTAATCAACCAAACTCATCAAAGCTATGCTCAAAATCATGAGATATTCATTCTTTCATAATATGCAACAAATATAGCATAAAACCTCATGAAATGGCATGAATTCATATATGGTTGGTTCAATCAAGGGAAACATGAAAATCTACTCAATTAGCTTGCTTGTAGCTCAAGAAAGTGCATAATTCTAATGAAAACAAAAGAAAAAGACTAGTTAAAATAGGCTAAGATGACTTGTCATCAGACACCCAACACGTTTGTACAAGGAATTTTTGTTGGTTTAGAGACTATATCTACAACGCAACTATTTCTGTGAATCTCTTTACTGGTAGAAACCCCGACGTCAATGATTCCTCCATGAAGGATTATAGGTGTTTCCATAAGATTCTCCCATGTAATTCACCTCTTCCATTGCAGGATTATCAAGGTCATAAGCTTCTCCTTCAGAGGAGGCTTCTTTAGTACTGCCGGATGCAGCTTGCATTCCAGTCAGATTCTTAGAAATCATATTGACTTACTGAGTCAATATTTTATTCTGAGCCAATATGGCATTCAGAGTATCAATCTCAAGAACTCCTTTCTTCTGAGTTATCCCATTATTCATAGGATTTCTTTCAGAAGTATACATGAACTGGTTATTTACAACCATCTCAATGAGTTCTTGGGCTTCTGTAGGTATTTTCTTCAAATGAAGAGATCCACCAATAGAGTGGTCCAATGACATCTTGGACAATTCAGGCAGACCATCATAGAATATACATAAGATGCTCCATTCTTAAAGCATGTCAGAAGGACATCTTCTTATCAATTGCTTGTATCTTTGGTGCGTGGCAAAAGTTAGCCAATTAAGAGATTCCAATTAAGAGAACAGCATTGCATGTATAGCTCTTAACCGGCAAAGATTTGTCTCACCAATTTAAAAGGGGTTGTCACAAATTTTAAAAATAAAGATACTGGAAGTATAAATCCCAGGTCGTCTCCCAACGAGTTGTAGGAAAGAGTGCTAATTTATTAATCAGAAAATTCCCAGAGAGTTGAATTTGATCATAAGTAATTAAAATAATTGTGAATTAAGGCAATAAAAATTAACTAAAAATAATTATTGATATTCTGAATAAAAGGCCTTGACTGGGGGAATAATTAAGTGAAACTTCTATCCTTATTGGGATCTTCTCAAGTGTGGTGTAAAAGGGTTGTTGTTCTCACTCGATTACCCCATACTAAATAAGGAAAAGTATGGTGATTGAACTAACTCTTACCTTTAGATCCTTGTCCTCTCCCTTGGGGAGGTCTAGTGTTAGTAAGTATGAAGTTAGCTAACAACGTCCAATTTAACCAAGCACTTGAGCATTCCAACTCAAGTATCACCTCTTAATCAACCCCCATGTCAAGTAGAAATTCTACTCCATCGACATGAAATTAATAATCATAAAAATATGAGAAGACATAATTAATTAAAATAAAATAGAAAATTAAAATTAATTAAAATAAAAATAACTTCATATATTAATAAATTCAAAATGTAACATAATTATCTGAACATAGTCAATGAGTAACTAATTAAAAATAAGGGAATAAGGAAACAAACTAAAGTAATGTCTTCAACGGAGGTAATGACTTTCAGCATCCAAAAATCCAAGCAAAAGCATAAAACTATCAATATAACACTAATCTAGATTCAGATCTAAAACTAAGAGTAGTCCTAATGTGATGAATCTGAATGTGTGTGGATACGTGTTGAGTCTCTGCATGTTCCCTAGGTTTAGTCTGTGTTTCTGGGCAAAAAACTGGGTCAAAAAGTAGCCCAAAATCGTCCCCAGCGTATTCTGTTATTTTTGAAGATCGCGCAGGTCACGCGTACGCGTCGTCTACGCGTTCGCGTCATTCAGCATTTTTCCTTGCCACATGTTCGCATCAAGCACGCGTTTGCATCATTCGTGCAGACTCCAATCCACGCGTTCGCGTCTCTGCGAATTCTCCATTTCGCGCGTTCACGTGGGCCATGCGCTCGCGTCATTGCTCGTTGGTCATCTCCTTGGTTTCTTGTATTCCTTCCATTTTTGCAAACTTCCTCTCCAATTTCCAAGTCATTCATGCCCTATGAAGCCTGAAACACTTAACACATGGATCACGGCATCGAATGGGATAAAGGAGAATTAAAATATATAATTAAGAGTCTCTAGGAAGCAAGTTTTCAACCATGGAGTGATTTTGGGAAGGAATTGTAAATACATGCTTATCATATGAATAAGCGAGTAAAGTTTTGATAAAACCACACAATTAAACACAATATAAATCATAAAATAATGGTTTATCAACCTCCCCACACTTAAACATTAGCATGTCCTCATTCTTAGTTGAAGGAGATAAAGTAAATGAGTAGGGACATGTAAAGCTCATGAAATGCAATGCAACCTATATATATATATATATGTAAATGCAACTATATGTTCTTTGTCTACTTGGTTAAAAGTAAATAAGCTCTTCAAGAAAATTATAAATTAGATTTCACTAACTCAATTCATATAGTAAATACAGGTAACATTGTAAGAAGACAGCTCATGAAAGCAGGGAACATAGAATTAAGCACTAAACCCTCACTGATGGTGTATGTGCACTCTATTCTCTCAAGTGTATAGGGTAATCACTCTATTCTTCTCTAGTCATACTTTCTAAAATTTGTTCTTCACCTAACCAATCAACAATATTTAACATACCAATGCAAACATCATGAGGTCTTTTCAAGGTTGTAATGGGGCTAAGGTAAAGGGGAGGGTATATATATATATGGCTAAGTGAGCTTTATAAATTGAATCGTTAATTAACCTAAGCTTTCACCTATCATACATATACTCTATATAACTCTAGAATCATGCCTATCTACCCATAGTCTTCACTTTTGCATTACATACTCATGTATCAACCTTTCTTTAGTTTTATCACATATGCATTGATTTTTCATTAACTTAACATTGGGGTAATTTTGTCCCCTTATTTATTTAGATATTTATTGAATATTTTTTGGATCTTCTTTTTTTTTAAATAAAAAATAGCTTATCAATGCACATGGATTTTAAATTTTCATAGTTTCACATGAGTAGGTACCCAAATTCCCATTATTTTATCATGATACGTCCCCTTATTAACCCTTGTTTCCACAATCTTCCCATACTCAATTAACACACCATTCCTATCTTAAGCTAACCAAATATTCAATTGGGATATTTAATTGTTTTTCCGCTTAAGGCTAGTAATGTGGTAAAATGTAGAACAATTGGGATTAAAAGGCTCAAAGTGGCTGACAAAGTTAATTTAAAGGGTAGGCTTATTTGGGATAAGTGAGCTAAACAAATAATGGCCTCAATCATACGCATGCATATAACATATTAAACATTGGACATATAGGATGAAACAAAATGAAGATTACAATCATAGAGAAGTAAACACACAAGAATAAAATAATTATGGTTAAATAATGTAACCATGTAATTAAGCTCAAATCTCACAGGTTGTGTGTTCTTAGCTTTTTAAACTATGTTCCAAATACAACTTCAAACAAGTTTACACAAAGGTTTTGATTTAAATTAGTAAAATTTTTCAAAAAGTAGGGTCTTAGAAGAGACTTATTATTTTCAATCAAGTAGAACATGCATGCAACTAATTATTACTATGCAATTTATCCTATCCTAAACAAAAGAAAAATTAACTAAATATCCTATTTTATTGGTGTTTTAAGGAAAGAAATTTACTCCAGAAGTCACGTACTGACCGACCTCCCCATACTTAAGGCTTTGCACCGTCCTCGGTGTCATCTGTTAGGAACAAAGGGGGGCTGGTAGCAGCATCTCCACCATCGGGACCGTCATGGCTCCCTGTGCTGGTAAATGAGGTAGAGTCCGGGGCGTCTGGGTCGTTGTCAGATCTGTATTTTCCCATAAATAGCTCCTTAAGGTATGTGAATCGGCGCTCTCTTAACTTTGCTTTGTGTTCCTGCCGATCCAACCTCTCAAGTATCTGATGGAGCAGTTAGTATGTTGTAGGTGCTTGTGGTGTTGAAGGAGGAATGGCTTCAGCCGGTTCTGTAGGCTGGCTTGTAGTGGCTGCTGGTGGTCTGATATATTTCCCGTTAGGGACATACTGATCATCCCGTGGGAGTATGGCTTTGGTGTCCCCAGCTCTGTAGGAGACTCCAGCTGCCGAGACGAGATCTGAAACCAAGGTGGGAAAGGGTAGGTTGCCCGCAATTTGTACGTGTTCCATTACATTCCGGATGTGTCTTGGTAAGTTTAGGTGCTAGTCTGTAAGAATACACCAAAGTAAAATAGCCATATCTGCAGTGAAGGAGGACTCGTGAGTGCTCGAAAAGACATAATGAGACATAATCTGTGCCCATACTCGAGCCTCCAAGGTAAGTGATGAAGCCGATATCCCTTTTGTCGGGATCGATGGTATCCGTAGATCCATAGGCTGCCAGGTTGTGCTATAACTCTGAGAACGGTGTCCCAGTCAAATTGGTATGTTTGGCGCTTGAGTGAGGCTTCTTGAAATGCATCCAATCCTTCTGGAGCAGGGGGAAGATCTAAAGCTTGTTGAATGGCCTCTTCAGTTATGGGGACTTACTTCTGACAGATATAGACAGACTGCATGGTTGGCATGTGAAAGTTGGAGTAGAATTCTACTACCCATGAGAGATTGACCTGCGGTGGCTGTCTTCGTAGGAATCCCCATTGTCTTCGTTCAATTTGTGGCTCAACAATTTCAGCAATGCGGGTTGGGAGGATGAGAAGGTATTCATTGTTGTAATTCCTCTCTGCCAGGATGGGGAACATCTGCTCACAGTAGCGGTTAGGAAACCACGCAGTATCCTTTGCTGGGAAGGCTTTTTCTTTTTCGTCAACCTTGATGATCTTCTTGATTCTTTTTATTGAGGGCTTTACTGCTGTTAAAGATGGCTCTGCCACTAATGCTCTTTTTGTACCTCTCCTTGTTGGTGGTTTGGGAGTAGCTTTCTCCTTGCCTTTCTTGGTGGCCATCCTGAAAAGGAAAGATAAAGTAATATGTAAAGCGAAGGGTTCGAGCAAGGGAGCGAATATGATGGTTGATATCAATGCACGTTGAAGAAGGATGTCGTTAACACATGGTCTAGACTACATGTGAAAAGTTCATCGTAGGTAAGAGAGTATGTGCATGTGATGGCAATTAAATGCAAGATGTTTATTGGCATGCTGGCAAAGGCATGAGTAGCATAGATCAAGCATTCAATGTCCAAGTTAGATTACCAAGTCTTTCAAACTAATAACCTGTTTGTATTGACAATTAAATTAAATTAATAAAATATAAAAGGGGTTTTGAGAAAAGCAGGCATTAAGGTTGTATGATAACATGAAGGTAGTGCATTATGCCATACGGGCTTTTTCACAAACACATAGCATGCATGGTAAATATGTTTTTTAAAATATAAAATAGACATGCAAGTAACCCTGTTAAAGAGTGATAATAATTGTCAAACAAATCCATGATAATGCACAAGCAAAATATAGAAAATAAAGACTGAAATAAATTTCCAACACCAATTAAAAGGAATAAAAATAAAGAAATAAAAAAGAAAATATACAGAAAGAGAGTAGAAAGAAAAAGAAGAAGAAAACATAATAAAAATAAGAATAATTATGGGAAAGTAAAGAGGGGAAGCGGAAAATAAAAACCTTGATAATGGTGGTGAAAAAGAAGAAGTAGAAAGTGAGAAAGAAGGAAGAAGAAGGGGGAAGAAAGAAATAATAGAGGAAAAGAAAAATTAGGATTTGGGGAAAAAAGATAAGATATTTTGGCTGATCTGGATATTTTGTGGGCCGCATGTGACGCGTACGCGTTAGTCACGCGATCGCGTGGTGTGTGATTTTTGTCAAGTGACGCGGACGCGTGGGTCATGCGGTCGTGTGACTTGATTTGTGTGAATGGCGCGAGGGCAGCGACGGGTTCGCGTAACTCTCTGTGTGAAACTTATTTTGCCAAAACTTAGGGTGACGCGATCGCGTGGATGGCCGTGTTTGGAGGACGACGCGGCCGCGTGGAGCATGCGATCGTGTGACAAGGCTGGTGCTTCTAGCATCATTCCAGCCCAGCTCCATTGCAACTTGCTGCCATACACCTCTTTTACGTCGATTCATAGGGTCACGCGTTCGCGTGGGTGACGCGGACGCGTGGGAGGCTTATTTTCCAAATGACGCGGCCGCGTGGGTGACGCGGCCGCGTGGGTGACGCATCCGCGTGGGTGATGCGGACGCGTGGGCATGTTTATGCCTAAGGTACGCCTCCAGCCACGCTTTCGCGTGACTCTCTGTCCAATTCTCTTTTCTTCACATTGCACTGGCGACGCGGACACATTAGCGACGCTGCCGCGTCGCGTGTGTGCTTTTTTTTATATATAATTAAAATAATATGCAAAATGCTCATGCAACTATATGCAGCTATATGCAGGGATGATGAGGAGAGTCATTAACATCATAAAAATAAAGTAAAAATAATACTAAGACTGAAACGGAACAATCATACCATGGTGGGTTGTTTCCCACCTAGCACTTTGCTTTTACGTCCTTAAGTTGGACGCTCGTTAGGCTCATTCAGCTTCTCTTGGTGGATCTTCCAAGAGGAAAATCTCTAGTTCCTATTGATTCTTCATCTTTTCACCATGATAAAGCTTTAGGTGATGTCCATTGACCTTTAGAAATTTGGAGTTAATAGGATGACGTAGGTGGAAAACTCCGTATGGCTCTACCTTTTCTACTCTGTATAGACCTTCCCATCTTGATCTCAGTTTACCAGGCATGAGCCTCAGTCTGGAGTTATATAGTAGAACTAACTCGACTGGTCTGAATTCTCTCTTTTTAATGTCCTTGTCATGGACAGCCTTCATTTTCTCCTTATAACGCCTGGAGTTGTCATATGCTTCTAGGTGAAGAGTCTCTAGTTCTGCTAGTTGCAGCTTTCTTTCAGCACCAGCTTTTGTAGGATTCATGTTGCACTCCTTCACAGCCCAGAAATCCTTGTGTTCTACCTCTACGGAGAGGTGGCAAGCCTTTCTGTATACCAAGCGGAAGGGGATCATCCCAATGGGTGTCTTATACACTATTCTATATGCCCAGAGTGTGTCTTGTAGCCTGGCACTCCAGTCTTTCCTGTGAGGTTTTACGATCTTTTCCAGAATATGTTTAAGCTTTCTGTTAGAGACTTCTGCTTGCCCATTGGTCTGGGGATGATAAGCTGTTGCTACTTTATGAATTATCCCATGCTTCTTCAGTAATCCTGTTAGTCTCCTGTTACAAAAATGGGTGCCTTGATCGCTCACGATTGCTCGTGGTGATCCGAAGCAACAGATAATATGATTTCTAACAAAGGAAACAATAGTGTTAGCATCATCAGCGCAGGTAGGAATTGCTTCCACCCATTTGGAAACATAATCTACAGCTAACAGTATATAAGAGTAACCATTAGAATTTGGAAATGGACCCATGAAGTCAATGCCCCAAGCATCAAAAATTTCATAGAAAAACATAAATTGTTGAGGCATCTCATCGCTCTTGGATATATTACCAAACCTTTGGCATGGGGAACAGGATTTACAAAATTCAGCAGCATCTTTAAAAATAGTAGGCCACCAGAATCCACAGTCTAGAATTTTTCTAGCTATTCTTTGAGGGCCGAAATGTCCTCCACTCTCAGATAAGTGGCAAGCCTCTAAAATAGACTGGAATTCTGATTGAGGCACACACCGTCTAATTACCTGGTCAGCACCACACCTCCATAAATATGGATCGTCCCATATATAATATTTGGACTCGCTTTTCAGCTTGTCTCTCTGGTGTTTAGTAAAATTTGGAGGAAAAGTGTGGCTAACTAGATAATTAGCTACAGGTGCATACCAAGGAACTACTTCAGATATTGCTTGTAAGTTATCAAATGGAAAATTATCATTTATAGGAGTGGAGTCACCCTTAATGTGCTCAAGGTGACTCAAGTGGTCTGCCACTAAATTCTAGTTACCACTCCTATCCTTAATTTCTAAATCAAATTCTTGCAGCAGCAATATCCAACGTATTAGCCTTGGTTTGGACTCCTTTTTAGCTAATAAATATTTTAGAGCTACATGGTCTGAGTACACTACCACCTTAGTACCAAGTAAATAGGCTCAGAATTTATCCAGAGCAAAAACAATAGCAAGAAGCTCTTTTTCAGTAGTAGTATAATTAGACTGAGCAGCATCTAAAGTCTTAGATGCATAAGCTATTACACAAGGGTCTTTACCTTCGCGCTGAGCCAGCGCCGCTCCTACTGCATGGTTGGAAGCATCACACATGATTTCAAATGGCTGGCTCCAGTCTGGTCCTCTCACAAGTGGAGCTTGAGTCAGGGAGGTCTTCAGCTTATCAAACGCTTACATACAACTTTCACTGAACTCGAACTCAATTTCCTTCTGCAGCAATCTCGATAAAGGTAATGCTACCTTACTGAAGTCCTTAATGAATCTCTTGTAAAAACCTGCATGGCCAAGGAACGAATGGACTTTCCTCACGGAGGAGGGGTAAGGTAAACTAGAAATAACATCCACCTTTGCTGGATCTACAGAAATACCAGTATTAGACACAACATGTCCTAATACAATTCCTTGTTTGACCATAAAGTGACATTTTTCAAAATTTAATACAAGGTTTGTATTAACACATCTATCTAACACTCTAGATAAACTATCCAAGAAAAGGCTAAATGAATCACCATATATGCTGAAATCATCCATAAAAATCTCCATACAGTTCTCAATAAGATCAGAGAAAAGACTCATCATGCATCTTTGGAAGGTAGCTGGTGCATTGCACAAGCCAAAGGGAATTCTCTTATAAGCATAAGTTCCAAAGGGACATGTGAAAGTGGTCTTCTCCTGATCTTCAGGAGCTATATGAATTTGAAAATATCCTGTATAACCATCTAAAAAACAATAATGAGATTTACTTGACAGGCGATCAAGCATCTGATCAATGAATGGCAAGGGGTAATGATCCTTGCGAGTGGCTTGGTTGAGATGCCTATAGTCAATGCAAACTCTCCATAAATTCTGTACTCTAGTTGTCAAGAGCTCTCCGTGCTCATTTCTTATTGTTGTGACTCCAGACTTCTTGGGCACTACTTGTATTGGGCTAACCCATTCACTGTCTGAAATCGGGTAAATGATATCTGCTTCAAGTAGCCTGGTCACTTCCTTCTTGACAACTTCTAAGATGGTGGGATTCAATCTTCTTTGAGGCTGACAGACGGGCTTTGCTCCCTCTTCTAAGAATATTTTGTGTTCACAAACTTAGAGGCTAATGCCTACTATATCCGCCAAGCTCCATCCAATTGCTTTCTTATGTTTTCTTAGCACACTGAGTAGCTGTTCTTCCTGTTGAGAAGTGAGTTCTTTTGCAATGATGACTGGGAACTTCTGCTTGTCCTCAAGGTTATCATACTTGAGGTGTGAAGGAAGGGGCTTTAATTCTAGTTTCTGCTCATAGCTAGGCTCTGGATCATCCGGGACTGGTGATAATGGTAAAGTCTTCTCATTGTTTTCAGAAAGTGTTCCCATACTTGGACCTTGCTCTATATACTTTTTTCTAATTCTTCCTGGTGAACTTCAGCTACAGTTTCATCAATAATGTCATATTAGAAGATAGAATGATCTTCCGGAGGATGCTTCATAGCTTCATTTAAACTGAAACTCACTATTCTGCCATCTATCTCAAAGGAGTAAGTTCCTGAGAATGTATCCATCTTGAACTTTGAAGTCTTCAGGAATGGTCTTCCAAGCAGGATTGATGACGTTCTTCCTAAGTCGTTAGGGGGTATTTCCAAGATGTAGAAATCAATGGGAAATGTAAGCCCCTTAATGCTCACTAGTACATTTTCAGCAATTCCAACTATAGTGATAATGCTTTTATCTGCTAACACAAAACGAGCTGCCGACCTTTTTAAGGGAGGGAGCCTCAAAGCATCATATATAGACAAAGGCATTATACTAACACATGCTCCAAAATCACACATACAGTTAGAAAATATCACACCTCCAATGGTACAACTAACCATACATGGACCTGGATCACTACATTTTTCAGGTATACCCCCATTAAAGCAGATATAGAACTACCAAAAGGAATATTTTCTAATTTATTAATTTTATCTTTATGTATACACAAATCCTTTAGAAACTTTGCATATTTAGGTACCTGTTGAATAACATTAAAAAGGGGAACAGTTACCTCGACCTTTGTGAATATTTCTACCATTTTGGGATTAAGTTCCATCTGCTTTCTGGTTTTCCTTGCAAGTTGTGGAAAGGGAATAGAAGGGGCGCGATTTTTAGTTTTAGCATCCCTTGGGGCTTCATTTTGTGGTTGAGCTTCTTCTTCTTCTATGTCTTGTACGTCCTCTTCCTCTTCAGCATCTTCCACTTCCACCACATCCTCTGCTGGCACGTTTTCTGGTGCGTTTGGCTCCTCATGGTTCCTCCCCTGCAGTGTGGTTCTGGACCATAGAGTGATGGCATTGATGCCACCTTTGGGATTAGGCAGTGTTTGAGAAGGAATTCCATTAGAGCTTGAAGGTTGATGTGTGGAATTAAGTGAGGAATCCATCCGGGAAACAAAAGCTTGTAAAGTGGTAGTTAAGCCATTCAGACTAGAGTTCAGCTGAGCATGCATGTCTTGTTGTCCTTGTGCAAGAGAACGGAGCATCTTGTCATTTGATGAGGAATTACAATAAGCAGTCTGAGAAATTCGTTGTTGGGTTTGCTGGGGTCCTTGTGATTTTCTTAGGTGAGGTGCTCTGTAAGGTTGGTTCTGATTCTGCTGTCTATTATTGTTATTATTATTCCACCTCTAGTTTCCATTGTTGTTTTTGCCTCCTCTGTTAAAGTTATCCCTCCAGCCATGGTTAGAATTATCTCTCCAGCCTTGGTTGGAGTTGTCTTGCCATCCATGGTTATTGTTGCCACTTTGGTTGTAGTTGCCACCTTGTTGATTGTATCCTTAATTCGGGCGGTCATAGAAGTTGTGAGTGGCTGCCACAGTGCTGTCTTCCTGAAGCTGTGGGCATTCATCAGTATAATGACTATAGTCAGCACAGATCCCACATACTCTTTGTGGAACTAACTGTTGGCTTTGTTGTCGTGAAGGCTGAGCTTGATGTGCTTGTTGTTGGTTCAACTGCATCTGTTTAAGTACGTTGATCATTTCACATATACTCTATGTCAGAGCAGTAGTTTCTTTGCTAGAGGAAACCTCTGTAATAGCTTTGGGGTTGCGCCTCTGTCTGTGATTCCTAGTGGACTGAGCTAAGTCGCTGATCAGTTGCCATGCTTCATCTGTAGTTTTGTACTTTTTCAAAGAACCGTTACTGGGACCTTCTAGTGTAGTCTTATCCTGGGGGTTCATACCTTGAGTGAAGTAGCTGATCAATACTAGTTTATCAATCATGTGATGGGGACATGCGTCCAGGAGATTGTTGAAACGCTCCCAATATTCGTAGAGAGTCTCAGATTCGCCCTGAATAATCATTGAAATCTCCTTCCTCAATCTATCAGTAGCTTCAGATGGAAAGTACTTTTCTAAAAATTCTCTTCTAAGTGTATCCCAGTTGGTAACAGTTGCTTCAGTTTGGGAGTAGTACCACTCCCTCGCCTTTCCCTCAAGAGAAAATGGAAAAAGCGGTTAACAGGATAGAAGTTTCATCTGTACCATGACGCCTAACAGTAGAACAGGCTGTCTGAAAATCCCTAAGGTGCTTGATAGACTCTTCAGCAGGTAAGCCATGAAACTTGGGCATCAAGTTGATCAGTGCGGTTTTTAGTTCAAAATCTGCAGCTGCAGTTGGGCGATGCACTTGATACGAGTGCAGTGTAAAATCTGGGGCTCCTGCCTCCTGGAGAGTAATCCTCCTAGGTGCTGCCATGTTTCCTGCACGTAAATCAACTGGATCAGTAGTAAATGAGCTTGTCTCGCTCTCAAATGGCGGTTCAGATTCGCCCTCAGATGAGACTGGTGAATTAATAATAATCACTTCACCACCCTCGGAGGCTAACTGATGAGCGGATAATTTATACGCTTTTGGCATTGTTTTTAGTATGTTTTTAGTAGGATCTAGTTACTTTTAGGGATGTTTTCATTAGTTTTTATTTTAAATTCACATTTCTGGACTTTACTATGAGTTTGTGTGTTTTTCTGTGATTTCAGGTATTTTCTGAAATTGAGGGACTTGAGCAAAAATCAGATTCAGAGGTTGAAGAAGGACTGCTGATGCTGTTGGATTCTGACCTCCCTGCACTCAAAGTGAATTTTCTGGAGCTACAGAACTCAAATCGGCGCGCTTTTAATTGCGTTGGAAAGTAGACATCCAGGGCTTTCCAGAAATATATAATAGTCTATACTTTGGCCGAGTTTAGATGACGTAAAAGGGCGTTGAACGCCAGTTCTACGCTGCTGTCTGGAGTTAAACGCCAGAAACACGTCACAAACCAGAGTTGAACGCCAGAAATACGTTACAACCTGGCGTTCAACTCCAGAAAGAGCCTCTGCACGTGTAACATTCAAGCTCAGCCCAAGCACACACCAAGTGGGCCCCGGAAGTGGATTTATGCATCAATTACTTACTTCTGTAAACCCTAGTAGCTAGTTTATTATAAATAGAACTTTTTACTATTGTATTAGACATCTTGGGACGTCTGGTTCTCAACAATGCTCTGAACATCTGTGTGGCTCCATGAGAGCCCACTGTCAAGCTATTGACATTAAAGAAGCGCTTGTTGGGAGGCAACCCAATTCTTATTTATCTAATTTTATTTTTCTTGTTCTTTCATGTTTTATTAGGTTCATGATCATGTGGAGTCACAAAATAAATATAAAAATTGAAAACAAAATCAAAAACAGCAGAAGAAAAATCACACCCTGGAGGAGGATCTCATTGGCGTTTAAACGCCAGTAAGAAGCATCTGGCTGGCGTTCAATGCCAGAACAGAGCATGGTTCTGGCGCTGAATGCCCAAAATGGGCGGCATCTGGGCATTTGAATGCCAGAATTGCACCCTGGAGAAGAGCTGGCGCTGAACGCCCAGAACAAGCATGGTTCTGGAGTTCAACGCCAGAAATGGGCAACAAATGGGCGTTCAACGCCCAGAACAAGCACCAATCTGGCGCTGAACGCCCAGAGTTGTGTGCAAGGGCATTTTGCATGCCTAATTTGGTGCAAGGTTGTAAATCCTTGAACACCTCAGGATCTGTGGACCCCACAGGATCCCCACCTACCTCCACTCACTTCTTCTCACCTCTCTTTCACACAATCCCATAAACACTCTTCCCCAAAACTCTTCACCAATCACCTCAATCTCTCTTCCCTATCACCACTTCACCACTCACATCCATCCAATCTTCCACATAAACCTACCTCATAAACTCTACCTACCTTCAAAATTCAAAATCAATTTCCCACCCAAACCCACCCTATATGGCCGAACCTTACCCCCCCTCCCTTCCCTATATAAAGCCCTCCATTCTTCCTCATTTTCACACAACACAACACAACCCTCTCTTCCCCTTCTTGGCCGAATACACCTCTCCTTCCTCTCCTCCATATTCTTTTCTTCTTCTTCATCTATTTTTTCATCTCTTGCTCGAGGACGAGCAATATTCTAAGTTTGGTGTGGTAAAAGCATAAGCTTTTTGTTTTTCCATTACCATTGATAGCATCCAAGACTGGAGAATCCTCTAGAAAAGGGAAAGGGAAGACAAAAGCTTCCACTTCCGAGTCATGGGAGATGGAAAGATTCATCTCCAAAGCTCATCAAGACCACTTCTATGATGTTGTGGTCAAGAAGAAGGTGATCCCTGAGGTCCCTTTCAAACTCAAGAGAAATGAGTATCTGGAGATCCGACATGAAATCCAAAGAAGAGGTTGGGAAGTTCTAACAAACCCCATCCAACAAGTCGGCATCCTAATGGTTCAAGAGTTCTATGCCAATGCATGGATCACTAGGAACCATGATCAAAGTAAGAACCCGAATCCAAAGAATTATATTACAATGGTTCCGGGGAAATACTTAGATTTTAGTCTGGAGAATGTGAGATTGGCGTTTAACTTGCCTATGATGCAAGGAGATGCACGCCCCTACACTAGAAGGGTCAACTTTAATCAAAGGTTGGACCAAGTCCTCATGGACATATGTGTGGAAGGAGCTCAATGGAAGATTGACTCCAAAGGCAAGCCGGTTCAATTAAGAAGACTGGACCTCAAGCCTGTAGCTAGAGGATGGTTGGAATTCATCCAACGCTCCATTATCCCCACTAGCAACCGATCTGAAGTTACTGTGGATTGGGCCATCATGATCCATAGCATCATGATTGGAGAGGAAGTAGAAGTTCATGAAGTCATCTCCCTTGAACTCTACAACATAGCCGAAAAGCCCTCTCCTGGGGCAAGGCTAGCTTTTCCTCATCTTATTTGCCATTTATGTTACTCAGCTGGAGCTTTCATATAAGGAAACATTCCTATTGAGGAAGAGAAGCCCATCACTAAGAAAAGGATGGAGCAAGCAAGAGATCCCATTCATGGATCTCAAGAGACGCATGAAGCTCATCACCATGAGATCCCGGAGATGCCTCAAATGCATTTTCCTCCACAAAACTATTGGGAGAAAATCAACACCTTCCTAGGAGAACTAAGTTCCAACATGGGACAACTAAGGGTGGAACATCAAGAGCACTCCATCATCCTTCATGAAATTAGAGAAGATCAAAAAGCAATGAGGGAAAAGCAACAAAGACAAGGAAGAGACATAGAAGAGCTCAAGGACATCATTGGTTCCTCAAGAAGGAAACGCCACCATCGCTAAGGTGGACTCATTCCTTGTTCTTACATTCTCTATTTTTCGTTTTCTATGTTAAGTGCTTATCTATGTTTGTGTCTTCATTACATGATCATTAGTATTTAGTAACTATGTCCTAAAAGTTATGAATGTCCTATGAATCCATCACCTCTCTTAAATAAAAAATGTTTTAATTCAAAAGAACAAGAAGTACATGAGTTTCGAATTTATCCTTGAACTTAGTTTAATTATATTGATGTGGTGATAATGCTTCTTGTTTTCTGAATGAATGCTTGAACAGTGCATATGTCTTTAGAAGTTGTTGTTTAAGAATGTTAAATATGTTGGCTCTTGAAAGAATGATGACAAGGAGACATGTTATTTGATAATCTGAAAAATCATAAAAATGATTCTTGAAGCAAGAAAAAGCAGCAAAGAACAAAGCTTGCAGAAAAAAAATGGCGAAAAAAAATGGAAAAAAAAAAGAGAAAGAAAAAGCAAGCCGAAAAAGCCAAAGCTCTTAAAACCAAAAGGCAAGAGCAAAAAGCCAATAACCCTTAAAACCAAAAGGCAAGGGTAATAAAAAGGATCCTAAGGCTTTGAGTATCAGTGGATAGGAGGGCCTAAAGGAATAAAATCCTGACCTAAGCGGCTAAACCAAGCTGTCCCTAACCATGTGCTTGTGGCGTGAAGGTGTCAAGTGAAAACTTGAGACTGAGCGGTTAAAGTCAAGATCCAAAGCAAAAAAAAGAGTGTGCTTAAGAACCCTGGACACCTCTAATTGGGGACTTTAGCAAAGTTGAGTCACAATCTGAAAAGGTTCACCCAGTTATGTGTCTGTGGCATTTATGTATCCGGTGGTAATACTGGAAAACAAAGTGCTTAGGGCCACGGCCAAGACTCATAAATTAGCTGTATTCAAGAATCAACATACTGAACTAGGAGAATCAATAACACTATCTGAACTCTGAGTTCCTATAGATGCCAATCATTCTGAACCCCAATGGATAAAGTGAGATGCCAAAACTATTCAAGAAGCAAAAAGCTACAAGTCCCGCTCATCTGATTGGAGCTATGTTTCATTGATAGTTTGGAATTTATAGTATATTCTCTTCTTTTTATCCTATTTGATTTTCAGTTGCTTGGGGACAAGCAACAATTTAAGTTTGGTGTTGTGATGAGCGGATAATTTATACGCTTTTTGGCATTGTTTTTAGTATGTTTTTAGTAGGATCTAGTTACTTTTAGGGATATTTTCATTAGTTTTTATGTTAAATTCACATTTCTGGACTTTACTATGAGTTTGTGTGTTTTTCTGTGATTTCAGATATTTTCTGGCTGAAATTGAGGGACTTGAGCAAAAATCAGATTCAGAGGTTGAAGAAGGATTGCTGATGCTGTTGGATTCTGACCTCCCTGCACTCAAAGTGGATTTTCTGGAGCTAAAGAACTCAAAATGGCGCGCTTTCAATTGCGTTGTAAAGTAGACATCCAGGGCTTTCCAGCAATATATAATAGTCTATACTTTGGCCGAGTTTAGATGACGTAAAAGGGCGTTGAACGCCAGTTCTACGCTGCTGTCTGGAGTTAAACGCCAGAAACACGTCACAAACCAGAGTTGAACGCCAGAAATACGTTACAACCTGGCTTTCAACTCCAGAAAGAGCCTATGCACGTGTAACATTCAAGCTCAGCCCAAAGCACACACCAAGTAGGCCCCGGAAGTGGATTTATGCATCAATTACTTACTTCTGTAAACCCTAGTAGCTAGTTTATTATAAATAGAACTTTTTACTATTGTATTAGACATCTTGGGACGTCTGGTTCTTAGATCAGAGGGGCTGGTCATTCGGCCATGCCTGAATCATTATCACTTATGTATTTTCATACGGTAGAGTTTCTGCACTCCATAGATTAAGGTGTGGAGCTCTGCTGTTCCTCAAAGATTAATGCAAAGTACTACTATTTTTCTATTCAATTCAACTTATTCCGCTTCAAAGATATTCATTCGCACTTCAACATGAATGTGATGAACGTGACAATCATCATCATTCCCTATGAACGCGTGCCTGACAACCACTTCTGTTCTACCTTAGACTGAATGAGTATCTCTTGGATCTCTTAATCAGAATCTTCGTGGTATAAGCTAGATTGATGGCGGCATTCATGAGAGTCCGGAAAGTCTAAACCTTGTCTGTGGTATTCCGAGTAGGACTCTGGGATTGAATGACTGTGACGAACTTCAAACTCGCGAGTGCTGGGCATAGTGACAGACGCAAAAGGAGGGTGAATCCTATTCCAGTATGATCGAGAACCTCAGATGATTAGTCGTGCTATGACAGAGCATTTGGACCATTTTCACAGGAGGATGGGATGCAGCCATTGACAAGGGTGATGCCTCCAGATGATTAGCCATGCAGTGACAGCGCATCGGACCATTTTCCAGAGAGGATCAAAAGTAGCCATTGACAACGGTGATGTCCTTACATAAAGCCAGCCATAGAAATGAGTAGGATTGATTGGATGAAGACAGCAGGAAAGCAGAGGTTCAGAGGAACGAAAGCATCTCTATACGCTTATCTGAAATCTCACCAATGATATACATAAGTGTTTCTATCCTTATTTTCTATTTATTATTAATTTCGAAAACTCCATAACTATTTGATATCCGCCTGACTGAGATTTACAAGGTGACCATAGCTTGCTTCATACTAACAATCTCCGTGGGTTCGACCCTTACTCACGTAAGGTTTATTACTTAGACGACCCAGTGCACTTGTTGGTTAGTTGTATCGAAGTTGTGAATGAAAAACAATTTATTAAGACGTGCATACAGAGTTTTTGACGCCGTTGCCTGGGATCACAATTTCGTGCACCACTAACCGATGTCGAGTTCGTCTAATATGTGAAAGAGTTCTTTCAATTTTAGGATCATATGGGACTAAACTCAGATCAGGCAATGAACGCGTCATTCAATGCGAAAGACGTGTAACTCATGGTAACAGGAATAGAAGTAAAATATGCAAATAAAAATAAAATATATACACTAATTAATAATTTAGCACACTATTGTAACTCCCCGGCAACGGCGCCAAAAATTGGTGCGTGGCAAAAGTTAGCCAATTAAGAGATTCCAATTAAGAGAACAGCATTGCACGTATAGCACTTAACCGGCAAAGATCTGTCTCACCAATTTAAAAGGGGTTGTCACAAATTTTAGAGTGCTAATTTATTAATCAGAAAATTCCCAAAGAGTTGAGTTTGATAATAAGTAATTAAAATAATTGTGAATTAAGGCAATAAAAATAAACTAAAAATAATTATTGATATTATGAATAAAAGGCCTTGACTGGGGGAATAATTAAGTGGAACTTCTATCCTTGTTGGGATCTTCTCAAGTGTGGTGTAAAAGGGTTGTTGTTCTCACTCGATTACCCCTTACTAAATAAGAAAAGGTATGGTGATTGAACTAACTCTTACCTTCAGATCCTAGCCCTCTCCCTTGGGGAGGTCTAGTGTTAGTAAGTATGAAGTTAGCTAACAACGTCCAGTTTAACCAAGCACCTGAGCATTCCAACTCAAGTATCACCTCTTAATCAACCCCCATGTCAAGTAGAAATTCTACTCCATTGACATGAAATTAATAATCATAAAAGTATGAGAAGACATAATTAATTAAAATAAAATAGAGAATTAAAATTAATTAAAATAAAAATAACTTCATATATTAATAAATTCAAAATGTAACATAGTTATCTGAACAGAGTCAATGAGTAACTAATTAAAAATAAGGGAATAAGGAAACAAACTAAAGTAATGTTTTCAACGGAGGTAATGACTTTCAGCATCCAAAAATCTAAGAAAAAGCATAAAACTATCAATATAACACTAATCTAGATTCAGATCTAAAACAAAGAGTAGTCCTAATGTGATGAATCTGAATGTGTGTGGATGCGTGTTGAGTCTCTGCATGTTCCCTAGGTTTAGTCTGTGTTTCTGGGCCAAAAACGGGGTCAAAAAGTGGCCCGAAATCGCCCCCAGCATATTCTGTTATTTTTGCAGATCGCACAGGTCACGCGTACGCGTCATCCACGCGTTCGCATCATTCAGCATTTTTCCTTGCCACACGTTCGTGTCAGGCACGCGTTCGCATCATTCGTGCAGACTCCAATCCATGCGTTCGCGTCAGGCACGCGTTCGCGTCGCTGCGAATTCTCCATTTTGTGTGTTCGCGTGGGCCATGCGCTCGCGTCATTGCTCGCTGGTTGGTGTGCAAAATCGTGATCATTCCATTCCTTGGTAACGGCGCTAAAAACTCAATACGCACGTTCATGATCTTATATCTGTTTCACAACTTCGTACAACTAACCAGAAAGTGCACTGGGTTGTCCAAGTAATAAACCTTACGTGAGTAAGGGTCGATCCCACAGAGATTGTCGGCTTGAAGCAAGCTACGATCACCTTGTAAATCTCAATCAGGCGGATTAAATTGTATTAAGAAATTATAGTGGATGAAAATAAATAAAATATAAAATAGGATAGTGGTACTTATGTAATTCATTGGTGAGAATTTCAGATAAGCGTATAGAGATGCTTTCGTCCCTCTGAACCTCTGCTTTCCTGCTGTCTTCATCTAATAAATCCTACTCCTTTTCATGGCAAGCTTTATGTAGGGCATCACCGTTGTCAATGGCTACATCCCATCCTCTCAGTGAAAAAGGTCCAAATGCTCTGTCACGACACGGCTAATCATCTGTCGGTTCTCGATCATACTGGAATAGGATTTACTATCCTTTTGCGTCTGTCACTACGCCCAGCACTCGCGAGTTTGAAGCTCGTCACAGCCATCCCTTCCCGGATCCTACTCGAAATACCACAAACAAGGTTTAGACTTTCCGGATCTCAGGAATGGCCATCCATGGGTTCTAACTTATACCACGAAGACACTAATAACTCGGACTCGGTCCCCTAGATTAGATATCCAAGAGATATCCATTCAATCTAAGGTAGAACGGAAGTGGTTGTCAGGCACGCATTCATAAGTTAAAAATGATGATGCCTGTCACAATCATCACATCCATCATGTTGAAGTGCGAATGAATATCTTAGAAGTGGAATAAGTTGAATTGAATAGAAAAACAGTAGTACTTTGCATTAATCTTTGAGGAACAGCAAAGCTCCACACCTTAATCTATGGCGTGTAGAAACTCTACCGTTGAAAATACATAAGTGATGAAGGTCCAGGCATGGCCGAGAGGCCAGCCCCCCAAATGTGATCAAAGGATCAAAAGATAATCCAAAGATGTAAATACAATAGTAAAAAGTCCTATTTATACTGAACTAGTTACTAGGGTTTACAGAAAGAAGTAAATGATGCAGAAAATCCACTTCCGGGGCCCACTTGGTGTGTGCTTGGGTTGAGCATTGAGCTTTACACATGTAGAGGCTTCTTTTGGAGTTGAACGCCAGTTTGTAGCTGATTAGCGGATAATTTATACGCCTTTTGGCATTGTTTTAAGTATGTTTTTAGTATATTTTAAATAGTTTTTATTATATTTTTATTAGTTTTTAAATAAAAATCACTCTTCTAGACTTTCCTATGAGTTTGTGTGTTTTTCTGTAATTTCAGGTATTTTCTGGCTGAAATTGAGGGACCTAAGCAAAAATCTGATTCAGAGGCTGAAAAAGGACTGCAGATGCTGTTGGATTCTGACCTCCCTGCACTCAAAGTGGATTTTCTGGAGCTACAGAAGCCCAATTGGCGCGCTCTCAATTGCGTTGGAAAGTAGACATCCTGGGCTTTCCAGCAATATATAATAGTCCATACTTTTTCCTAGATTTGATGGCCCAAACCGGCGTTCCAATTCAGCCCAAGAATTCTTCCGTTTAACTCCAAAACTGGCACAAAAGCTGGAGTTAAACGCCCAAACTAGCACAAAAGCTGGCGTTTAACTCCAAGAAAAGTCTCTACACATGGAAGCTTCAATGCTCAGCCCAAGCACACACCAAGTGAGCCCTGAAGAAGATTTCTGCATTAATTACCTATTTCTGTAACCCTAGGCTAGTAGTTTTCTATAAATAGGACCTTTTGCTATTGTATTTTCATCTTTGACTCATACTTTTGATAGACCTTTTCACGTTTGGGGGGTGGCCTCACGGCCATGCCTAGACCTTGTTCTTATGTATTTTCAACGGTGGAGTTTTTACACACCATAGATTAAGGTGTGGAGCTCTGCTGTTCTTCATGAATTAATACAAGTACTATTGTTTTTCTATTCAACTCAAGTCTATTTCTTCTTCAAGATATTCATTCATTCTTCAACTTGATGAATGTGATGATCCATGACACTCATCATCATTCTCACCTATGAGCGCGTGACTGACAACCACTTCCGTTCTACACGCAAACAAGCTTGAATGCGTATCTCTTGGGTTTCTAATCTAAGATTGGAACCTTCGTGGTATAGGCTAGAATTATTGGCGGCCATTCCTGAGATCTGGAAAGTCTAAACCTTGTCTGTGGTATTTCGAGTAGGATCTGTGAAGGGATGACTGTGACGAGCTTCAAACTCGCGATTGTGGGGCGTGCGACAGACGCAAAAGGATCAATGGATCCTATTCCGACATGATCGAGAACCGACAGCTGATTAGCCGATGTTGTGACAGAGCATCAGGATCATTTTCACTGAGAGGACGGGATATAGCCATTGACAACGGTGATGCCCAACATAAAGCTTGCCATGGAAAGGAGTATGAATGATCGGAAGAAGGCAATAGGAAAGCAAAGGTTCAAGGGGAACAAAGCATCTTCATACGCTTATCTGAAATCCACCAATGAATTACATAAGTATCTCTATCTTTATTTTATGTTTATTTTCATCACCTTAAACTCCATAACCATTTGAATCCGCCTGACTAAGATTTACAAGATGACCACAGCTTCCTTCAAGCCGACAATCTCCGTGGGATCGACCCTTACTCACGTAAGGTTTATTACTTGGACGACCCAGTGCACTTGCTGGTTAGTTGTGCAGAATTGTGACAAAGTGTGATTCACGTTTGAGAGCTCCAAGTCTTTGGCGCCATTGTTGATGATCACAATTTCGTGCACCAAGTTTTTGGCACCGTTGCCGGGGAAGGAACGAATGAACGAACAATAATTTCGCATTTGTTTCCGGCAACAACAGTGCTAAGTTTGGTCCGGCAACAACACCAAGTTTTTGGCGCCGTTGCCGGGGATTGTTCGAGTTTGGACAACTGACGGTTTATCTTGTTGCTTAGATTAGGTATTTTTCAGAATTTTTAAGAATGAATTCTAGAGTTTCAAGGTGATGTTCCCACCATCACAAAAGCTGACTGATTCTCATCAATTTAGCTATTGAATGTAATGTCCTGCTGAAGCTTGGCCAAACATGTCTAATCTTTTTAGACTGAAGCTTTAGACTAACATTACATGATTTTTGGAATTCTTATTAAAAGTTTTGAATCTTTTTATTTTCTTTCCCATATAAATTTCAAAAATCACAAAAAAATTTATAAATCCATAAAATCAAAAATATTTTTATGTTTCTTGTTTGAGTCTAGTATCAATTTTTAAGTTTGGTGTCAATTGTATGTCTTTATTCTTCTTACATTTTTCGAATACATGCATTATGTTCTTCATTAATCTTCAAGTTGTTCTTGATGATTTCATTGCTCTGATCTTTAAATTCTCTTGTTTTGTGTGTTTTGCTGTTTCTTACATGCATTTTTAAATTGTTATAGTCCTTAGTATACAAACTTCTAAGTTTGGTGTCTTGCATGCATTGTTTATTTGATCTTAGTTGCATTTTTATTGATTCTCATCATCAAAAATTCAAAAATATTTTTAAAACTATGTCTTTTCAAGTCAATAATACAGAGAATTGAAGATTCAGAACATTCAGCAGAGGAATCAAACAGAAAAAGCTGGGCGTTCAAAACGCCCAGTGAAGAAGGAAAACTGGCGTTTAAACGCCAGTCAGGGTACCTGGCTGGGCGTTTAACGCCCAAAAAGGTAGAGTTTTGGGCGTTAAATGCCAGAATGGATGCCATTCTGGGCGTTTGACGCCAAGATGACACTAGAGGGAAGATTTTGTTTTTAATTCACATTTTTTTCAAGTTTTCATAATTTTTCAAAATCAAATCTTTTTCAAATCATATCTTTTCAATCATATCTCTTTCAAAATCAAATTCTTTCCATTTTATATTTATTTTTACTATTTTTGAAAATCCTTGCTTCAATTCAAGATTTACTTCAAAAATTTTCAAGTTGTTACTTGCCTATTAAGAAAGGATCAAATTTTAAATTTCAGAATCATATCTTTTAATTTCTTGTTAGTCAAGTAATCAACTTTAGTTTTAAAACTTTCTCTTTTTAATTTGATTTTCAATCATATCTTCTCAATCATATCTTTTCAATCACATCTTTTTCAAAATTAACTTTCAATCATATCTTCTTAATTTCTAATTTCAAAATCTTTTTCAAAAATTACTTTATTTCTTTCTCAATCTTAGTTTTCGAAAATCATCAATCAAATTTTCAAAAATTTCTTTTAATTATTTCAAAATCTTTTAATTAATTTTCGAAAATTCTTCCCCTCTTCTCACATCCTTCTATTTAAAGGACTAACACTCCTCCTCAAGGTACAATTCGAACTCTATCCTTCTTAACAAGTTCGAATTCTCCTCTCTCTACCCTCTCCTTCTATTCTTCTTTTCCTCTGACACCTCAAGGAATCTCTATACTGTGACATAGAGGATTCCATACTTTTTTATTCTCTTCTCTTTCATATGAGCAGGAGCAAAGATAAAAGCATTCTTGTTGAAGCTGATCCTGAACCTGAAAGGACCTTGAAGAAAAAGCTAAGAGAAACCAAAACACAACTCTTTCTAGAGGGCCTAACAGAGCTTTTCAAAGAAGAAGAAGCAATGGCAGCCGAAAACAACAATGCCAACAATGCAAGGAAGGTGCTTGGTGACTTTACTGCACCTACTCCCAATTTCTATGGGAGAAGCATCTCAATCCCTGCCATTGGAGCAAACAACTTTGAGATTAAGCCTCAATTAGTTTCTCTAATGCAATAGAATTGCAAGTTTCATGGACTTCCATTGGAAGATCATCATCAGTTCTTGGCTGAATTCTTGTAAATCTGTGACACTGTCAAGACCAATGGGATTGACCCTGAAGTCTACAGACTTATGCTCTTTCCTTTTGCTGTAAGAGACAGAGCTAGAACATGGTTGGATTCACAACCTAAGGAAAGCCTAAACTCTTGGGAAAAGCTAGTCAATGCCTTCTTGGAAAAGTTCTTTCCACCTCAAAAATTGAGTAAGCTTAGAGTGGAAGTCCAAACCTTTAGACAGAAGGATGGTGAGTCCCTCTATGAAGCTTGGGAGAGATACAAGCAATTGATCAGAAGGTGCCCTTCTGACATGCTTTCAGAATGGAGCATCATAGGAATCTTCTATGATGGTCTGTCTGAACTAGCCAAGATATCATTGGATAGCTCTGCTGGAGGATCTCTTCATCTGAAGAAGATGCCTGCAGAAGCTCAAGAACTCATTGAAATGGTTGCAAATAACCAATTCATGTAAACCTCTGAAAGGAATCCTGTGAATAATGGGTCAACTCAGAAGAAAAGAGTTCTTGAGATTGATACTCTGAATGCCATATTGGCTCAGAATAAAATATTGACCTAACAAGTCAATATGACTTCTCAGAGTCTGTCTGAAATGCAAGCAGCAATAGGCAGTACTAAGGAAGCTTCCTCTGAAGAAGAAGCTTATGATCCTGAGAACCCAGCAATGGAAGAGGTGAATTACATGGGAGAACCCTATGGAAACACCTATAACCCTTCATGGAGAAATCATCCAAATCTCTCATTGAAGGATCAACAGAGACCTCAACAAGGTTTCAACAACAATAATGGTGGAAGAAATAGGTTTAGCAATAGCAAGCCTTTTCCATTATCTTCTCAGCAACAAACAGATAATTCTAAGTAGAGCCACTCTGACTTAACAACCATTGTCTCTGATCTAATCAAAACCACTCAAAGTTTCATGACTGTAACAAGGTCCTCCATTAGAAATTTGGAGGCACAATTGGGTCAGCTGAGTAAGAAAATTACTGAACTCCCTCCTAGCACTCTCCCTAGCAATACAGAAGAGAATCCAAAAAGAGAGTGCAAGGCCATAACCACATCTCACATGGCCGAACATGGAGAGGAGGAAGAGGCAGTGATTCCCACTGAGGAAGACCTCAATGGATGCCCACTGACCTCCATAGAGTTCCCTAAAGAGGAACCATGGGAATCTGAGGCTCACACTGAGACCATAGAGATTCTAGTAAATTTACTTTTGCCATTCATGAGCTCTGATGAGTATTCTTCCTCTGAAGAGGATGAAGATGTTACTGAAGAACAAATTGCTAAGTACCTTGGAGCAATCATGAAGCTAAATGCAAAGTTGTTTGGTAATGAGACTTGGGAGGATGAACCTCCATTGCTCATCAAAGAACTGGATGACTTGACTAGGCAGAGATTACCTCTGAAGAGACAAGATCCTGGAAAGTTCTCAATACCTTGTACCATAGGCATCATGACCTTTGAGAAGGCTCTGTGTGACCTAGGGCAAGCATAAACCTCATGCCTCTCTCTGTAATGGAGAAGCTAGGGATCATTGAGGTATAAGCTGCAAGAATCTCACTGGAGATGGCAGACAATTCAAAGAAACAGGATTATAGACTTGTAGAGGATGTCTTGGTAAAGTTTGAAGGCCACTACATCCCTGCTGACTTCATAATCCTAGAGACTGGGAAGTGTATGGATGAATCCATCATCCTTGGCAGACCCTTCCTAGCCACAGCAAAAGCTGTTATTGATGTTGACAGAGGATAATTGATCATTCAAGTGAATGGAGACTCCCTTGTGTTTAAAGCTCAAGGATATCCCTCTGTAACCATGGAGAGGAAGCATGAAGAACTTCTCTCAATACAGAGTCAAACAGAGCTCCCACAGTCAAACTCTAAGTTTGTTGTTCGGAGGCCACAACCAAACTCTAAGTTTGGTGTTGAACCCCCACATTTAAACTCTAAGTTTAGTGTTGGGAGGTTCCAACATTGCTCTGAACATCTGTGAGGCTCCATGAGAGCCACTGTCAAGCTATTGACATTAAAGAAGCGCTTTGGGAGGCAACCCAATCGTTACTATTCTATGATAATTTTCTATTTTCTTTTGTTATTTTATGTTTTCTATAGGTTGATGATCATGTGAAGTCACAAAAATAATTGAAAAAGCAAAAACAGAAGGAAAACAGAATGAGAAATAGAACACCCTGGAGGAGAAACTTACTGGCGTTTAAACGCCAGTAAAGGTAGCAGAATGGGCGTTAAACGCCCAGTCTGGCACCATTCTTGGCATTTAACGCCAGGAATGGGCAGGAAGCTGGCGTTAAACACTAGAAATAGGCAGCAGGCTGGCGTTTAACGCCAAGATTGGCAGCAAGGGGCGCTTTGCACGCCACATGGTACAGGGATGAGAAATCCTTAACACCTCAGGATCTGTGGACCCCACAGGATCCCCACCTACCCCACCTCTCTCTCTCTTCTTCACCCATTCACCAATCACCTCAATACCTCTTCCCCAAAAACCCCTCACCTATCAAATCCTACCCTTTTCTCCATAAACCCTTCACCAATCCACATCCATCCATCATAAAATCCCACCTACCTCACCATTCAAATTCAAACAACTTTCCTTCCCAAACCCACCCATAATGGCTGAACCATACACACCCCTCTCACTCCTATATAAACCCATCTTCACTCCTTCATTTTCACACAACCTAAACACCACTTCTCCCCCATGGCTGAAACACAAAGCCCACTCCATCTCCTCTATTTCTTCTTCTTCTACTCTCTTCTTTCTTCTTTTGTTCGAGGACAAGCAACCTTCTAAGTTTGGTGTGATAAAAGCTAAAGCTTTTTGTTTTTCTATAACCATTTATGGCACCAAAGGCCAGAGAAACCTCTAGAAAGAGGAAAGGGAAGGCAAAAGCTTCCACCTCCGAGTCATGGGAGATGGAGAGATTCCTCTCAAGGGTGCATCAAGACCACTTCTATGAAGTTGTGGCCAAGAAGAAGGTGATCCCCGAGGTCCCTTTTAAGCTCAAAAAGGGGGAATATCCGGAGATACGACATGAGATCCGAAGAAGAGGTTGGAAAGTTCTCACCAACCCCATTCAACAGGTCAGAATCTTAATGGTTCAAGAGTTCTATGCCAATGCATGAATCACCAAGAACCATGATCAAAGTGTGAACCCGGACCCCAAGAATTGGCTTACAATGGTCCAAGGGAAATACTTGGATTTTAGTCCGGAAAATGTAAGGTTGGCATTCAACTTACCTATGATGCAAGGAGATGCACACCCATACACAAGAAGGGTCAACTTTGATCAAAGGTTGGACCAAGTCCTCATGGACATCTGTGAAGAGGGCACTCAATGGAAGAGAGATTCAAGAGGGAAGCCGGTTCAACTAAGAAGGCATGATCTCAAGCCCGTGGCTAGGGGATGGTTGGAGTTCATCCAACGCTCAATCATTCCTACTAGCAACCGATCTGGAGTTACTATAGACCGGGCTATCATGATTCATAGCTTCATGATTAGAGAGGAAGTAGAAGATCATGAAGTTATATCCCAAGAACTCTACAAGGTGGCAGACAAGTCCTCCACTGTGGCAAGGTTAGCCTTCCCTCATCTCATTTGTCACCTCTGCAATTCAGTTGGAATTGACATAGAGGAAGACATCCTCATTGATGAGGACAAGCCCATCACTAAGAAAAGGATGGAGCAAACAAGAGATCCCACTCATGGACAAGAGCATGAGGAAATTTCTCATCATGAAATCCTTGAGATACCTCAAGGGATGCATTTTTCCCCACAAAAATATTGGGAGCAAATCAACACCTCCCTAGGAGAATTAAGTTCCAACATGGGACAACTAAGGGTGGAGCACCAAGAGCATTCCATCCTCCTCCATGAAATTAGAGAAGATCAAAGAACTATGAGAGAGGAATAACAAAGGCAAGGAAGAGACATTGAGGAGCTCAAGCACTCCATAAGATCTTCAAGAGGAAGAACAAGCTGCCATCACTAAGGTGGACCCGTTCTTTAACTTCCTTGTTCTTTATTTTCCTGTTTTTCGAATTTTTATGCTTATGTTTATCTATGTTTGTGTCTTTATTATATGATCATTAGTGTCTATGCCTTAAAGCTATGAAAATGAATCCATCACCTTTCTTAAATGAAAAATTTTTTTAATTGAAAAAGAAAAAGAAGTGCATGAATTTCAAATTTTAAAACAGTTTAATTATTTTGATGTGGTGGCAACACTATTGTTTTTCTGAATGAATGCTTGAACAGTGCATATTTTTGAAATTGTTGTTTAAAGAATGTTAAAACTGTTGGCTCTTGAAAGAATGAAAGAAAAAGGAGAAATGTTATTTGATAATCTGAAAAATCATGAAATTGATTCTTGAAGCAAGAAAAAGCAGTGAATAGAAAGCTTGCAGAAAAAAAATGGCGAAAAAAAAAGAGAGAAAAGTAAGCTGAAAAAGCCAATACCCCTTTAAACCAAAAGGCAAGGGTGATAAAAAGGATCCAAGGCTTTGAGCATCAGTGGATAGGAGGTCCCACAGGAATAAAATCCTGGCCTAAGCGGCTAAACTAAGCTGTCCCTAACCATGTGCTTGTGGCATGAAGGTGTCAAGTGAAAACTTGAGACTGAGCGGTTAAAGTCGAGGTCCAAAGCAAAAAGAAGAGTGTGCTTAAGAACCCTGGACACCTCTAATTGGGGACTCTAGCAAAGCTGAGTCACAATCTGAAAAGGTTCACCCAGTTATGTGTCTGTGGCATTTATGTATCCGGTGGTAATACTGGAAAACAAAGTGCTTAGGGCCATGGCCAAGACTCATAAAGTAGCTGTGTTCAAGAATCAACATACTTAACTAGGAGAATCAATAACACTATCTGGATTCTGAGTTCCTATAGATGCCAATCATTCTAAACTTCAAGGAATAAAGTGAGATGCCAAAACTGTTCAGAAGCAAAAAGCTAAAAGCTCCGCTCATCTAATTAATACTGATCTTCATAGATATTTTTGGAATTCATTGTATATTCTCTTCTTTTTATCCTATTTGATTTTCAGTTGCTTGGGGACAAGCAACAATTTAAGTTTGGTGTTGTGATGAGCGGATAATTTATACGCTTTTTGGCATTGTTTTTAGTATGTTTTTAGTATATTTTAATTAGTTTTTATTATATTTTTATTAGTTTTTAAATAAAAATCACTCTTCTGGACTTTACTATGAGTTTGTGTTTTTTTCTGTAATTTCAGGTATTTTCTGGCTGAAATTGAGGGACCCGAGCAAAAATCTGATTCAGAGGCTGAAAAAGGACTGCAGATGCTGTTGGATTCTAACCTCCCTGCACTCAAAGTGGATTTTCTGGAGCTACAAAGCCCAATTGGCACGCTCTCAATTGCGTTGGAAATTAGACATCCTGGGCTTTCCAGCAATATATAATAGTCCATACTTTGCCCGAGATTTGATGGCCCAAACCGGCGTTCCATGTCAGCCCAAGAATTCTGGCGTTTAACTCCAAAACTGGCACAAAAGCTGGAGTTAATCGCCCAAACTGGCACAAAAGCTGGCGTTTAACTCCAAGAAAAGTCTCTACACATGGAAGCTTCAATGCTCAGCCCAAGCACACACCAAGTGGGCCCGGAAGAAGATTTCTGCATTAATTACCAATTTCTATAACCATAGGCTAGTAGTTTTCTATAAATAGGACCTTTTGCTATTGTATTTTCATCTTTGACTCATACTTTTGATAGACCTTTTCACGTTTGGGGGGTGGCCTCACGGCTATGCCTAGACCTTGTTCTTATGTATTTTCAACGGTGGAGTTTTTACACACCATAGATTAAGGTGTGGAGCTCTGATGTTCTTCATGAATTAATACAAGTACTATTGTTTTTCTATTCAACTCAAGTCTATTTCTTCTTCAAGATATTCATTCATTCTTCAACTTGATGAATGTGATGATCCGTGACACTCATCATCATTCTCACCTATGAGCGCGTGACTGACAACCACTTCCGTTTTACATGCAAACAAGCTTGAATGCGTATCTCTTGGGTTTCTAATCTAAGATTGAAACCTTCGTGGTATAGGCTAGAATTATTGGCGGCCATTCTTGTCTGTGGTATTCCGAGTAGGATCTTGGAAGGGATGACTGTGACGAGCTTCAAACTCGCGATTGTGGGGCGTGTGACAAACGCAAAAGGATCAATGGATCCTATTCCGACATGATCGAGAACCGACAGCTGATTAGCCGATGTTGTGACAGAGCATCAGGACCATTTTCATTGAGAGGACGGGATATAGCCATTGACAACGGTGATGCCCAACATAAAGCTTGCCATGGAAAGGAGTATGAATGATTGGAAGAAGGCAATAGGAAAGCAGAGGTTCAAGGGGAACAAAGCATCTTCATACGCTTATCTGAAATCCAACAATGAATTACATAAGTATCTCTATCTTTATTTTATGTTTATTTTCATCACCTTAAACTCCATAACCATTTGAATCCGCCTGACTGAGATTTACAAGATGACCATAGCTTCCTTCAAGCCAACAATCTCCGTGGGATCGACCCTTACTCACGTAAGGTTTATTACTTGGACGACCCAGTGCACTTGCTGGTTACTTGTGCGGAATTGTGACAAAGTGTGATTCACGTTTGAGAGCTCCAAGTCTTTGGCGCCATTGTTCATGATCACAATTTCGTGCACCAGTAGCCTGTTTCTGGCGTTGAACTCCACTTTGCAACCTGTTTTTGGCGTTTGACTCTAGAATGCAGCATGGAACTGACGTTGAACGCCAGTTTATGTCATCAATCCTTATTCCAAGTATGGACTATTATATATTGCTGGAAAGCCCTAGATGTCTACTTTCCAAATCAATTAGAAGCGCACCATTTGGAGTTCTGTAGCTCAAGAAAATCTACTTTGAGTTCAGGGAGGTTAGAATCCAACAGCATCTGCAGTCCTTCTTCAACCTCTGAATCTGATTTTTGCTCAGGCCCCTCAATTTTAGCCAGAAAATACCTGAAATCACAGAAAAACACAAAAACTCATAGTAAAGTCTAGAAATGTGATTTTTAATTAAAAACTAATAAAAATATATTGAAAACTAACTAAATCATACTAAAAACAAACTAAAAACAATGCCAAAAAGCGTATGAATTATCCGCTCATCACAACACCAAACTTAAATTGTTGCTTGTCCCTAAGCAACTGAAAATCAAATAGGATAAAAAGAAGAGAATATACTATAAATTCCAAAATATCAATGAAACATAGCTCCAATCAGATGAGCGGGACTTGTAGCTTTTTGCCTCTTGAATAGTTTTGGCATCTCACTTCCTCCATTGAAGTTCAGAATGATTGGTATCTATAAGAACTCAGAATTCAGATAGTGTTATTGATTCTCCTAGTTTAGTATGTTGATTCTTGAACACATCTACTTCATGAGTCTTGGCCGTGGCCCTAAGCACTTTGTTTTCCAGTATTACCACCGGAAACATAAATGCCACAGACACATAACTGGGTGAACCTTTTCAGATTGTGACTCAGCTTTGCTAAAGTCCCCAATTAGAGGTGTCCAGGGTTCTTAAGCACACTCTTCTTTTGCTTTGGACCTTGACTTTAACCGCTCAGTCTCAAGTTTTCACTTGACACCTTCACGCCACAAGCATATGGTTAAGGACAGCTTGGTTTAGCCGCTTAGGCCAAGATTTTATTCCTTTAGGCCCTCCTATCCACTGATGCTCAAAGCCTTGGATCCTTTTTATTACCCTTGCCTTTTGGTTTTAAGGGTTACTGGCTTTTTGCTCTTGCCTTTTGGTTTTAAGAGCTTTTGGCTTTTTCTGCTTGCTTTCTTTCTTTCTTTTTTCTATTTTTTTTTGCCATTTTTTTTCGCAAGCTTTCTGTATTCACTGCTTTTTCTTGCATCAAGAATCATTTTTATGATTTTTCAGATTATCAAATAACATTTCTCCTGTTCATCATTCTTTCAAGAGCCAACATATTTAACATTCTTAAACATCAAATTCAAAAGACATATGCACTGTTCAAGCATTCATTCAGAAAACAAAAAGTATTGTCACCACATCAAAATAATTAAACTAGTTTTAAGGATGAATTCGAAACCATGTACTTTTTGTTCTTTTGTAATTAAAACATTTTTCATTCAAGAGAGGTGATGGATTCATAGGACATTCATAACTTTAAGGCATAGACACTTAAATACTAGTGATCATGAAGACAAAAACATAAACAAACATAAAGCATAAAAATCAAAAAATAGGAAAATAAATAAACAAGGAGATTAAGGAATGAGTCCACCTTAGTGAGGGTGGCGTCTTCCTCTGCTTGAAGAACCAATGGTGCTTTTGAGCTCCTCTATGTCTCTTCCTTGTCTTTCTTGCTCCTCCCTCATAGCTGTTTGATCTTCTCTAATTTCATGGAGGATGATGGAGTGCTCTTGATGTTCCACCTTTAATTGTCCCATGTTGGAACTTAATTCACCTAGGGAAGTGTTGATTTGTTCCCAATAGTTTTGTGGAGGAAAGTGCATCCCATGAGGCATCTCAGGGATTTCATGGTGAGGACTTTTCTCATGCTCATGTTGAGGTCCATGCTCTCTTGTTTGCTCCATCTTTTTCTTAGTGATGGGCTTATCCTCTTCAATGAGGATGTCTCCCTCTAAGTCAATTCTAACCGAATTGCAGAGGTGGCAAATGAGGTGAGGAAAGGCTAACCTTGCCAAAGTAGAGGTCTTGTCAGCCACCTTGTAGAGTTCTTGAGGTATAATCTCATGAACTTCCACTTCCTCCCCAATCATGATATTATGGATCATGATGACCCGGTCTATAGTAACTTCAGACCGGTTGCTAGTAGGAATTATTGAGCGTTGAATGAACTCCAACCATCCTCTAGCTACTGGTTTGAGGTCAAGCCTTCTTAGTTGAACCGGCTTGCCCTTTGAGTCAATTTTCCATTGAGCTCCTTCCACACATATGTCCATGAGGACTTGGTCCAACCTTTGATCAAAGTTGACTCTTCTAGTGTAGGGGCGTGCATTTTCTTCCATCATTGGCAAGTTGAACGCCAGCCTTACATTTTCCGGACTGAAATCTAAGTATTTTCCCCGAACCATGGTAAGCCAATGCTTTGGATTCGGGTTCACACTTTGATCATGGTTCCTTGTGATCCATGCATTTGCATAGAACTCTTGAACCATTAGGATCCTGACTTGTTTAATGGGGTTGGTGAGAACTTCCCAACCTCTTCTTTGGATTTCAAGTTGGATCTCCGGATACTCACTCTTCTTGAGTTTGAAAGGAACCTCAGGGATCATTATCTTCTTGGCCACAACTTCATAGAAGATGTCTTGATGGACCTTTGAGATGAATCTCTCCATCTCCTATGACTCAGAGGTGGAAGCAATTGCCTTCACTTTCCTCTTTCTAGAGGTTTCTCTGGCCTTAGATGCCATAAATGGTTATGGAAAAACAATAAGCAATGCTTTTACCACACCAAACTTAAAATGGTTACTCGTCCTCGAGCAAAAGGAAAGAGAAAGAAGTAGAAGAAGAAGAAAAATGGAGGAGATGGAGGGAGAAGGTGGATTCGGCTAAGGGGAAGAAGAGAGGGTTGTGTTGTGTGAAAATGAAGAAGGAATGAGGGATTTATATAAGAGTGGGGAGGGGTTAGGGTTCGGCCATTTAGGGTTGGGTTTGGGAGGGAAATTATTTTGAATTTAAAGGTAGGTGGGGTTTTTGGGGAAGAGAGGATGGATGTGAGTGGTGAAGAGGTGATGGGAAAGAGTGATTGAGTTGATTGGTGAGGGGTATTTGGGGAAGAGAGTTATGAAAAGGTGTGAAGAGGAGAGAAGAAGTAGGTGGGAATCCTGCGGGGTCCACAGATCCTGAGGAGATCCTGTGGGGTCTACAGATCCAGTGGGGCCAAGGACTTTAATCATCCATGCTCCAATTAGGCGTGTAAACGCCCTCTGTAGGCAATCCTGGCGTTTAACACCAGATTGCAGCATGTTTCTGGCGTTAAATGCCACTTCCATACTTGTTTTGGGCGTTCAACGCCAGTCTGCAGCATGTTTCTGGCGTTGAACGCCAGTTTTCCTTTGGGGTGCATTCCTGGCGTTTAAACGCCAGAATGCTGCTTGTTTCTAGCGTTTAACGCCAGTTTCATGCTCTGTTCTGGCGTTAAACGCCAGCTAGATGCTCCTTACTCGCGTTTAAACGCCAGTAAGCCCTTCCTCCAGGGTGTTCTGTTTTCAATGCTATTTTTCATTCTGTTTTTGAATTTTTTTGTAGTTTTTGTGACTCCACATGATCATCAACCTAGTAAATCATGAAATAACAAAGAGAAAATAAAATAAAATATATTAAATAACATTGGGTTGCCTTCCAACAAGCGCTTCTTTAATGTCAATAGCTTGACAGTAGGCTCTCACTGAGCCACACAGGTGATCAGGTCAATTTTATAGATTCCCAACACCAAACTTAGAGTTTGGATGTGGGGATTCAACACCAAACTTAGAGTTTGGCTGAGGCCTCCCAACACCAAACTTAGAGTTTGACTCTGTACTGAGAGAAGCTTTTCATGCTTCCTCTCTATGGTTACAGAAGGAGGACCTTGAGTTTTAAACACAAGGTAGTCCTCATTCAGTTGAAGGACCAACTCTCCTCTGTCCACATCAATCACAGCTCTTGCTGTGGCTAGGAAGGGTCTTCCAAGGATAATGGATTCATCCTCTTCCTTTTCAGTGTCTAGGATTATGAAATTAGCAGGGATGTAAAGGTCTTCGACCTTTACTAACATGTCCTCTACTAGTCCATAAGCCTGTTTTCTTGAGTTTTCTGCCATCTCTAGTGAGATTCTGGCAGCTTGCACCTCAAAGATTCCCAATTTCTCCATTACAGAGAGGGGCATGAGGTTTATCCCTGACCCAAGGTCACATAGAGCCTTCTCAAAGGTCATGGTGCCTATCGTACAAAGTATTAAGAACTTTCCAGGATCCTGTTTCTTCTGAGGCAATCTCAGTTGATCCAGATCACTTAGTTCATTGGTGAGCAAGGAAAGTTCATCTTCCCAAGTCTCATTACCAAATAATTTGGCATTCAGCTTCATGATAGCACCAAGGTACTTGGCAACTTGCTCTTCAGTAACATCTTCATTCTCTTCAGAAGAAGAATACTCATCAGAGCTCATGAATGGCATAAGGAGGTTCAATGGAATCTCTGTGGTCTCTAGATGAGCCTCAGATTCCTTTGGTTCCTCAGAGGGAAACTCCTTATTGATCTCTGGACGTCTCAGGAGGTCTTCCTCACTGGGATTCACGTCCTCCTCCTCTTTTGTGGTTTCAGCCATGATGGTCATTTCAATGGCCATGCACTCTCCTTTTGGATTTTCTTCTGTATTGCTTGGGAGAGTACTAGGAGGGGTTTCAGTGATCCTTTTACTCAGCTGGCCCACTTGTGCTTCCAAATTTCTAATGGAAGACCTTGTTTCTTTCATGAAACTTAGAGTGGCCTTAGATAGATCAGAGACTATATTTGCTAAGCTAGATGGGTCCTGCTCAGGACTCTCTGTCTTTTGCTGAGTGGATGATGGGAAAGGCTTGCCATTGCTAAACCTGTTTCTTCCACCATTATTAAAGCCTTGTTGAGGCTTTTGTTGATCCTTCCATGAGAGATTTGGGTGATTTCTCCATGAGGGATTATAGGTGTTTCCATAGGGTTCACCCATGTAATTCACCTATGATATTGCAGGGTTCTCAGGATCATAAGCTTCTTCCTCAGAAGATGCCTCTTGAGTACTGTTGGATGCAGCTTGCATTCCATTCAGACTCTGAGAAATCATATTGACTTGCTGAGTCAATATTTTATTCTAAGCCAATATGGCATTCAGGTATCAATTTCAAGAACTCCCTTCTTCTGAGGCGTCCCATTACTCACAGGATTCCTCTCAGAAGTGTACATGAACTGGTTATTAGCAACCATGTCAATGAGTTCTTGAGCTTCTGCAGGCGTTTTCTTTAGGTGAATGGATCCACCTACAGAAGTATCCAATGACATCTTAGCTAATTCAGACAGACCATCATAGAATATATCCAGGATGGTCCATTCTGAAAGCATGTCAGAAGGACACTTTTTGGTCAGTTGCTTATATCTCTCCTAAGCTTCATAGAGGGATTCACCTTCTTTCTGTCTGAAGGTTTGAACATCCACTCTAAGCCTACTCAGCTTTTAAGGAGGAAAGAACTTGGCTAAGAAAGCCGTGACCAGCTTATCCCAAGAGTTCAGGCTATCTTTGGGTTGAGAGTCCAACCACACTCTAGCTCTGTCTCTTACAGCAAACGGGAAAAGCATAAGCCTGTAGACCTCGGGATCAACCCCATTGGTCTTAACAGTATCAAAGATCTGCAAGAATTCAGTTAAGAACTGAAAAGGATCTTTAGATGGAAGTCCATGAAACTTGCAGTTCTACTGCATCAGAGAAACTAATTGAGGTTTCAGCTCAAATTTGTTTGCTCCAATGGCAGGGATGGAGATGCTTCTTCCATGTAAATTGGAATTAGATGCAGTAAAGTCACCATGCATCCTCCTTGCATTATTATTGTTTTCGGCCATGTTGTCTTCTTTTTCAAAAATTTCTGTCAGATTTTCTCCAGAGAGTTGTGCTTTAGCTTCCCTTAGCTTCCTCTTCAGAGTTCTTTCAGGTTCAGGATCAGCTTCAACAAGAATGTTCTTATCCTTGTTCCTGGTCATATGGAAAAGAAGAAAAAGCAGAAAAGAATATATGAAATCCTCTATGTCACAGTATAGAGATTCCTTTGTGTGAGTAAAAGAAGAAAAGAATGTAATATAAAGAAGAATGGATAATCCAAACACAAGGGTGAGGATAGGAGCAGAGATATGAGATGAAGAGAAGTGTTAGTAAGTAATTAAATAAATAGAAGAAGATGAGAGAGAAGTTTTCGAAAATAATTTTTGAAAAGGAGTTGATGATTTTCGAAAATTAAAGGAAAAATAAAATTAAAATTAAAATTTAAAATAATTAATTAATTAAAAAGAATTTTTGAAAAAGAGGGAGGTATTTTCGAAAATTAGAGAGGGAAGAGTAGTTAGGTGGTTTTGAAAAAGATAAGAAACAAACAAAAAGTCAATTAGTTAGTTGAAAAAGATTTGAAATCAATTTTGAAAAGATAAGAAGATAAGAAGTTAGAAAAGATATTTTAAAATCAAATTTTTGAAAAAGACATGATTTAAAAAGATATGATAGAAAGATATGATTGAAAGAGATTTGTTTGAGAAAGATTTGAAATTTTAAAATCAAAACTAATGACTTAACTCACAAGTAATCACAAGATATGATTCTAGAACTTAAAGTTTGAATCTTTCTTAACAAGCAAGTAACAAACTTGAAATTTTTTAATCAAAACATTAATTGTTGATAATATTTTCGAAAATTATGAGATAAAATTAAGAAAAAAATTTTTGAAAAATATTTTTAAAATTTTCGAAAATAAATAAGAAAAATGAAAGGGATTTGATTTTTGAAAAAGATAAGATTTTCAAATTGAAAATTTGATTTGACTCATAAGAAACAACTAGATTTTAAAAATTTTGAAAAAAAGTCAACTCAAATTTTCGAAAATTTATGAGAGAAAAAGGGAAAGATATATTTTTTATTTTTGAATTTTTTTATGATGAAAGAGAAAAATATCAAAAAGACTCAATGCATGAAAATTTTGGATCAAAACATGTGATGCATGCAAGAACACTATGAATGTCAAGATGAACACCAAGAACACTTTGAAGATCAAGATGAACATCAAGACTTATTTTTGAAAAATTTTCAAGAAAAGAAAACATGCAAGACACCAAACTTAAAATTTTTTTATTCTTTAGACATTAACAAATTAAGAATCCATATGAAAAACAAGAAAAGACACAAAACAAGAAAATATAAAGATCAAACAAGAAGACTTACCAAGAACAACTTGAAGATCATGAAGAAAACTATGAATGCATGAATTCTCAAAAATTTTTAGAAAAATAAAAATATGCAATTGACACCAAACTTAGAAATTGACTCAAGACTCAAACAAACAACATAAAATATTTTTGATTTTTATGATTTTATTAATTTTTTTGGATTTTTGTACATTTTTATTTTTTTGAAAACATATAGGGAAAAGGAAGCAACGAATTCAAAGTCCTCAATCAAGATTCCAAGAATCATACCAGGTTAGTCTAAAGCTTGATGGCCAGCCAAACTTCAGCATACCATTTTGAAAGTTTAGAATTCATTCTTAAAAATTTTAAAATAATTTTTGAAAACAAAGGGAAAATTTTTTTTTTTTGAAATATTTTTGAAGAAAATTTTTTTTTCGAAAATAAGAAATAAAAAGCTTAAAATTAAAATAAAATTACCTAATCTAAGCAACAAGATGAACCGTCAGTTGTCCAAACTCGAACAATCCCCGGCAACGGCGCCAAAAACTTGGTGTGCGAAATCGTGATCATTCCATTCCTTGGTAACGGCGCTAAAAACTCAATACACACGTTCATGATCTTATATCTGTTTCACAACTTCGTACAACTAACCAGCAAGTGCGCTGGGTCGTCCAAGTAATGAACCTTACGTGAGTAAGGGTCGATCCCACGGAGATTGTCGGCTTAAAGCAAGCTATGGTCACCATGTAAATCTCAGTCAGGTGGATTAAATTGTATTAAGAAATTATAGTGGATGAAAATAAATAAAATATAAAATAGGATAGTGGTACTTATGTAATTCATTGGTGAGAATTTCAGATAAGCGTATAGAGATGCTTTCGTCCCTCTGAACCTCTGCTTTCCTGCTGTCTTCATCCAATCAATCCTACTCCTTTCCATGGCAAGCTTTATGTAGGGCATCACCGTTGTCAATGGCTACATCCCATCCTCTCAGTGAAAAAGGTCCAAATGCTCTATCACGGCACGGCAAATCATTTGTCGGTTCTCGATCATACTGGAATAGGATTTACTATCCTTTTGCGTCTGTCACTACGCCCAGCACTCGCGAGTTTGAAGCTCGTCACAGCCATCCCTTCCCGGATCCTACTAGGAATACCACAGACAAGGTTTAGACTTTTCGGATCTCAGGAATGGCCATCCATGGGTTCTAACTTATACCACGAAGACACCAATAACTCGGACTCGGTCCCCTGTATTAGATATCCAAGAGATATCCATTCAATCTAAGGTAGAACGGAAGTGGTTGTCAGGCACGCCTTCATAAGTTGAGAATGATGATGACTGTCACGATCATCACATCCATTATGTTGAAGTGCGAATGATTATCTTAGAAGTGGAATAAGTTAAATTGAATAGAAAAACAGTAGTACTTTGCATTAATCTTTGAGGAACAGCAGAGCTCCACACCTTAATCTATGGTGAGTAGAAACTCTACCGTTGAAAATACCTAAGTGAAGAAGGTCCAGGAATAGCCGAGAGCCCAGCCCCCAAACGTGATCAAAGGATCAAAAGATAATCCAAAGATGTAAATACAATAGTAAAAAGTCCTATTTATACTGAACTAGTTACTAGGGTTTACAGAAATAAGTAAATGATGCAGAAATCCACTTCCGAGGCCTATTTGGTGTGTGCTTGGGCTGAGCATTGAGCTTTACACGTGTAGAGGCTTCTTTTGGAGTTGAACGCCAGTTTGTAGCCTGTTTCTGGCGTTGAACTCCACTTTGCAACCTGTTTCTGGCGTTTGACTCCAGAATGCAGCATGGAACTGGCGTTGAACGCCAGTTTATGTCGTCAATCCTTATTCAAAGTTGGACTATTATATATTGCTGGAAATCCCTGGATGTCTACTTTCCAACGCAATTGGAAGCGCGCCATTTGGAGTTCTGTATCTCCAGAGAATCTACTTTGAGTGTAGGGAGGTCAGAATCCAACAGCATTTGCAGTTCTTCTTCAACCTCTGAATCTGATTTTTGCTCAGGTCCCTCAATTTTAGCCAGAAAATACCTTAAATCACAGAAAAACACACAAACTCATAGTAAAATACAGAAATGTGATTTTTAATTAAAAACTAATAAAAATATAATGAAAACTAATTAAATCATACTAAAAACATACTAAAAACAATGCCAAAAAGCATATAAATTATCCGCTCATCACTGGTCATCTCCTTGGTTTCTTGTGTTCCTTCCATTTTTGCAAGCTTCCTCTCCAATTTCCAAGTCATTCATGCCCTATGAAGCCTGAAACACTTAACACACGGATCACGACATCGAATGGGATAAAGGAAAATTAAAATACATAATTAAAGGTCTCTAGGAAGCAAGTTTTCAACCATGGAGTGATTTTGGAAAGGAATTGTAAATACATGCTTATCATATGAATAAGTGGGTAAAGTTTTGATAAAACCACACAATTAAACACAATATAAATCATAAAATAATGGTTTATCAATCTTTCCCACCTTCAAAGAGGGATTCACCTTCCTTCTGTCTGAAGGTTTGGACTTCCACTCTAAGGTTGCTCAACTTTTGAGGTGGAAAGAATTTGGCTAAGAAAGCATTGACCAATTTTTCCCAAGAGTTCAGGCTTTCTTTAGGTTGTGAGTCCAAACATATCCTAGCTCTGTCTCTTACATCAATGGGGAAAAGCATAAATCTGTAGACCTCGGGATTAACCCCATTGGTCTTAACAATGTCATAGATTTGCAAGAATTCAGCTAAGAACTGATGAGGATCTTCCAATGGAAGTCCATGAAACTTGCAATTCTGCTGCATTCGAGAAAATAATTGAGGCTTAAGCTCAAAGTTGTTTGCTCCAATTGAAGAAATTGAGATGATTCTTCCATAGAAGTCATATGTTGGTGCAGTCATGTCACCAAGCACCTTCCTTACATCTCCACCATTGTTGTTATTTTCGGCTGCCATGTTTTTTTCTTTTTTGAAAATTTTTGTAAGGTCCTCTCCAGAGTGTTGTACTTTAGCTTCTCTTAGCTTCCTCTTCAGAGTCCTTTCAGGTTCAGGATCAGCTTCAACAAGAATGTTCTTATCCTTGTTCCTGCTCATATGAAAAAGAAGAGAACAAAGAGAGAAGAGGAATCCTCTATGTCACAGTATAGAGATTCCTTTATGTGAGTAGAAGAATGCAAGAATAGAAGAATAAGGTAGAAGGAGAATAAGAAGAATTCGAACACAGAGGGAGGGAGAGTATTCGAATATTACTTAAAAGAAAAGAAAAATGTTTTTGTTTTTATTTTAATTATAGGTTAGAATTCGAATTTTAAGAAAAGAAATAAAATAAAATTAGAATTTAAAATAATTAGTTAATTAAAAAGAATTTTGAAAAAGGGTTTAGTGGTTTTCGAAAATTAGAGAGAGAGAAAAGTAGTTAGGTAGTTTTGAAAAAGATAAGAAATAGAAAACTTTTTAAAATCAAACAAAAAAGTCAAGTAGTTAATTGAAAAAGATTTAAAAATAAATTTTGAAAAGATAAGAAGTTTGAAAAAGATTTTGAAATTAAGTTTTGAAAAAGATATGATTGAAATTTATTTTGAAAAAGAAATTTTAAAAGATTTGATTTTGAAAATTAAAGTTGATGACTTGACAAACAAGAAACTAAAAGATATGATTCTAGAATTTAAAGATTGAACCTTTCTTAACAAGAAAGTAACAAACTTGAAATTTTTGAATCAAAGCATTAATTGTTAGTAAAGTTTTTCAAAAATATGAAATAAAATTAAAAAAAAGATTTTGAAAATTTCTTTAAGGAATTCGAAAATATAAAAAGGAAAAATGAAAAAGATTTGATTTTTGAAAAAGATTTGAAAAGATAAAGTTTTTAGTTTGAAATTTTGACTTGACTACCAAAAAACAACTAAATTTTAAAAAAATTTGACTAAATCAACCCAAAATTTCGAAATTTTTGAGTAAATAAAGGGAAAGATATCATTTTTTGATTTTTGAATTAATGAAGGAAGAGAAAAACAACCAAAAGACACATGACATAAGAAATTAAGATCAAATCAAATAATGCATGCAAGAACACTTTGAATGTCAAGATGAACACCAAGAACACTTTGAAGACCATGATGAACACCAAGAACATATTTTTGAAAATTTTTAAGAAAAGAAAGACATGCAAGACACTAAACTTAAAAATTTTTAATGTTTAGACACTATGAATTCGAAAATACATATGAAAAACAACAAAAAGCACAAAACAAGAAAATCACAATATTAAACAAAGAAAATCATCAAGAACAACTTGAAGATCAAAGAAGAACATAATGCATATATTTTCTAAAATTTAAGAAAAATTAAAACATGCAATTGACACCAAACTTAAAATTGACACTAGACTCAAAAAAGAAACACAAATTTTTTTTGTTTTTTTTTTTGGTTTTATGATTTTATTAATTTTTTTGTATTTTTTTCGAAAATAAAAATAAAAAGCTTAAACATAAAATAAAATTACCCAATTTAACCAACAAGATGAACCATCAGTTGTCCAAACTCGAACAATCCCCGACAACGGCGCCAAAAACTTGGTGCACGAAATTGTGATTCACATTTTTCACAACTCCGCACAACTAACCAGCAAGTGCACTGGGTCGTCCAAGTAATACCTTACGTGAGTAAGGGTCGATCCCACGAAGATTTTCGGCTTGAAGCAAGCTATGGTCATCTTGTTAATCTCAGTCAGGCGGATTCAATTGGTTATGAGGTTTTGATAATCAAAAGATAAATAAAACATAAAATAAAATAGAGATACTTATGTAATTCATTGGTGGGAATTTCAGATAAGCCTTTGGAGATGCTTTGTTGCTTTTGAACCTCTGCTTTCCTATTGCTTTCTTCCAATCATGCGTGCTCCCTTCCATGGCAAGCTGTATGATCCTCTCGGATGAAAAATACCAGGTACGATCTCTGCACGGCTAATCAACTGTCGGATTTCTCGTCTCGGATGAAAAATACCAGGTACAGCTACCGCACGGCTAATCATCTGTCGGTTCTCACTAGCGTCGAAATAGGACCCTTATCCTTTTGCACACTGTCACTATGCCCAATATTCGGAAGTTTGAAGCTCGTCACAGTCATCCCTTCCCAGATCCTACTCGGAATACCACTGACAAGGTTTAGACTTTTCGGATCTGGGGAATGGTTGCCAATTGGTTCTAGCCTATACCACGAAGATCCTAATCTCACGGACTCGGTATGTGTCTTAGAAACCCAAGAGAATATACTCCGACTGTCGTCCAATGACTACGTTGAACATCATGTAGACCGCTTGTGGTTGTCAAGCACGCGGATCTTGGCTAAGCGAGTAATAAAGATAGTGGGTGATTGTCACGGGTCACCCCTTCATTCTGACTTAACTGAATTAAGTACGAGAGTATATCTTGGAGAACAAGTAAGTGTGAATTGAAAGAGAAACAATAGTACTTGCAATAATTCATGAACAACAGCAGAGCTTCGCACCTTAATCTATGAGGTGTAGAAACTCCACCGTAGAAAATACATAAGAGAAAATAACCTAGGCATGGCCAAATGGCCAGCCTCTAAGTCCAAGGATGATAAAGTATCCCAGTATATTTGAATACAATAGTAAAAAGCGCTATTTATATTAAACTAGTTACTAGGGTTTATAGAAAATAAGTAACTAAGTGCAGATAGTGCAGAAATCCATTTTCGGGGCCCACTTAGTGTGTACTTGGGCTGAGCATTGAGATTTACACGTGCATGGGCCATGCTTGGAGTTAAACGCCAGCTTGGGTGCCAGTTCGGGCGTTTAACTCCAGTTCTGGTGCCAGTTCTGGCATTTTACTCCAGAAAAGGGTCTCTGGCTGGCATTTAGACGCCAGTTTAGGCCATAAAATCTCGGGCAAAGTATGAACTATTATACATTTCTAAAAAGCCCAAGATGTCTACTTTCCAACGCAATTCAGAGCGCACCAATTGGGCTTCTGTAGCTTAAGAAAATCCATTTCGAGTGTAGGAGGGTCAAAATCCAACAGCATCTGCAGTCCTTTCTCAGCCTCTGAATCAGATTTTTGCTCAAGTCCCTCAATTTTAGCCAGAAAATACCTAAAATCACAGAAAAACACACAAACTCATAGTAAAGTCTAGAAATGTGATTTTTGCACAAAAACTAATAAAAATATAATAAAAAGTAGCTAAAACATACTAAAAACTATGTAAAAACAATGCCAAAAGGGTATAAATTATCCGCTCATCACATATACACTTGGATTCATTATTCTACTTCCTATTTTAACTTGCACACCAAGTGTTTGTGAAAAAGCTCTTATGGCATTTTGAATTCTATTTTATTTTACTCTTACACTTTAATGCCTCTCTTTTTCACAACACTTGTAACCCACATGTATTGAGATTATCATTCACAATTGTCATCATACAAGTGCTCTTTAATTTGGTACATTTAATAATTGATGCTTGAGTTATGCTTCTCATGCCTATTACTTGCATGCTTTTAACCCTCTTGAATCTAATTGTTATGAATTCCCTTCATGATTTTACTTAATGTCTTCCATGCATGTTGTAGCTACCATGTATAGGACACCCCTTTTTCCTTTGGCATTCATTATTACTTAGACTTCCTTCCTTCCAATTGTTAGTTATCTATACTTGAAGTTAATTTTCTTTCTTCCTTCTTTAGGATGGCCACTAAAAGAGGAAAGGAGAATGCTTCTGAAAAGTGATGAGCGGATAATTTATACGCTTTTTGGCATTGTTTTTAAGTAGTTTTTAGTATGATTTGATTAGTTTTTAGTATATCTTTATTAGTTTTTAAATAAAAATCACATTTCTAGACTTTACTAGGAGTTTTTGTGTTTTTCTATGATTTCAGGTATTTTCTAACTGAAATTGAAGGACTTGAGCAAAAATCTGATTCAGAGACTGAAGAAGGACTGCAGATGCTGTTGGATTTTGACCTCCCTGCACTCAAAATGGATTTTCTGGAGCTACAAAAACCCAAATGGTGCGCTCTCAATTGCGTTGGAAAGTAGACATGCAGAGCTTTCCAGCAATATATAATAGTCCATACATTGTCCGAGTTTAGATGACACAAACTGGCGTTTAACGCCAGCTTTCTGCCTTATTCTGGCGTTAAACGCCAGAAACAAGTTAAAAACTGGCATTCAACTCCAAGGAAGACCTCTACACGTGAAAGCTTCAATGCTCAGTCCAAGCACACACCAAGTGGGCCCGGAAGTGGATTTCTGCATCATTTACTCATTTTTGTAAACCCTAGTAATTAGTTTAGTATAAATAGGACTTTTTACTATTGTATTCAGAGTCTTTTGACCACTTTTAAATCTATGGATGTTTAGTTCTTAGATTAGAGAGGCTGGCCATTCGGCCATGCCTAGACCTTGTTCTTATGTATTTTCAACGGTAGAGTTTCTACACACCATAGATTAAGGTGTGGAGCTCTGCTGTTCTTCATGAATTAATGCAAAGTACTATTATTTTTCTATCAACTCAAGCCTATTTCTTCTCTAAGATATTCATTCGCACACAAGAACATGATGAATGTGATGATTATGTGACGCTTATCACCATTCTCACCTATGAACGCGTGCCTGACAAATACTTCCGTTCTACATGAAAACAAGCTTGAATGCATATCTCTTAGCCTTCTGATCTACGATTAGAGTCTTCGTGGTATAGGCTAGAATTATTGGCGGCCATTCTTGAGATCCAGAAAGTCTAAACCTTGTCTGTGGTATTCCGAGTAGGATCTGGGAAGGGATGGCTGTGACGAGCTTCAAACTCGCGAGTGCTAGGCGTAGTGACAGACGCAAAAGGATTACTGGATCCTATTCTAGCATGATCAAGAACCAACAGATGATTAGCCATGCGGTGACAGCGCATTTGGACCATTTTCACTGAGAGGATGGGATGTAGCCATTGACAACGGTGATGCCCAACATACAGCTTGCCATGGAAAGGAGTATGAATGATTGGATAAGACAGCAGGAAACCAGAGGTTCAGAAGGAACACAAGCATCTCCATACGCTTATCTGAAATTCTCACCAATGAATTACATAAATATCTCTTTCTTATTTTATATTTTAATTATATTTTAATTATCAATTCACCATAACCATTTGAATCCGCCTGATTGAGATTTACAAGATGACCATAGCTTGCTTCAAGCCGACAATCTCCGTGGAATCGACCCTTACTCACGTACTGTTTATTACTTGGACGACCCAGTGCACTTACTGGTTAGTTGTGCGAAGTTGTGAAAAAGAACTAAGATTATGAACATGCGTATCAATTTTTTGGCGCCGTTACCAAGGAATGAACAATCACGATTTCGTGCACCAAGTTTTTGGCGCCGTTGCTGAGGATTGTTTGAGTTTGGACAACTGACGGTTCATCTTGTTGCTCAGGTTAGGTAATTTTATTTTAATTTTAAGTTTTTGTTTTTATTTTTTTTATTTTTGAAAATTTTCAAAAAAAATAAAAAATAAAAAATAATAATTTATTCTATGGCTTCAGAATTTTTAATAATAAATTCTAGAGTTTCACGATGATCTGTTGAAGTCTGGCTGACTGTGAAGCCATGTCTAATCCTTTGGACCGAGATTTCAACTTATCATCACAAGAGTCTGTGGACTCCCATCTGATCAGATGTTGTATGCCTGATTTATATGCTAAAGCTTGGCTGGCCATTGGCCATGTCTAGTGTTTTGGACCGGAGCTTTCACTGAAAGCTTGGCTGGCTAGTAAGCCATGTCTAATTCCTGGACTGGAGCTTTAGACTAACATTGCATGATTCCTGGAATTCTCATTAGAAATTTTGAAGTCCTTATTTTTCTTTTTCCAATTAATTTTCGAAAAAAAATAATACAAAAAAAATTTAATAAAAATCGTAAAACCAAAAATAATTTTGTGTTTCTTGTTTGAGTCTAGTGTCAATTGTTAAGTTTGGTGTCAATTGCATCTTTTTAATTTCCTAAAAATTTTTGAAAAATTCATGCATTATGTTCTTCATGATCTTCAAGTTGTTCTTGATGAATTTCTTTGTTTGGTCTTTGCATTTTCATGTTTTGTGTCTTTTCTTGTTTTTCATATGCATTTTCAATTTGTTAGTGTCTAAAGTTTGAAAATTTCTAAGTTTGGTGTCTTGCATGTTATTATTTTCTTAAAAATTTCCAAAAATAGTTCTTGGTGTTCATCTTGATCTTCAAAGAGTTCTTGGTGTTCATCTTGACATTCAAAGTGTTCTTGCATGCATTGTGTGATTTGATTCATGATTCTCATGTTTTGAGTCTTTTCATTGTTTTTCTCTTTCATCATAAAAAATTCAAAAATCAAAAAAATATCTTTCCCTTTTTCTTCTCATAAAATTCGAATATTTGAGTTGACTTTTTCAAAAAATTTTAAAATCTAGTTGTTTCTTATGAGTCAAATCAAATTTTCAATTTAAAAAATTCTATCTTTTTCAAATCTTTTTCAAAAATCAAATCTTTTTCATTTTTTCTTTCATAATTTTGAAATTTTCAAAATTTATTTTCAAAATCTTTTTCTTATTTCTATTTCATATTTTCAAAATTAATGCTAACAAATAATGTGATTGATTCAAAAATTTTAAGTTTGTTACTTGCCTAGTAAGAAAGGTTCAATCTTTAAATTTTAAAATCATATCTTTTTGTTTCTTGTTAGTTAGGTAATCAACTTTAATTTTCAAAATCAAATCTTTTTAAATTTCTTTTTCAAATCTTTTTCAAAATAAATTTCAATCACATCTTTTTCAAAATCAATTTCAAAATCTTTTCTAACTTCTTACCTTTTCAAAATTGATTTTCAAATCTTTTTCAATTAATCTTATCTTTTTGTTTGATTCTTATCTTTTTCAAAACTACCTAACTAATTTTCTCTCTCTAATTTTCGAAAATTACTAACCTCTTTTTCAAAATTTCTTTTCATTAACTAATTATTTTAAATTTTAATTTTAATTTTATTCCTTTTCGTATTTTCGAATTATAACTAATATTTAAAATAAAAACAAAAATATTTTTATTTTATTTTATTTAATTTTCGAATTCTTCCCCCTCTCATATCTTTCTATTTATTTATTTATCTACTAACACTTCTCTTTTACTCATAATTCGAACCACCTCTTCTTCTACCTACATAAGGAATCTCTATACTGTGACATAGAGGATTCCATATTTTCTTTGTTCTCTTCTTTTTCATATGAGCAGGAACAAGGATAAGAACATTCTTGTTGAAGCTGACCAGCCTGACCTTGAACCTGAAAGGACTCTGAAAAGGAAGCTAAGGGAAGCTAAAGCACAACTCTCTGGAGAAAATCTGACAAAAATTTTCGAAAAAGAAGGAGACATGGCCGAACCTAATAACAATGGTGGAGATGCAAGGAAGATGCTTGGTGACTTTATTGTACCATCTTCTAACTTCTATGGAAGAAGCATCTCAATTCCTACAATTGAAGCAAACAACTTTGAGCTTAAGTCTCAATTAGTTTCTCTAATGCAGCAGAATTGCAAGTTTCATAGACTTCCAATGGAAGATCCTCATCAGTTTTTAGCTGAATTCTTGCAAATCTGTGACACTGTCAAGACTAATGGAGTTGATCCCGAGGTCTACAGGCTTATGCTTTTCCCTTTTGCTATAAGAGACAGAGCTAGAACATGGTTGGATTCACAACCTAAGGATAGCCTGAACTCTTGGGATAAGCTGGTCAGTACTTTCCTGGCCAAATTCTTTCCACCTCAAAAGATGAGCAAGCTTAGAGTGGAGATCCAAACCTTCAGACAAAAGGAAGGAGAATCCCTCTATGCAGCCTGGGAAAGATATAAGCAACTGATCAAAAGGTGTCCTACTGACATGCTTCCAGAATGGAGCATCATAAGTATATTCTATGATGGTCTGTCTGAGTTGTCAAAAATGTCATTGGACCACTCTGCAAGAGGATCTCTTCACGTGAAAACCCCTGCAGAAGCTCAGGAACTCATTGAAATGGTTGCAAATAACCAGTTCATGTACACCTCTGAGAGGAATCCTGTGAACAATGGGGCGCCTCAGAAAAAGAGAGTTCTTGAGATTGATACTCTGAATGCTATATTAGCTCAGAATAAAATATTGACTCAGTAAGTCAATATGATTTCTCAGAGTCTGAATGGATTGCAAGCTGCATCAAATAGTACTAAAGAAGCATCTTCTGAAGAAGAAGCTTATGATCCTGAGAACCCTGCTATAGCAGAGGTGAATTACATGGGAGAATCCTATGGAAACACCTATAATCCCTCATGGAGAAATCATCCAAATTTCTCATGGAAGGATCAACAGAAGCCTAATCAAGGCTTCAACAATAATAATGGTGGAAGAAATAGGTTTAGCAATAGCAAGCCTTTTCCATTATCTTCTCAACAACAGACAGAGAATTCTGAACAGAGCCATTCTGGCCTCGCAACCACAGTCTCTGATCTATCCAAGACCACACTAAGTTTCATGAATGAAACAAGGTCTTCCATTAGAAATTTGGAGGCACAGGTGGGTCAGCTGAGTAAGAAGATTACTGAAACTCCTTCCAGTACTCTCCCAAGCAATACAAAAGAAAATCCCAAGAGGGAGTGCAAGGCCATAACCTTACTTGGTGTGGCCGAATGCCCAGAGGAGGAGGAGGACGTGAACCCCAGTAAGGAAGACCTCTTGGGACGTCCTCTGGACAGAAAGGAGTTCCCCTTTGAGGAACCAAAGAAATCTGAGGCTCATACAGAGACCACAGAGATTCCATTGAACCTCCTTCTACCATTCATGAGCTCTGATGAATATTCTTCCTCTGAAGAGGATGAAGACATCATTGAAGAGTAGGTTGCTAAATATCTAGGAGCCATCATGAAGTTGAAGGCCAGTTTATTTGGTAATGAGACTTGGGAGGATGAACCCCCTTGTTCACCAATGAACTGAGTGCACTAATGAGGCAGACATTACCTCAGAAGAAACTGGATCCCGAAAAGTTCTTCATACCTTGTACCATAGGCACCATGACCTTTGAGAAGGCTCTGTGTGACCTTGGGTCAGGGATAAACCTCATGCCACTCTCTGTAATGAAGAAACTGGGAATCTTTGAGGTACAAGCTGCAAGAATCTCACTAGAGATGACAGACAAATCAATGAAACAGGCTTATAGACTAGTAGAGGATGTGTTAGTAAAGGTTGAAGGCCTCTACATCCCTGCTGATTTCATAATCCTAGACACTGGGAAGGATGAGGATGAATCCATCATCCTTGGCAGACCCTTCCTAGCCACAGCAAAAGTTGTGATTGATGTTGACAGAGGAGAGTTAGTTCTTCAGTTTAATGAAGACTACCTTGTATTTAAGACTTAAGGTTCTCCTTCTTTAACCATGGAGAGGACATGAAAAGGTTCTCTCGATACAGAGTCAAACAAAACCCCCACATTTAAACTCTAAGTTTGGTGTTGGAAGGCCACAACCAAACTCTAAGTTTGGTGTTGCGAGGCCCCAACATTGCTCTGATTTTCTGTGAGGCTCCATGAGAGCTCACTGTCAAGCTATTGACATTAAAGAAGCACTTGTTGGGAGGCAACCCAATGTTATTTAATTATATCTAATTATTTTCCATTGCTATTTTATGTTTTCTTTAGGTTAATGATCATGTGAAGTCACAAAAACAACTGAAAATTCAAAAATAGAATGAAAAATAGCATAAAAACAGCTCACCCTGGAGGAAGAGCTTACTGGCGTTTAAACGCCAGTAAGAAGCATCAAACTAGCGTTTAACGCCAGAAAGAAGCAGCAAGCTGGCGTTAAACGGCAGAAACAAGCACCAGACTGGCGTTTAACACCAGAACAGAGCATGGAATTGGCGTTTAACGCCAAGAATGGGAGAAAAGCTAGCGTTAAACGCCAGAAACAAGCAGCAAGCTGGCGTTTAACGCCAGACATGCATTCTAAGGGCGTTTTGCACGCCTAATTGGAGTAGAGATGCTAAGTCCTTGACCCCTCTGGATCTTTGGACCCCACAGGATCCCCACCTACCCCACCTCTTCTTTTCCCCTCTTCACACCTTTTCATAACATTCTTCCCTAAATACCCTTCACCAATCACCTCCAAACCTCTTTCCCGTTAACCCCACTACCTCTAAATTCAAATTCCTTTTCCTCCCAAACCCAACCCTAATGGTCGAAACCTACGCTCCCCCACCCCTATATAAACCCCTCAACACTACTCCATTTTCACACATAACAACCACTACTTCCCCCTTGGCCAAATACATTCTCTCACTCCATCTCCTCTATTTTCTTCCTCTTCTACTACTTTCTTTCTTCTTTTGCTCGGGGATGAGTAAACCTTCTAATTTTGGTGTGGTAAAAGCATTGCTTTTTGTTTTTCCATAACTATTAATGGCACCTAAGGCCAGAGAAACCTTAAAAAAGAGGAAAGGGAAGGCAATTGCTTCCACCTCTGAGTCATGGGAGATGGAGAGATTCATCTCAAAGGTCCATCAAGACCACTTCTATGAAGTTGTGGCCAAGAAAAAAGTGATCCTTGAGGTCCCTTTTAAGCTCAAAAAGAGCGAGTATCCGGAGATCCGACAAGAGATTAGAAGAAGAGGATGGGAAGTTCTCTCTAATCCTATTCAACAAGTCGGAATCTTAATGGTTCAAGAGTTCTATGCAAACGCATGGATCACTAGGAACCATGATCAAAGTATGAACCCGAATCCAAAGAATTGGCTTACAATGGTTAGGAGAAAATACTTAGATTTCAGTCCGAAAAATGTAAGGTTGGCGTTCAACTTGCCAATGATGCAAGAAAACGCACGCCCCTACACTAGAAGGGTCAACTTTGATCAAAGGTTGGACCAAGTTCTCATGGACATATGTGTGGAAGGAGCTCAATGGAAAGTTGACTCAAGAGGTAAACCGGTTCAATTGAGAAGACCGGACCTTAAGCCTGTAGCTAGAGGATGGTTGGAGTTCATCCAACACTCAATTATTCCTACTAGCAACCGGTCTGGAGTTACTGTAGACCGGGCTATCATGATCCATAGTATCATGATTAGGGAGGAAGTGGAAGTTCATGAGATTATACCTCAAGATTCTACAAGGTGGCTGACAAGTCCTCCACTTTGGCAAGGTTAGCCTTTCCTCACCTCATTTGTCACCTCTGCAATTCAGCTGGAATTGACTTAGAGGGAGACATCCTCATTGATGAGGATAAGCCCATCACTAAGAAAATGATGGAGCAAACAAGAGATCATGGACCTCAACAAGAGCATGAGGAAATTCCTCACCATGAAATCCCTGAGATGCCTCAAGGGATGCACTTCCCTCCACAAAACTATTGGGAGCAAATCAACACTTCCCTAGGAGAATTAAGTTCCAACATGGGACAACTAAGGATGGAGCACCAAGAGCACTCCATCATTCTCCATGAGATTAGAGAAGATCAAAGAGCTATGAGAGAGGAGCAACAAAGGCAAGGAAGAGACATAGAGGAGCTCAAGAACACCATTGTTTCTTCAAGAGGAAGAAGACGCCACCCTCACTAAGGTGGACCCGTTCCTTAATCTCCTTGTTCTTATTTTTCTGTTTTTTGGTTTTTGAGTCTTATGTTTTATTTATATTTGTGTCTTTATTACATGATCATTAGTGTTCAAGTGTCTATGTCTTAAAGCTATGGATGTCCTATGAATCCATCACCTTTCTTAAATGAAAAATGTTTTTAATCACAAAAGAATAAGAAGTACATGACTTCGAATTCATCCTTGAAACTAGTTTAATTATTTTGATGTGGTGGCAATACTTTTTGTTTTTCTGAATGAATGCTTAAACAGTTCATATGTCTTTTGAATTTGTTGTTTATGAATGTTAAAATTGTTGGCTCTTGAAAGAATGATGAAAAAGGAGAAATGTTATTTGATGATCTGAAAAATCATAAAAAAATGATTCTTGAAGCAACAAAAAGCAGTGAAAAGAGAAAAGCTTGCGAAAAAAAAAACAAGAAAAAAATGGCGAAAAAAAAGAGAAAGAAAGAGAAAAAGCCAAAAGCTCTTTAAACCAAAAGGCAAGAGCAAAAAGCCAATAGCCCTTAAAACCAAAAGGCAAGGGTAAAAAGGATCCAAGGCTTTGGGCATTAATGGATAGGAGGGCCTAAAGGAATAAAATCCTGGCCTAAGCGGCTAAACCAAGCTGTCCCTAACCATGTGCTTGTGGCGTGAAGGTGTCAAGTGAAAACTTGAGACTGAGTGGTTAAAGTCGAGGTCCAAAGCAAAAAAAAGAGTGTGCTTAAGAACCCTGGACACCTCTAACTGGGGACTCTAGCAAAGCTGAGTCACAATTTGAAAAGGTTCACCTAGTTATGTGTCTGTGGCATGTATGTATCCGGTGGTAATATTGGAAAACAAAGTGCTTAGGGCCACGGCCAAGACTCAGAAAGTAGCTGTGTTCAAGAATCAACATACTGAACTAGGAGAATTAATAACACTATTTGAATTCTGAGTTCCTAAAGATGGCAATCATTCTGAACTTGAAAGGATAAAGTGAGATGCCAAAACTGTTCAGAGGCAAAGCGCTACTAGTCCCGCTCATCTGATTGGAGCTAAGTTTCATTGATATTTTGGAATTTAGAGTATATTCTCTTCTTTTTATCCTATTTGATTTTCAGTTGCTTGGGGACAAGCAACAATTTAAGTTTGGTGTTGTGATGAGCGGATAATTTATACGCTTTTTGGCATTGTTTTTAAGTAGTTTTTAGTATGATTTGATTAGTTTTTGGTATATTTTTATTAGTTTTTAAATAAAAATCACATTTCTGGACTTTACTAGAAGTTTGTGTATTTTTCTGTGATTTCAGGTATTTTCTGACTGAAATTAAAGGACTTGAGCAAAAATATGATTCAGAGGCTGAAGAAGAACTGCAGATGCTGTTGGATTCTGACCTCCCTGCACTCGAAATGAATTTGCTGGAGCTACAGAAACTCAAATGGTGCGCTCTTAATTGCGTTGGAAAGTAGACATCCAGGGCTTTCTAGCAATATATAATAGTCCATACTTTGCTCGAGTTTAGATAATGCAAACTGGCATTTAACGCCAGCTTTCTGCCCTATTCTGGCGTTAAACGCCAGAAACAAGTTGCAAAGCAGAGTTAAATGCCAGAAACAAGTTACAAACTGGCGTTCAACTCCAAGGAAGACCTCTACACGTGAAAGCTTCAATGCTCAGCCCAAGCACACACCAAGTGGGCCCGAAAGTGGATTTTTGCATCATTTACTCATTTCTGTAAACCCTAGTAATTAGTTTAGTATAAATAGGACTTTTTACTATTGTATTCAGAGTCTTTTGACCACTTTTAAATCTCTGGACATTTAGTTCTTAGATCAGAGAGGCTGGCCATTTGGCCATGCCTAGACCTTGTTCTTATGTATTTTCAATGGTAGAGTTTCTACACACCATAGATTAAGGTGTGGAGCTCTGCTGTTCTTCATGAATTAATGCAAAGTACTATTATTTTTCTATTCAACTCAAGCCTATTTCTTCTCTAAGATATTCATTCGCACACAAGAACATGATGAATGTGATGATTATGTGACGCTCATCACCATTCTCACCTATGAACGCGTGCCTGACAAACACTTCCGTTCTACATGAAAACAAGCTTGAATGCATATCTCTTAGCCTCTTGATCTATGATCAGAGTCTTTATGGTATAGGCTAGAATTATTGGCGGCCATTCTTGAGATCCGGAAAGTCTAAACCTTGTCTGCGGTATTCTGAGTAGGATCTGGGAAGGGATGGCTGTGACGAGCTTCAAACTCGCGAGTGCTAGGCGTAGTGACAGGCACAAAAGGATTACTGGATCCTATTCTAGCATGATCGAGAACCGACAGATGATTAGCCATGCGGTGACAGCGCATTTGGACCATTTTCATTGAGAGGACGGAATGTAGCCATTGACAACGGTGATGCCTAACATACAGCTTGCCATGGAAAGGAGTATGAATGATTGGATGAAGACAGCAGGAAAGCAGAGGTTCAGAAGGAAAACAAGCATCTCCATACGCTTATCTGAAATTTTCTCCAATAAATTACATAAGTATCTCTATCCTATTTTATATTTTAATTATATTTTAATTATCAATTCACCATAACCATTTGTATCCGCCTGACTGAGATTTACAAGATGACCATAGCTTGCTTCAAGCCGACAATCTATGTGGGATCGACCCTTACTCATGTAAGGTTTATTACTTGGACGACCCAGTGCACTTGCTCGTTAGTTGTGCAAAGTTGTGAAAAAGAACTAAGATTATGAATGTGCGTATCAAGTTTTTGGCGCTGTTACCAAGGAATGAACAATCATGATTTTGTGCACCAAAAAGCCACCGGCAAGGAGAGGAACCAAGAGAGCTCTGGTTAAGGCACCACCTTCTACAAGCGTCAAGCCACCAACAAAGCGGGTAAAGAGGATCATTAAAGTTGATGAAGCAGAGAAAGCCTTTCCCGCACGGGAGTCCACACGGTTCACTAATCGTTATTGCAAGCAGATGTTCCCCATCCTAACTGAGAGGAACTACAATAATGAGCATTTACTCATTGTCCCAACCTATTTTATTGATTTTGTGGAGCCTTGAATCGAGAGGAGACAGTGGTGATTTTTAAGGAAGCAGCCGCGAGAGGCCAACCTAACATGGGTAGTTGAATTCTACTCAAACTTCTACTCGCCTACTCTGCAGACTGTCTGTGTTCGTCAGCAGCAAGTCCCTATCTCCGAGGGTGCCATACCGAGAGAACTGGAGCTTCCATCTACTCATTATTTTATGGTTTATCTTGTGCTAAATTGAGTGGTTTTTATCAATTATTTGCAAACTTATTCATACAATTTGCATGATTTTACAAATCCTTCCCAATTTTGTTCTATGATTGAAAATTTGCTTCCTAAGCCTTTAAGATCGATGCGCACACATGGCTCACGCGTGCGCGTGACTTGAAGCTTTTCACAGTGACGCGTACGCGTGCCTGACACGTACGCGTGACAAGCAAAGATGCACAGTGACGCGTACGCGTGACACGCGCAGAACACCATCGACACATATGCGTGACGTGCGCCACGTGCAGAAATTACAAAAGACGCTGGGGGCAATTTTGGGCTGGTTTTGGATCCAGTTTTCGGCCCAGAAACACAGACTAGAGCCAGGGGACAAGCAGAGACTCAAGACACATTCACTTTTACACAATTTTAGTTTTAGTTTTGAATCTTAGAGAGAAAATCACTACTTCCTCTAGGGTTCTTCACATTCATAGTTTTCTAGTTTTATGCTTTTGATTGGGATATTAAGAAGAGCTACTACCTCCGTTTGAAGTCTTTGCCATTACAGTTTGCTTTCTTATTTCCTTGCTCTTTTACTTTTCATTCACTTTGTTCAGAGTAAGATATGGATATCTTCCATTTTGGAAAGGATTAATGCAAAGAATTATTTTTACCTTTGATTAATTTTCTGTTATTATTTTATTTGAATTTCCATGTCATCTTTTCAATCCCTTTTTATGTTTATGAAAATGGCATTCATGTCGATGGAGTAGACTCCCAACTTGATTTGGGAGTTGATTAATAGGAGACCCTTGAGTTGGAATACTCAAGTGTTAATTGGTAATTGGAAGTTGTTGGCTGACTTTCTAGTCACTAACGCTAATCCTTCCATAGGAGAGGATTAGGACTTGTGAATCGGAGTTGGTTCAGTTACTTGACTTTCCTTTATTCGGTAAGGGATAACTAAGTAGAAACAACAACCTCTTACCATTACACTTGGGAAAATTCAACAGGGATAGAACTTCCAATTAATCTTTTCCTAGTCAAGGCTTTTTATTTTAAATATATAAAACCTCTTGTTAATTTTCATTGCTTTAATTAATAATTATTTTATTTTTCCCGTTCTCCAACTCTAAAACTTCTCAAAAAATTTCTAACCAATAAATAGCACTCTTTTGTCAACTCGTTAGGAGACGACCTGGGAATTCTACTCCCAGTATTTTATTATTAAATTGTGACAACTCTTTTTAAATTGATAAGCGAAACATTCATCGGTTAAGAACTGTACTTGTAACGCTGTTCTTATTATAAATTCTTAATCGGCGAATCTCCGCCCGTCACACTCTATTGGACCCACTAGATGGAGTAGTCGCTATCATTAAGGTGGTCCCGTTTCATCACCTTGCTTATTTAAATTTTTCTGTTTTCTGTTATGTTTTACGGTCTGTTCTCTTGTTCTTATTGCATGATCATTTTCATTTATGTCTTAAGGCTATAAAATGTTCCATACATCTCTCACCTTACTTAAAAGAAAATTTTATTTGAAAGGAATTGAGATATACATGAATTCCAAGTTCTATAATAAGAATAGTCAATTATTTTGATGTGGTGGCACTGCTTTTGTTTTTTGAATGTATGAATGAACAGTGCATATTTGAAATGGGAATTAAGAATGTTGGCTCTTAAAAGAATGATGATGAAAGTGAAATATTAATAGTAATCTGAAAAATCCATAAGGATAAGAACATTCTTGTTGAAGCTGATCCTGAACCTGAAAGGACTCTGAAGAGGAAGCTAAGGGAAGCTAAAGCACAACTCTCTGGAGAAAATCTGACAGAAATTTTCGAAAAAGAAGGATACATGGCTGAAAATAATAATAATGGTGGAGATACAAGGAAGATGCTTGGTGACTTTACTGCACCAAATTCCAACTTCCATGGAAGAAGCATCTCAATTCCTGCCATTGGAGCAAACAATTTTGAGCTAAAGCCTCAATTAGTTTCTCTGATGCAACAGAATTGCAAGTTTCATGGACTTCCATCAGAAGATCCTTTTCAGTTCTTAACTGAATTCTTGCAAATCTGTGATACTGTTAAGACCAATGGGGTTGATCCCGAGGTCTACAGGCTTATGCTTTTCCCATTTGCTGTAAGAGACATAGCTAGAATATGGTTGGACTCTCAACCTAAAGATAGCCTGAACTCTTGGGATAAGCTGGTCACGGCTTTCTTAGCCAAGTTCTTTCCTCCTCAAAAGCTTAGCAAACTTAGAGTGGATGTTCAAACCTTCAAACAGAAAGAAGGTGAATCCCTCTATGAAGCTTGGCTGCTTGGGAGAGATACAAGCAATTGACCAAAAAGTGTCATTCTGGCATGCTTTCAGAATGGACCATCCTGGATATATTCTATGATGGTCTGTCTGAATTAGCTAAGATGTCATTGGACCATTCTGCAGGTGGATCCATTCACCTAAAGAAAACGCCTGCAGAAGCTCAGGATCTCATTGACATGGTTGCAAATAACCAGTTCATGTACACTTTTGAAAGAAATCCTGTGAGTAATGGGACGCCTCAGAGGATGGGAGTTCTTGAAATTGATACTCTGAATGCCATATTGGCTCAGAATAAAATATTGACTCAGCAAGTCAATATGATTTCTCAGAGTCTGAATGGATTGCAAGCTGCATCAAACAGTACTCAAGAGGCATCTTCTGAAGAAGAAGCTTATGATCCTGAGAACCCTGCAATAGCATAGGTGAATTACATGGGGAACCCTATGGAAATACCTATAATCCCTCATGGAGAAATCATCCAAATTTCTCATGGAAGGATCAACAAAAGCCTCAACAAGGCTTTAATAATGGTGGAAGAAACAGGTTTAGCAATAGCAAGTCTTTTCCATCATCATCTCAGCAACAGACAGAGAATTCTGAGCAGAATTCATCTAGCTTAGCAAATATAGTCTCTGATCTATCTAAGGCCACTCTAAGCTTCATGAATGAAACAAGGACCTCTATTAGAAATTTGGAGGCACAAGTGGGCAAGCTGAGTAAAAGAGTCACTAAAACTCCTCTTAGTACTCTCCCAAGCAATACAGAAGAGAATCCAAAAAGAGAGTGCAAGGCCATAACCTTACTTGGTGTGGCCAAACCTATAAGGGAGGAGGGGGACGTGAATCCCAATGAGGAAGACCTCATGGGACGTCCTCTGGACACTAAGGGGTTCCTCAATGAGGACCTGAAGGAATCTGAGGCTCATACAGAGACCATAGAGATTCCATTCAACCTGGTTCTGCCCTTCATGAGCTCTGATGAGTATTCTTTCTCTAAAGAGGATGAAGACATTACTGAAGAGCAAGTTGCTAAGTACCTTGGTGCAATCATGAAGCTGAATGCCAAATTATTTGGTAATGAGACTTGGGAAGATGAACCTCCCTTGCTCACCAATGAACTGAATGCATTGGATAGGCAGAAATTACCTCAAAAGAAACAGGATCCTGGTAAATTCTTAATACCCTGTACCATAGGCACCATAATCTTTGAGAAGGTTCTGTGTGACCTGGGGTCAGGCATTAACCTTATGCCACTCTCTGTAATGGAGAAACTTAGGATCTTTGAGGTACAAGCTGCCAGAATCTCATTAGAGATGGCAGACAACTCAAGAAAACAGGTTTATAGACTAGTAGAGGACGTGCTAGTAAAGGTTGAAGGCCTTTACATCCCTACTGATTTCATAATCCTAGACACTGGGAAGGATGAGGATGAATCCATCATCCTTGGAAGACCCTTCCTAGCCACAACAAGAGCTGTGATTGATGTGGACAGAGGAGAGTTGGTCTTTCAACTGAATGAGGACTACCTTGTATTTAAAACTCAAGGTTCTCCTTCTGTAACCATGGAGAGGAAACATGAAAAGCTTCTCTCACTGCAGAGTCAACCAAAGCCCCCACAGTCAAACTCTAAGTTTGGTGTTGGGAGGCCACAACCAAACTCTAAGTTTGGTGTTGGGAGGTCCCAACAATGCTCTGAATATCTGTGAGGCTCCATGAGAGCTCACTGTCAAGCTATTGACATTAAAGAAGCCCTTGTTGGGAGGAAACCCAATGTTATTTAACTATATTTAATTATTTTCCAATTCTATTTTATGTTTTCTTTAGGTTGATGATCATGTGAAGTCACAAAAACTACTGAAAAATCAAAAACAGAATGAAAAATAGCTCACCCTGGAGGAAGAGCTTACTGGCGTTTAAACGCCAGTAAGAAGCATTAAATTGGCGTTTAACGCCAGAAAGAAGCATCAAGCTGGCATTAAACGCCAGAAATAAGCACCAGACTGGCGTTTAACGCTAGAACAGAGCATGGAATTGGCGTTTAACGCCAGAAACAAGCAGCAAGCTGGCGTTTAACGCCAGACATGCATTCTAAGGGCGTTTGCACGCCTAAATGGAGCAAGGATGCTAAGTCCTTGACCCCTCTGGATCTGTGGACCCCACAGGATCCCCATTTACCCCGCTCTTTCTTCTTTTGCTCGAGGACGAGCAAACCTTTTAAGTTTGGTGTGGTAAAAGCATTGCTTTTTGTTTTTCCATAACCATTTATGGCACCTAAGGCTGGAGAAACCTCTAGAAAGAGGAAAGGGAAGGCAAAAGCTTCCACCTCTGAGTCATGAGAGATGGAAAGATTCATCTCAAGGGTCCATAGCTCAGTAGTAGAGCATTTGACTGCACATCAAGAGAGCCCACTCATAGACCTCAACAAGAGCTATGAGGGAGGAGCAACAAAGACAAGGAAGAGACATAGAGGAGCTCAAGAGCACCATTGGTTCTTCAAGAAGAGGAAGACGCCACCCTCACTAAGGTGGACCCGTTCCTTAATCTCCTTGTTCTTATTTTCCTGTTTTTCATTTACTATGATTTATGTTTTATTTATGTTTGTGTCTTTACTATATGATCATTAGTATTTAAGTGTCTATGTCTTAAAGCTATGAATGTCCTATGAATCCATCCCCTTTCTTAAATGAAAAATGTTTTAATTACCAAAGAACAAGAAGTACATGAATTTCAAATTCATCCTTGAAATTAGTTTAATTATTTTGATGTGGTGACAATACTTTTTGTTTTCTGAATGAATGCTTGAATAGTGCATATATCTTTTGAATTTGTTGTTTATGAATGTTAAATATGTTGGCTCTTGAAAGAATGATGAAAAGGAGAAATGTTATTGATAATCTGAAAAATCATAAAATTGATTCTTAAAGCAAGAAAAAGCAGTGAATACAAAAGCTTGCAAAAAAAAAAAAAGAAAAGAAAAATGGCAAAAAAAAGAGGAAAAATAAAGAGAAAGAGAAAGAGAAAGCAAGCAGAAAAAGCCAAAAGCTCTTTAAACCATAAGGTAAGAGCAAAAAGCCAATGGCCCTTAAAACCAACAAGCAAGGGTAAAAGGGATCCAAGGCTTTGAGCATTAGTGGATAGGAGGGCCCAAAGGAATAAAATCCTGGCCTAAGCGGCTAAACCAAGCTGTCCCTAACCATGTGCTTGTGGCGTGAAGGTGTCAAGTTAAAAGCATCAGACTGAGCGGTTAAAGTCGAGGTCCAAAGCAAAAACAGAGTTTGCTTAAGAACCCTGGACACCTCTAATTGGGAACTCTAGCAAAGCTGAGTCATAATCTGAAAAGGTTCACCCAGTTATGTGTCTGTGGCATTTATGTATCCGGTGGTAATACTGGAAAACAAAGTGCTTAGGGCCACGGCCAAGACTCATAAAGTAGCTGTGTTCAAGAATCAACATACTGAACTAGGAGAATTAATAACACTATCTAAATTCTGAGTTCCTATAGATGCCAATAATTCTGAACTTCAAGGGATAAAGTGACATGCCAAAACTGTTCAGAGGCAAAAAGCTACTAGTCCCGCTCATTTAGTTGGAGCTAAGTTTCATTGATATTTTGGAGTTTATAGTATATTCTCTTCTTTTTATCCTATTTGATTTTCAGTTGCTTGGGGACAAGCAACAATTTAAGTTTGGTGTTGTGATGAGCGGATAATTTATACGCTTTTTGGCATTGTTTTTACATAGTTTTTAGTATGATTTAGTTATTTTTTAGTATATTTTTATTAGTTTTTAAATAAAAATCACATTTCTGGACTTTACTATGAGTTAGTGTATTTTTCTGTGATTTCAGGTAATTTCTGGCTGAAATTGAGGGACTTGAGCAAAAATCAGATTCAGAGGCTGAAGAAGGACTATAGATGCTGTTGGATTCTGATCTCCCTTCACTCAAAGTGACTTTTTTGGAGCTACAGAAGTCCAAATGGCACGCTCTCAATTGCGTTGGAAAGTAGACATCCAGGGCTTTCCAGCAATATATAATAGTTTATACTTTGCCCGAGTTTAGATGACACAAACTGGCATTCAACGCCAGATTTCTGCCCCATTCTGGAGTTAAACGCCAGAAACAGGTTGCAAAGCAGAGTTAAACGCCAGAAACAGGTTACAAACTGGCGTTTAACTCCAAGGAAGACCTCTACATGTGAAAGCTTCAATGCTCAGTTCAAGCACACACCAAGTGGGCCCGAAAGTGGATTTCTGCATCATTTACTCATTTCTGTAAACCCTAGTTACTAGTTTAGTATAAATAGAACTTTTTACTATTGGGAGCTTTGGATCATTTTAGATCTCTAGACCTCCATAGGAGGCTGGCCACTCGGCCATGTCTACCCTATTTTCACTTATGTATTTTTAACGGTAGAGTTTCTACACACCATAGATTAAGCTGTGGAGCTCTGCTGTTCCTCATGAATTAATGCAAAGTACTATTGTTTTTCTATTCATTTCAAGCCTATTTCTTCTCTAAGATATTCATTCGCACACAAGAACATGATGAATGTGATGACTATGTGACGCTCATCATCATTCTCACTTATGAACGCGTGCCTGACAAACACTTCCGTTCTACATGTAAACAAGCTTGAATGTGTATCTCTTAGCCTTCTGATCTACGATCAGAGTCTTCGTGGTATAGGCTAGAATTATTGGTGGCCATTCTTGAGATCCGGAAAGTCTAAACCTTGTCTGTGGTATTCTGAGTAGGATCTGGGAAGGGATGGCTATGACGAGCTTCAAACTCGCGAGTGTTGGGCGTAGTGACAGACGCAAAAGGATTACTGAATCCTATTCCAGCATGATCGAGAACCGACAGATGATTAACCGTGCGGTGACAGCGCATTTTGGACCATTTTCACTTAGAGGACGGGATGTAGCCATTGACAACGGTGATGCCCAACATACAGCTTGCCATGGAAAGGAGTATGAAGGATTGGATGAAGACAGTAGGAAAGTAGAGGTTCAGAAGGAACAAAAGCATCTCCATACGCTTATCTGAAATTCTCACCAATGAATTACATAAGTATTTCTATCCTATTTTATATTTTAATTATATTTTAATTATTAAAACTCTATAACCATTTAAATCCGCCTGACTGAAATTTACAAGGTGACCATAGCTTGCTTCAAGCCGACAATCTCCGTGGGATCGACCCTTACTCACGTAAGGTTTATTACTTGGACGACCCAGTGCACTTACTGGTTAGTTGTGCGAAGTAGTGACAAAGAACAAAAATTATGAACGTGCGCATGAAGTTTTTGGCGCCGTTACCAAGGAATGAACGATCACGATTTCGTGCATCATATAGCAAATAAAATCAGTATTGTGCAAACTTTATATTCAGGAATTCATCTTGAAATAAGCTTTCTAACAAACCAAAGATCATAATTTTTTGATTTCTCAAGCCTTAGGAATAGAGGAAAAACCGTGACTGCTCTGCAGTGCATAAAACCAGAAAAACAACAGCAGCATGTGATATTCAAAATTCAAAATAAAATCTAAGTTAAATCCATTGACTTTAAAAATTAATATAGTTCAACTTCACTCATCCAGGTTTCTTTCTCAATTGGTTTTGAGTTAATACCATTTTTAATGAAGAAGTTACATAACCTAGAACTTAAGTAAAAATGAGTCAAAATCTGTTTTAGAAACTAATAAGCATAGTACCTTTCAATTTGAATAACTTTTATTACAAAAATCCAATTAAGCTAAATTTTGGTTTGGAAATTCCTAGCACATCCAGAAACAAGTGTGTCTTAGTTGCAACCCAATTGCTATTCAATTCTAAGAGTTACAAGCATTGGAAGTTGGTGCATAGCTTGCTGAAATCTGTTTCTTTTCAGCTTTGGCCACCAATATTCAAAAAATCACAACTCCCAAATATCAACTCTTAAAATTCTGAAGTTTTAAAGAAATAAAGAAAGTTAATCAAATTTTATAATAAAATTGGTTTCCTTCCAAAACTCAGCTTGTAGAAGTCGCAGCAAGACAAACAAGTTGCTGCCCTGTTTGACTATTTTCTGCTGCAGGACAGATTTAACAACCTAACTTTAAAAATTTGCCATAAATTGTATATTTAACAAAAAGGTCCCAAATTTTTCAATTTAGTTTCTTATATTCCCAAGTTTAGCCCAGACTTTTTCTCATACAATTCTGATCATTACATAATTAGTTATAACTTTTCAAAGTTTCTGACTTCGTTTAAAATTATGCAGAAAATCAGATTTTAGAGTTCAACTTTGAAAAATCATAACTAATTCTATAATTGATACGAAACCTTCAAAATTGAATATTATTAACTGTACTTGTTGTAGTTCGATTAGCTTTTAATCCCATAATTTTCCAATCTTTATTAAGTTGCTGGTTCACTTTCAAAGTTTCCATTTAATTTCAAAACTCAAATTTTTCAGCAAGCAATTCACCATCCCAAATTCAATCCTTTAAACATTCTCTAAATCCAAATCCAATCAATCATCAACTAAATCCATCACCAATACAATAGTCATTAACCAGCTCAACAGCAACAAATCTAACATAATCCATCAGGATACAACATTCCATCAAACAGTTCACAATCCACATAATCAATCAATATCACTAATCAATAATTCCAGTCACACTTCATAGGCACAATTCAGCATCCATATCATCAATTAATCACTCACAACAATTAAACCTATTTACAATTTACTCAATAAACCTTGTGGGCATTCTTAAATCAAAATCGTTTAATTTAAACCCCCTACTTTGATGTCGCGATTAAAAGAACCCGGAGGCGGGATTATGACGAGGCAGCTAGCTGGACCATTACTAGCCATGCAACAGTTTCAATCAAGATAGCAGTGGTATTAGCTCCCACAACAGTGATCATGGTTGCAACGAAACGAGGATTTCAAATTCAATATAATCGAAAGCAGAAGTGGCTCTGGAAATTTAAAACGGAGCATGGGCCAAAGTTGAATTAAAACAAGAACAAGCAGTTTAATAAGAAATTGGCAGAATAGGGCGTGCAATTGGAGCAAAAATAAGCAGAAAAGGCTAACCCAGGCCAATGGATGTTGAACCTAATTAGAACAAAAACAGGACAGCAGTGATTCCCAGTAACCCTTCCCGTTGGTTCCGGCAGCAGCAACACCCCGCCAGTGGCTCCATTCCACAGCAACTCCAACAGTCAGAAGAATGAGTACTAGAAGTAGAAACAACTATGTCTATGGCAACTCCAAATCGACGGCAACAGTGGCACCAGCCCCTTCTTTGCGTGCAGAGGCGACAGTGATGTCTAGGGTTCGATAGAAGTGCCTCTCCCTGATGGCGGTGACAATGAGGAACGGTGGTGATATGACTCCAACAGCACTCCATCCTTCTCCCTCTTGCCCTCCACTTCTCCCTGACTCTCCTATATGAAAGCAACAGCAGCGACGCTGCCTGTGGTACCCACCGGCACTGCTTCCCCCGTCCCCTCTTCTCTCTGTATCTTGTTCTCTCTCGATCTCTTCCCTTGTCTTCTCTGATTTCTTTCTTCTCTGTGTTGATAAGTTTATTTGTGTGGAGTGTATTCATCCGTTAATGAATGGTGGGGAGAAAAGAAGCGTGGAGGAATAAGGGAGGAGTTAGTGTACTCTACATGTGTTTCAATAATTAGGTGAGGAGTATACGTGTTAGATGATAACGGTACGTAAAAATAAGAAATATAGAGTTAGGGTTAGAATAAAAGATATAGGATTAATATATGAATTTTACAAAATATTCAAGATAAAATGACAATTTATGATTTAAATATAATATTGTGAAAATTGATCTCGGAACACAATTTTATTTATTAATTTGTCAATGACTTCAAATAATTATTTCTAGTTTAAATCATAAAATGAATATTCTAATCATTTTATAAAACAGTTTAAACCTGAAATATCTATTGCCTAAACTAAATTATATGACATTTCATTATTTTTCTGTTACCAAAACTTTAATTTCAATTTGTATAAAATAACTAGTTATAATAAAATTGTGCACAAATACTAATTGAATTAAAATTAAAGTATTTATCAAAATCAATTTAATCATTCCTAAGAAATTAATCTCGAAGAGCTCAAACTAATAAAATAAATCACAATTTATTTATAATAGGAGTTACTTAAATTAAAATGTACAATCCTTTCTTATTTTCAACTACTAAGAATATGCAAAATATTCAGTAATAATAAAATTGCTTAACAATATTAATTGGTTCAAAATGAAATTATCTTCGAATCTATTTAATCATTTCTAATTAAAGTAATTTATAAAATTATAAAGTTCAAACTTAATAAGATAAAATCACAATTTATTTATATTCAGATTTTCAAAAACGCGGGATGTTACAGGAGAAGACGGCATGGTCGAGATTGGGGTAGCATTAACAACCCCATCTGACCCGTTCAAGATCTCTACGTCAGGCTCGGGTTCAGGAGGAACCATCTCGGTGGAAGGAGTGGAAGAGGATGACGCAGCAGAAGCCTTGGCTGGTGGAATGAGCGGAGGACCCTCATCATCATCTGGGCAGACACAATCTTGCCATCTTCCACCATATTATCCTGGATGAATAGGAAAAGGTTGAGCTCGGGAGCAAGAACCTAAACATGGGCCTTCAGGTTCTCATACATCTCGGTCATGCTGCTCACCATATGGCCCTGAAGCTCAGCACAGTCATCCTGGGCGGACTGAAGTCTTTCCCTAATCTCTAATAGCTCGTCATATCTCCGAGTATAGCTCTCTTTGGCTTTCTTGGCCATGTCCTCGGCCAAATCAGCAGCCGCCTCCGCCTCAGTAGCTCGGATCTTCTCTCTCTCCACATCCATCTCCAACTTGGTAACCCTGGCATCAAGCTCGTCCTTCAGACCTTTAATTCTATCATACTCATATCTGGAATCCTCCACAAAGGCCTTGGTCGCATGAACCGGGGAGTCTTGGATAACTCGAGACAAGGCCGCACCAAGGTTGGCCATCCGAATACTGTTACTTGCAATAAAGTCGGACACTACCTAGTTTAGTACGGAGAAAGGAAGGATCTCCTAGAAACTTCTTGGTATCCAAATAAGGAGGCTCCCCCCAATGCTCCTCTAAAATACCCACAAAAGCTTGTTCTACCTCACTTAAACTCTTCCAAGGATACTTGACTACCACTGTATCTTTTTGCCAGCATAAAACGAAGGTGGGCTCATCATTCTCATCCAAAAAAAAGGCGAGCATCCTCAACAGCTCGAACCTGGAAGTAGTAGTTCTTAAAATCTTGATAGGACTCATCAAACATCGAAAATACTTTCTTCCCCTGGGTAGCTCAGAAGGAAATCCAAGAAGCTTTCTTCTTGACCACCCTAGGTTTTGTCAACACAAAAAGGTAAAGAAAAAGGGATATGGTAGGTCGGACACCCAGTTCTTGACACAACAGCTGAAAAATCTTTATAAAACCCCAAGAATTCGGATGAAGCTGAGAAGGAGCCACATTACAGGTCCACAAGAGGTCAGTCTCGAAAGCAGTAAAAGGAAGGGTAATACGTAGCTGGCTAAAGAAATAGTCGTAGGCATAGAAGAAAGGACGTTCTCCCCGAGTTAAGGCGGGAAACTAACCCTCTCCTCAGGTTCAGGAGACACCAGGTCGTAATTCTTCTCATCCTCTCTATTACTACACACCCTATGGAACCTTCTAAGCCTCTCACAGTACTCGGGACCAGCCACAGTCACACACATCAGGACTATCGAATCTAATTAATTGGCCATACCAGCAGGAACCTTGGTAGACATCTCGACAATATTTTTACGAGAAGACATACAGCAAACTACACCTACAGCAAAGAAAAATAACAAGGGGTCACTACCAAAACAACTTGGATAGAAACAAAAAAGGGGGAGAAGGAATCGACAAGCAACATGTATGGTAAACAAAGGGCTCCCCTGGGCTCACCAACATCAAATCCCAGGGGCACCCTTTGGAGGCAACGGAGCAGGATGCAGAAAAAGAAATGACGCAAAAAATACTCACCCTAGCCCGCTCAAGCAAAAGAAACTATGAAGAGGCAAACAGAAATCCAGACAGCAACACTTCTTCACAAAGATAGTAACACAAAAAGACATGACTTTGATCAAGACGAGGACATGCAGTCTTCTCAGAAAGGTTCAAAACTTTTTATAGGTAGAAACTTTGATCGAAACTTTGCGCAAAAAGATAAGCATGCAACAGTCGAGCACATATAAAGATGACTATTAAGACACAGAAGAACGAAAAACACCAACCTGCGATGAAGAGGGAGTGATCGCGATGAAGGCGCAGCAGAGACACGAACGATCCACACCAACAAGCGCTTCGAAAGGTCAAAGAAAGTAGGACACTTGAGACAAAAGTCAAATAGCAAGAAACAAAGAAAGGAAATTCTTTTTTGAGAGAAAAGTGAAGACGAAGAACAAGCAAGGAGTGATAAATTCAAATAAAAGAGGGAAGAAGAAACGGCCAAAAGGGATAAAGAGCCAATTAATAGGCTTTAAAAAGCGCTTATGTACTCCCAAGGAAACAAACCTCTCAAGAAATGAGCACAGCAATAAAGGAGCAAAAAGGCAAAAATGCTTTGTATCTTTAAAATGGCATTTAGTAAACGCGAAAGTTACAAGAGAAGGATCAGATCGGATAGATGCTTGAACACGACTTCCTCAAAGGGATCGAAGCCAAGAAGCACAACCTCGTGAGGAAGATCGAAGCTCAAGCAGGGGCACTGTTCATACCCTAGACCGAGCTATAAGGTCCGGGTTGGACGATGATGAAGATGACCGACCTGTCCTAAGGTTGGCTCGTCTCTGACCTCTTCATAAAGAGCTCGGCCAAATCACTATTGAGGCCCAACAGGCCTAGAATAGAAGATCACAGCCTACCTGAAGGCGGCTGGCCAAAAGATAGGTGATCTTACCCACAAAAAGATAAGATAAGATAACAAACTTATCTAAAGGGAGGTCACTCAACACTACTATAAATATACTAGAGCACCCAGGTATAACACACACTCTGATTTTACACAAAAAACCTACCTAAAGCCCGTGCTAACTTAAGCATCAGAGTCTCTTGCAGGTACCACCACCCTCCGGTGATCAAGGATCAGCAGCATCTCGAGATTCAGCAAGTCGGACCCAGCAGCTCCGATCACACCCGAAGATCTCATCCGAGATCGACCTTCAGTTTCAGGTAACCCTCGGAACACTTAGGCAATAAGCAAGCATTTGGATGAGAATTGTATGCATGTCTTGATTTAATCAGACATTGTTAATTATGAACATTTTCATGAGATTTATGCAAGAATTACTTGATGCAATGAATGATGCATTATCTTATGATTATGGCAATACTTTGATGCATTTTGTTTGGTTGATGATAGGTAAGAAGAAGCAAGAGAAGGGCAAAGAAGAAGCAGAGGAGGCAACGTTGGTGGCAAAAGTTGGCTCACCAACATTGCCATAAACGTTGCCTATGGAGAAGGAAGCAACGTTGGTGGCCAAAGTTGGCTCACCAACGTTGCCATAAACGTTGACAAGGAAAGGGGAGCAACGTTGGTGGCCAAAGTTGGCTCACTAACGTTGCTGACAAACGTTGCGTACAAGCATTGGCTCAAGGAGGAAGCAACGTTGGTGGCCAAAGATGGCTCACCAACGTTGCCACAAACGATGACAAGGAAGATGGGAGCCCTCACCAACGTTCCAAAGCCTAACAAGCAACGTTGGTGTGCCAACGTTGCCACAAACGTTGCACACCAATGTCTTCGACAAATTCTTGAATTGAAGCTTGAAAATATTGGCGGTGATGCGCACGCGTCGGCGATGCGTACGCGTGAGCGTGGAAATTGACAAGCCTCGTATACGCATGGGCGATGCGTACACGTGAGAAAAGCATTGGCATACCAATGCTATGTCACTAATGCTAGCGTCACACAAACGCTGGGTCACGCATACGTGTGGGTGACGCGTACGCGTGACCAGAAGAACGTTGGTGACAAACGTTAGTGTACCAACGCCAGTACCAACGCCAATTTTCAGGGGCACTCATGCAACGTTAGTGCACTAACTCAGCGTTAACTTCAAGAGCCACTCCAAGCTTACTTCAACCAAGGCCTAAAGCCCATATCCAAGTACTTGAAGACCCATTTGAAGATGAGAAGAAGAGTATAAATATGAAGAATTTTGAAGTTAGAAAAGTTCTCTCAAAGGCTGGAGGATTAAAGACTCTAGAGCTCTCTCGAGGAGTAGAGACTCCAGAGAGCTTAGCTTAGGATTTTTAGTTGTATACACTTTTACTTTTCTGCAATTTTACATTGTTTCTTGTATTGAGTTTAGTTAAGTTTTATGCCATTTAACTTTCATACACTTTTTTTTTCATGCAATTTTACATTTGCGCTAGTATTCAGTTTTGATTACTTTCATGTAATTACAATTTTCTGCACTTGTTCTTAGAGCGATGATTAACAAAACCCCAATCATTAGGGGGAGGAGCTCTATTGTAATTCACATGATTGAATGAAATTCTTCTTCTTCTCAATCTGCTTGTTGTAGCTAAGAGATACCTTCTGTTTTAATTTGATTTACTCACTCTGGAAGGGGGTTTAAATCCATTGAATTCCTATGTGAGCCTCGGAAGGGGAATCATAGGAATTAGAATTGAAGCTCTTTCTCTCACAATTCTCTTGATCAACATCATTCGGGGGAATTGAGATCTTGAGAGTTTGTGTGGCTCATGGATAAGATATATGCACTTAACCTCTTCTCATGACAATCAGATCAAGGAATTGGCAAATTGATTGTGATTAGAGAAATTGGGTTGCCAAGGAATTGGGACTCAATTAATTTTAATCCCCCATAGATCTACTTCATATGATTGAGAATGAAGTTGAGACCTATTGCTTCATGATGTATTATGATATCTCCAATCCCTAATGAATCTTTCTCTTTGCTGTTTTTCACTTTGGTTTCCATGAGTTCACTTTACTTGCTTTGAATTTACTGCCCCAGCAACCAAATCCCCTTTACATTTCATGCAGTTTACCTTCCATTGTCATTTGTCATTTACGTTCTTGCGTTTAATTTCTTGCTATTTAAGTTTCTTGCCATTTAAGTTTCTGTTCTTTAGTTTCTTGTCATTTACGTTTCCGCAATTTACATTTTTCCATTTACTTCCAGCACTTTAAGTTTCTGTAATTTATATTTTGTTCATAAAATTTCATCAAACTTTTCAATATTCGCTTGACTAGACTAATCACCCAACTAAAGTTGCTTGATCCATCAATCCCTGTGGGATCGACCTCACTCTTGTGAGTTTTACAACTTGATGTGACCCAGTATACTTGTCGATAGTTTTGCGGATGTGATTTTCCATGTCATCAATATTCTGGGGTCCCATACTTTCTTTGTCAACACCCCTTCCTCTTGATATACATGCTTCCGATTGGGTGATAAACTTCTTGAATTCTCCTTATGACTCCTAATCCTCATCCTAACTCCATTGAATTGAGTTTTATTCCACCTATGAATCCCAAAGTTTGAGTTTCCATCTACAATGCACCTTGATTCTTGTTGCCAACCAACATCCAATTCTTTTCTACTTTCTAACCCACAAATAGCTCTAAGTTGACCATCTGTTTCTAATAAAGCATATTGATATAGGCCAAGGAAATTAAAGGATGAGATGATTACCCACTCAATTTGTAACTTGGATGATGACTTAGCAAAGAAGGTATCTGTTCCGAGGGTTACCTGAAACTGTAGGTCTATCTCGGACGAGATCTTCTGTGCTGGTCGGTGCTGATGTGTCCGACTTGTGGGTGGTGGCCGGAGCCGCCGTGTCCGACTTGTTGGACTTGATGATGATGCTGATCCTTTGTCACCGGAGGGTGGTCGTACCTGCAAGGGACTCCGATGCTTAAGTTAGCAAGGGTATTAAATAGGTTTTTAGTAGAATCAAAGTATGAGTTATACCTGGGTGCTCCAGTGTATTTATAATGATGAGGAGTGACCTTTCTGGATATAAGATAGTTATCTTATCTTATCTTTGGGTGAGGTCATCTTATCTTCATGGGAACCACCCTTATCTCTAAAGGCTTGGACTGCCTTTGGATTTGGGTCGGGTTCCTCTGTTTGGGCCCTATTTGGGCTTTTCTTGGTAGTTTGGCCGATCTCTTTCAGAAGAGGTCGGATGGTCCTAAGATGAAGAGGTCGGTCGATTTGTCGTTAAAACATCCCGGGTCGAACAGCTCGACCCAGGGTATGAACAGTGCCCCTACTTGAGCGTGGTCTTCCCTTTGAGCTAGAGTCCTTAGTTTCAGGACTTCAATCCTTCTCTGGAGAAGTCGAGCTCGAGCATTGTCGATTTTTTTTTGTAGAGATCCCTTTGAATGCGAAACGTTTTTTTCTTTTTCCTTTATCTTTTGGAAACGCGCGTCTCTTTGCTTTGGGAACGTGCGAGGGTTTAATAACCCATTAATTCTTTAATGCTCTGTTTCTTTTGCCTCCCACTTTCATTTTGAATTTACACCAAAAGCTATTTTCCTGTAACTTCCCCTTTTCTTTCTATTCTTCTGGTTGGCTTGCATGGGACTTGCGTTTTTTGCGCTTCTGTGACGCCCTTGGTAGTTTTTGGTGCTTCCCTTGCTCGAAGGCAATTCCGGTTTTCGTCTCTTCATCTTCAACTTTCTTCAGCACTTTTCTCCTCTTTCAGGTTGGTTCTTTCTGTTTCTCTCTTTTACTTCTTTCATCGTTCTTTCCTTATACTTGCATTGTTCCACTCTTGGTAATGTTTCAGTTTTGCTTGAGTTTACGTTGGAAAGCTTGAACCTTTTCGTATTACCATGCTTGGTTGTCGATGTGACGCATGCTTTCTGGTGTGCTTTTGTCTTTATGTATGCTCCTAGGTGGACTCCCTGGTAGTTTGATATTTTTAGGGTTTCGCCTGCTGTTTGCTGCTTCTGATTTGTACTTTGATGTTTGAGTTTTTATGAACCGCATTTGTTTGATTCTGAAAAGATTGCTCCTTGATTTTTGCCCTATTTGATATTTTTCTTTGCCGATAGATTCGTAGAAGACAATGGTTTTCTGATAACTTTCTTTGATTTGCGTCTTTCTTCTTGAAGCGTTGCTTAGGGTCTTGCTGGGATGTTTAGCCTTTGTAGATTTTTCTCAGTCCTTGCTCTGTGTTACTGCCTCCAAAGGATGCCCCTGGACTTTAGTGTATGTCCTGGGGTTTTCCTTTTACTGTTTGTATGCTTGAGTCATGCTTTGTCCGAGATGATTTCTTTTTTGCCCGAGCTGTTTTGCTTTAGTAATCCATCTTCCTTTTCTGGCTGTAGGACTAGTTGACCATGTCTTCTCGCAAAAATATTGTCGAGACGTCTTCCAAGGTTCTTGAGGGTATGTCCGACTGGTTGGACTCCCTCGTCTTGATGTGTGTTTTTGTAGTTAATTCTGAGTTCTGCGTGGAGCTTAGAAAACATCTCCGAATCTGCAGTGAAAGCGATCAGGAAAAGAACTATGAATTGGTAGCGCCTGATTCTGATGAGAGGGTTTGTTTTCCTCCTTTGACGCAGGGGGAACGTCTCTTCTTCTATGCTTATGACTATTTTTTCAGCCAGCTGAATATTACTTTTCCTTTTACTTCCTTCGAGACCAATTTGTTGTGGTCGTGTAACGTAGCTCTATCCCAGCTCCATCCGAACTCTTGGAGTTTTATCAAGATCTTTCAGTTGCTTTGCCAGGAGTTGGACATCAAACCTTCTCAGACTCTCTTTCTTTATCTCTTTGTTTTGACTAAGCCCGGGGTTTCCTCCAAAAAGAAAGCTTCTTGGATTTCTTTTCGATCTGCCCAAGGACATAAAGAGTTTGCTATGTATGACGAGTCCTTTAGGGACTTTAAGAATTACTTTTTTAAGGTCCGAGCTGTTGAGGGAGCTCGACCATTTTTTCTTAGAGGCGAATAATGAACCTGCCTTCCCCTTGTGTTGGCAAAAGAACGTTGTGGTATCTCGATACTCTTGGGAGATACTTGACGTGGTCGAGCAGGCTTTTGTAAATATTTTGGAAGATATTTGGGGGGAACCTCCCCATCTTGATACCAAGAGATTTGTGGGGGACCCGTCCCTTGTCCGATCTGCGTTGGGTATTGACCAACTTATTTTTGCTCTGTTTTACTTTGCTTCCTTTGTTTCCAGTTTGTAACTTGCTTCTTTGGTTACTTTTTGTTTCTTCAGAGATGGCTAAGAACAATGATTCCATGAAAGCCTTTAAAAAGGCGAGGAAGGCTACACCTGCCCAGAACATCTCGGCCAAGGCGGCCGGGGAAGGATCCTCTCATGTTTTGCCAAAACAGCCGGCATTGAGCTCTCCTGGACCGAGGAGGGTGATTCCTACCCCTCGGGTTCATGTGATCGATCCTCCCCAGACTTCTAATGCCACCTCTTCTCCTACTGTTGTTCCTCTTCCAAAAAGACAGCGAACTGTTGAGCCCTTCAATCTGGATATCCCCAACTTTGATGCTGTTAGGTTTGTTGATCAACAAATTGGTCCCTACGGTGTTATTCCTACTGATGACGTTTCCATTCTTCGTCATTTGGACTTTATTACCCAGAGTAGCATTAATATGGCACATATGGGGGCGGCTCTATACCGAACTGCCCAGGATCTTCCTATTCATGCAACAAAGGCTTTTATAGAGGAGGCCAAGTCGGAGTTTGACCGGATCAAGGGTTTGAAGGAGGAGCTCGAGGTGAAAGTGGCCAACTTGGAAAAAGAGTTGGAGGGTGAGAAAGCTCGGGCTATTGCTTTGGCGGCTTCTGCAAAGTTGTCTGAGGATATGGCGTTGAAGTATAATGAGAGCTATGTCACAACTTATAGGGAGATGATGGGTCTTAGGGAGAGTTTAGAGTCTGCCCGAGCTAACTATGCCGAGCTTCAGGGTCATCTTCTAGGCAGTGTAAATGCTGCTTATGAGAATTTGAAGGATCAAGTTCGAGTTCTTGCCCCCGAGCTTGACCTTACTCTTTTTAGCTTGGACAACATTGTAAAAGATGGTAAGATTGTCCCTGATGACCTTGATGATGATGATGATGTCGACCCTCCTCCTGTTCTTTCTGCCAAACTGTTGCCCCGCCTTCCTCAATTTCGGCAGCTGAAGTCGGTCAGTCTGAGTCTGATCGTGACGTCCAGATCCTGAACCGGGATGATTGGACGGTGGATGTGGTACCCCTTCAAACTCGTCCTCCTTCACCTCGGGATGCTGCTATTGGGAAGTCTTTGGATTCTCTATAATTATTTCTGATTTGTGTATAACCCGGCCTGTGGGCTTTGAACTCTTTTATTTTATAGTTTGTGGTCTTGACTTCTGGATACTTCAGTTGCTTTTTTAGCAACCTTATTTTGAAAAAACAAAGGTAGTTTTTCAAGCCTCTAGGGGTCGACTTCAGGTGGCCTCTTGGGTCTTGTTTATTATAGCAATTTTGTTTCTGCTTGTTGATTGCTTGCTTAATATTTTCCAGGTATCTTCAGGGTGTTGGAATCTTGTTTTTCGACCTCTTTTGATTGCCTTTGTACTTTCATACTTGTAGCTTGATTCTTTTGAGGTCATGGCTTTCTGGGTCCAACTTGAAGTCCCTTTTAGCGCATGCCTTCTGTCAGCCGACTTCTTCATCCCGGTCTGTTCAAAGTTATTTCTAGTAATCCATTTTGTTTGGGCCTTGTCAGGTCTCTTTTTGTGGATTACTTTTTTATAACTTGTGTGATTTTGTTGGGCCGACTTCATCATGTCGGTCCCTTTTAAGTTATTTTTAGTAATCCATTTTATTTGGCCCTTTGGCAGGTCTCTTTTATGGATTGCTTTTATAACTTTGTGATTTTGTTGGGCCGACTTCATTATGTCGGTCCCTTCTAAGTTATTTTTAGTAATCCATTTCATTTGGACCTTTGTCAGGTCTCTTTTATGGATTATTTTTTATAACTTTTGGTTTGGGCCGACTTTATCTTGTCGGTCCTTTCTAAGTTATTTCTAGTAATCCTCTTTTTTAGGGCTGGCCAGGCCTCTTTCCAGGGATTTACTTTTTATAAATTTGGTTATTGTGGTCAACTGGTCCGACTTCTTTACGTTGGCCTGTCATTAAGTTATTTTTAGCAACCTATTTTTATTAAGACCCTGTCAGGTCCTTTCTATGGATCACTTTCGATAACTTCTTGCATTATTCTGTTTTTGTCACCTTTTCATCTTTGCCGATTTTTAGAAATTGGGTTTGATCCCCATTTGGTCGAGCTTTTGATGAATTTGGTTTTCATCTTCGTTGGTCTTTATCGTGATCGAGCAGTGAATTTGATTTTTACTTTCTGCCGATCTGTAGCTTTATAATCGGGCGATGAATTTTTTGCATTTCAGATTAATGCATCTTGATAAGAGGATTTTTAGAAAATCTAGAAACTTTATTCAGAATAAAGAAAATGCAAATATATACATGTGGGCATTTTATCCCTCTAAGTCAGGTAGTTCATGGATCTTGGCTCGGTGCCTCGTTAAAAAATATTTTTCAGGAAAAAGAGTGCACATCATCCTAAGATCTTTATTACCTCTTAACTGTAATACCTTCTTTAGTTGCAGGCGTGCCATGACCTTGGAAGCTCTCGCCCTTCGAGTTCGGTCACCCTGTAGTATCCCTTTTCGAGTACTTCTACGACTCGGTAGGGTCCTTTCCAGTTTGCTGCCAGCTTTCCTTCTCCAGGTCGACTTGTTCCGATATCATTTCAAATTAAGACGAGATCGTTCTCGGAAAAACCTTATTGTACTACTTTTCGGTTTATCTTGAGGCCATTCAACGTTTTAACGCCTCTTCCTTGATCCGAGCTCTTTCTCGAATTTCGGGAAGTAGGTCGAGTTCCTCCTTTTGAAGTAGGGAATTGGCCTCTTCATTGTAGTGGATTACTCTGGTTGATCCTTCTTCGACCTCCACTGGGATCATTGCCTCCATTCCGTAAGCTAATCGGAAAGGTGATTCCTTTGTGGTGGAGTGTGGAGTTGTCCGATATGCCCAGAGGATTTGTAGGAGCTCTTCAGCCCAGGCTCCCTTTGCATCCTGTAATCTCCATTTTAGCCTGGCTAATATAACTTTATTGGTAACTTCTGCCTGTCCATTGGCCTGGGAATGTTCTACAGATGTGAATTGGTGCTTTATTTTCAAGTCGGCCACCAATTTTCTGAAGCCTGCGTCTGTGAATTGAGTGCCATTATCTGTGGCGATGGAGTATGGGACCCCAAACCTTGTGATAATATTTCTTTATAAGAATTTTCGACTTCTTTGAGCAGTGGCGTTGGCTAGGGGGTTCTGCCTCAATCCATTTTGTAAAATAGTCCACTCCGACGATAAGGAACTTGACCTGTCCTGATCCTTGAGGGAATGGCCCAAGGAGGTCGAGTCTCCATTTTGCAAATGGCCAGGGTGAGGTTATGCTAATGAGCTCCTCTGGTGGAGCGATATGAAAATTAGCATGCTTCTGATATGGTGGACATGTCTTTACGAATTCCATTACTTCTTTTTGTAAAGTTGGCCAATAGAATCCGACCTGGAGTACCTTTTTTATGAGAGCTTGTGCTCCAAGAAGGTTGCCACAGATGCCACTGTGTACTTCTTCTAAGACTTCTTTTGTGTTGGAAGTCGGCACGCATTCCAACAGTAGTGTTGAAATCTCTCTCTTGTATAGAGTATTGTTTATGATGGTGTAGTATTGTGCTTTTCGTTTTAACCACTTTGCCTCCTTCTTATCTGTAGGGAGTGTTTCTATTTGAGGTAATTAATTATAGAAGTCATCCATCCCTGATCCAGACCTGTTATGGCTAGGACCTTTTCTTCTTCCGAGATTGATGGGTTCTACAGCATCTCTTGGATGAGGCTTCTATTGTTGCCCCCTGGTTTGGTTCTGGCCAGTTTTGAGAGTGCATCAGCTCGAGCATTCTGTTCCCGGGGTATGTGGCGGACCTCATATTCCTCAAGTTCTCCGAGCTGTTCCCTAATTTTGTCTAAGTACTTTTTCATGGTGGGATCCTTGACTTGGTAACTCCCTACTATTTGTGAGGTGACTACTTGTGAGTTACTGAAGATGATAAGCTTTTGAGCTTCAACCTCCTTAGCCAGCTTCAAACCAGCAAGTAGTGCCTCATACTCGGCTTGGTTGTTTGAGGCAGGGAACCCAAATTTGAGGGAAAGTTTGATTTGGGCTCCCTGGTCGCTTTCTATTATCACGCCTGCGCCACTTCCAGTTTTGTTTGAGGAACCGTCTATGTAGAGATTCCACTCTGTTGGGATTTTTGGGGTGTCCGTAAACTCTGCAACAAAGTCGGCCAAATACTGTGATTTGATGGCTGTCCGAGCTTCATACTGAAGGTCAAATTTGGACAACTCGACTGTCCATTGCAAAATTCTTCCTGCTAAATCTGTTTTCTGCAGAATGCCTTTTATGGGCTAGTTGGTCCGAACCCTGATGATGTGGGCTTGGAAATATGGGCGAAGTCGTCGAGATGTTAGTATGAGAGTATAGGCGAATTTTTCTATTTTTTGATAGTTCAGTTCGGACCCTTGTAGTGCTTTCCTGATGAAGTATATAGGTTGTTGTCCGCTTTCGTCCTCTCTAATCAGTGCTGAGGCTACTACTCGATTTCTTACTGCGAGGTACAATACAAGTGGTTCTCCTTCCTGTGGCTGAGTTAAAATAGGTGGTTGTCCCAGGAACCTTTTGAAATCTTAGAAGGCCTGCTCACTTGTCCATTCAAACCTCTTTTCCTTCCTTAGGGTGGCGTAGAAGGGGAGAGATCTTATTGCTGATTCAGCTAGAAATCTGGACGAGGCTGCCAATCTTCCATTGAGTTGTTGTACCTCTTTGACGCTGGTCGGACTCTTCATGTTGAGTATAACCTGGCATTTATCCAGATTTGTCTCAATTCCTCTTTGTGTGAGCAGAAAACCCAAGAATTTTCCAGCTTCCACTGTGAAGGTGCATTTTGCAGGGTTAAGTCGCATACCATGCCTTTTTATAGTGTCGAATACTTGGGTGAGGTCGGACAGTAACGACTCATCATTTTGTGTCTTTATTAACATGTCGTCCACGTAAACTTCCATGACTTTCCCGATGTGGTCTGCGAAGACCTTATTCATTAACCTTTGATAAGTGGCTCCTGCATTTTTGAGTCTGAATGGCATGACGATGTAGCAGTAGTTTGCTTTCGGGGTCAAAAATGAGATTTTTTATTGGTCAGGTGGGTATATCGGGATTTTATTGTATCCCGAATATGCGTCCATAAATGAGAGGTATTTGTATCCGGAGGAGGCATCCACCAGAGCGTCGATACTTGCGAGTAGATAAGGATCTTTTGGGCAGGCTTTGTTGAGATCAGTGTAGTCGGTGCACATCCGCCACTTCCATTTGATTTTTTCACCAAGACGACGTTAGCTAGCCATAGTGGGTACTTAACTTCTCTTATGAATCCTGCCTCCAGTAGAGCTTGTACTTGCTCTTCCACAGCTTGGGATCGTTCTGGTCCGAGTTTTCTACGTCTTTGTTGTACTGGCCGAGATCCTGGGTATACTGCCAGCTTGTGGCACATCACCTTGGGGTCTATGCCTGGCATGTCTGCGGCCTTCCATGCAAAGACGCTGACATTATCTCTTAAGAACTGTATGAGTGACTCCTTTACATCTCCTTTTAGGATTGTGCCAATATTGGTTGTTTTATCTGGGACATCTCCGATCTGGACTTTTTCTATTTCGCCTTCAGGTTGTGGACGAAGTTCTTCCCGCCCTCGAACTCCCCCGAGTTCGATGGTGTGGAATTCTTCTCCTCTGCCTCTAAGGTTTAGACTTTTGTTGTAACAGCGCGCGCCGTCTTTTGGTCTGCTTTTATCGTAGCTATTCCTTCTGTGGTTGGGAACTTCATGCACAGATGTGGAGTCGAGACTACTGCGCCAAGCTGATTTAACATTGTCCGACCTATTAGGGCATTGTAGGCTGAACTCACGTTGACCACGATGTAGTCTATGTTGAGTGTCCTTGACCGGTTTCCTTTTCCAAAAGTTATGTGTAGTGAGATATATCCAAGTGGTTGGATTGGAGTGTCTCCCAGCCCGAATAGGCTATTCGGATATGCTTTGAGTTCTTTTTCTTCCAGGCCGAGTTTGTCGAAGGCGGTTTTGAACAAGATGTCAGCCGAGCTTCCCTGGTCTACCAGTGTGCGGTGGAGATTAGTGTTGGCCAATATGATAGTGATGATCATGGGATCGTCATGTCCCGAGATGATGCCAGTTGCATCCTCTTTAGTAAAAGTGATAGTGGGGATGTCGGGTGCTTCTTCTCCTTCCTCAACATGATATACTTCTTTAAGATGTCTTTTGCGAGATGATTTGGAGATTCCTCCTCCCGAAAATCCTCCGTGTATCATGTGGAAATGTCTCTCCGGTGTACGAGGTGGTCGTTCAGTTCGTCCGACATCTTCGTCCCTTCTTCTTTTTTTTTTGGTTCATCTACTCTGCTGGCTAAGTACCGATCTAGTTTTCCTTCTCTCACCAGTTTTTCTATGACATTTTTCAAGTCGAAGAATTCGTTGGTGGAATGTCCGTAGATTCGATGGTATTCACAGTATTCAGCCCGATTTCCTCCTCCTTTCTTACTTTTGAGTGGGCGAGCTGGGGGTATCTTTTTAATATGGTATACTTCTCGATAGACATCTACAAAAGACACCCGAAGAGGGGTATAATTGTGGTATTTCTTGATCTTTTCTCCATGTTGATCTTCTTTTTTATTGGACTCTTTGTCCTTATCTCGGGAGGAGTAGGAGAATCCGGACTTTGAGGTCTCTCCTAGTCGAGAGTTTTCCTCCATGTTGATGTATTTCCTTGCTCGTTCTTGCACTTCATTCAGGGATGTGGGATGTTTTTTCGATATTGAGTGACTAAAAGGCCCTCTCGTAAGCCGTTGATGAGACCCATAACGGCTACTTCTGTTGGCAGATTTTGTATGTCCAGATATGCTTTGTTGAATTTTTCCATGTAGCTGCGGAGACTTTCCCAATCTCCTTGCTTGATCTCTAATAGACTTGGGGCGTGCTTAGTTTTGTCTTTCTGGATGGAGAATCTGGATAGAAACTTCTTGGCTAAGTCATCAAAGCTTGAGATGGACCTAGGGGGCAGATTGTCGAACTATTTAATTACTGTCTTTATCAAGGTAGTTGGGACAGCTTTACAGCGGACTGCATCTGAGGCGTCAGTGAGGTACATTCTACTTTTGAAATTACTGAGATGATGGTTGGGATCTACTGTGCCATCGTATAGAGTCATGTCGGGAGGTTTGAAGTCCTTTGGGATTTTGGTCTTCATGATATCTTTGGTGAATGGGTCTTGGTCCTTACGGGAGCTATCCTCATAGCCGGATCGAGTGGTTTTGACCTTGAGATCGGCTTCGAGCTTTAGGAACTTGTCCTCTAACTCGCGGCGTCACCTAGCTTCCCTTCGTAGGTCTCTCTCGGCTTCTCGTTGATACTCGACCTCTTTTTCGAGTTGTCTTAGCTGATCCTGAAGTGCCTCCGCGGCTCCCGTGTTTGGTAAATTTTTGTCTTTGTTAGGTTGAGAAGTATCGTCTATTATGACCTCTGCGTTCTTGTGTGGTGTTCTGCTCTCCAAATCATAATTGTGGTCATTGTCAAGGTTGTCCGTCATGAGGTTGGGATGACTTCTAGGTCCCCGGCAACGGCGCCAATGTTCCGAGGGTTACCTGAAACTGTAGGTCGATCTCGGACGAGATCTTCTGTGCTGGTCGGCGCTGATGTGTCCGACTTGTGGGTGGTGGCCGGAGCCACCGTGTCCGACTTGTTGGACTTGATGATGATGCTGATCCTTTGTCACCGGAGAGTGGTGGTACCTGCAAGGGACTCCGATGCTTAAGTTAGCAAGGGTATTAAACAGGTTTTTAGTAGAATTAGAGTATGAGTTATACCTGGGTGCTCCCGTGTATTTATAATGATGAGGAGTGACCTTTCTGGAGATAAGATAGTTATCTTATCTTATCTTTGGTTGAGGTCATCTTATCTTCAAGGGAACCGCCCTTATCTCTATAGGCTTGGACTGCCTTTGGATTTGGGTCATGTTCCTCTGTTTGGGCCCTATTTGGGCTTTTCTTGGTAGTTTGGGCGAGCTCTTTGAGAAGAGGTCGGATGGTCCTACCCTGAAAAGGTCGGTCGATTTGTCGTTAAAACATCCCGGGTCGAACAGCTCGATCCAGGGTATGAACAGTATCCAATGGTCTTAACAATGTGGGCTTCACTCCTTTTAACTCTTCCTTGATGACTTCTACCTCTTGACAACTTTTTTCAACTTTCACTTGTTTGTCAACTTCTTCCAACTCTTTCTCATCATCAATCAAATCAAATTTTGGAGGTTGTGTGAAGTTCACTTCAACACTTTGTAGCTTTTCTCCATTAACCTCCTCCAAGTCTTCTTCATCATCAATCACATCAAATTTTGGAGGTTGTGTGAAGTCCATGATAAATCCACATTTCATGGTATTTATTTGCTCTAATTGGGTAGATTTCATCAACTTTCTTGTATTTATTCAATGAAATAGCTTGATTTTATAAATTCTCCATAAATTGTGCTCAAAAGTGAAAACATGCTTTTTAAACCATTATTTGCTAGATTTTATCCACTTTAATTCTATTAGATGCCTTGATGTGTTTGTTGAGTACTTTCAAGTTTAGTCCACTTCAATATTAATTTCACATCCAATGGAAGAAGCTTCAACAAGGTCACCAATGTCACTTGGTGTAGAGTTGTCTTCAATGTTGGAACTTGCCTCTTGTTTAACCTCCCCTAAATCTTCAACTATTTCTTCATCTTCAAGAGTTTCTACTTCCCCCACTTGTTTCAAAACATACTCCATCTCCTTATTCTCAAATTGAGATTCTAAAATCTCCTTCATGCTCCGCTCTTCGATTGATTTTCCACATTCATCCATGGAAATGCTTTGGTTGTAGCATGAATCCTATGAGTCCAAGTTAGCTTTAATTTTGGCAAGGTTAGCCTCGTTAGCTTCGTACATCTTTTGGGCTTCCTCTTACTCCTTTTGAAGTATCATTGCTTGAAACCGATCCATTAATTTCTTGAGATGATCCAATGGCCCTTGTTCCACTTGGTTAACATAATTAGGATCATGTTGCTCTTGGATTGATGGATAAGGGTATTCTTTCATGAAGGGTTGTGACGGGAAGGAGAGTTCTTCATGTGGTTGGAAGTTCTCATATATGGAAGGTGGTGGGTGTGCATAAAGAGGATATGGATGTGGATTAAGAGTATGGTGGTTGAGGACTATGTTGAGAGTATGGTGTATGGAATGATGGTGGTTGAGTGGCATAATCATGATAAGAACCATCATATCCATTGGAATGATATGCATTATAGGAGGGGTTACAATTATAGTAGCTTGGTTGAGGAGGTTGCCATGAGGATTGCTCACATGGATGTGGCTCCCTTCTCAAGAATTCTTCCCTCCCATAATGTGAGCCATCATTAAAGTTTTCACTACCTACAATATAGTCATAATAACCCAAAATCACAAGGATGAGAATTCATATGCAAAAGAGAAAATCAAAACAAGAATGTCAAAAAGCAAAGAAAAAGCAAACTCCTAACTACTAGCAAAACCAAGAAATAACCAAAAAGCAAGATATTCACAATATTCACATATTCACAATAGCCAATAATATAACACCATTGCAATTTCCCAGCAACGACGCCAAAAACTTGAAAGAAGATTTTTGTCGGTTAGGAATTTTCACAAAATAATTCCGTTGCAAGTATAGTCCAAACCGACAAACAACCTCCAATAAAAGTTTAATTTGTTTGTCACAAGTACAAACCCCAATAAAAACCGAGAGTATTTAAACCTTGGGTCATCTCTCAAGGAATTACAATGAAGTGATCAATTATTTGCTATGAAGGAACTCAGGGTTGATGTGGTGATTGAAAAGAAAAGTAAATAACAAGAAAGTAAATGACAATTAACTAATAAAGGAAAGGAAAAGAACTCTTGGCTAAGGCATAGAAATTGAGATCACCATCCTTGTCTACAAACCATATATTGATAATTATGAGGGACCAATCCCATTAAGTCTACTTCTATGCTGGAAGTATGTCAAATAAGTTTGAACAACATCAACTCATAAGTCTCAACCTAGCTACTAATTAACTTAGTAGTGGGTTAATGTTAATGGGTATCAAATTGACCAACAAGGGTTCCCAAATCACCAATCTAATTAGACCCAATGGCTCAAGGTCACTCAATTCCCTTAGCCTAGGCCAAGAGTGTAGAAAACTACTCAATAACGAGTGAGAACATTTTATCAAACACCTAGAATACAATAAAAGTAAACATCACAAATTGCAAGAATTAATGAAAACCATAACTAACACAAACAAGAAATCAACAATAGCAACTAAGATAAACATAAAAAGACATGGAAACATAAAATTGCATTAAAAGATAATTGAAATTGACAAGAGAGTTCATGAACAAAAATTGGCAACATAAAGGAATTAACAAGAAAAACTAAGAGGATTAAGATAATAGAACAAGGGAATGTAAAAGGAATTGAACTAATGCAAGAATTAAAACTTAGATCTAAGAAAATTTGACCTAAACTACCCTAAATTCTAGAGAGAACAGAGAGCTTCTCACTTTAGAATTCTAACCAAAAATATAGCTAAAAACTAAACTATGACTACTTAGTTCATTCCCCTTCAGTCCTTGGGTTTCAAAGTATCAGAAATGAGTTGGATTTGGGCCTCCTTCAGCTCAGAAATCGCCCCCAGTGTATTCACTTTAATGAGGTCACGGGACCAATGTCACGTGTACGCATGGGTGACGCGTGCACGTCACTTGGCGAAATTCCCTCTCACGCATATGCGTCGGTGATGCGTGCGTGTGGCCTTGAATCCTCCAAATGCTCATTTCTTCATGAGTTCTCCACTTTGCATGCTTTTTCTTCACTTTTTCCATCCAATTCTTGCCTTATAAACCCTGAGATCACTCAAAAACTTATCAAGGCATCGAATGGAATTAAAGTGAATTAAATTTAACAATTTTATGGCCTAAAAAGCATATTTTCACTCTTAAGTACAAATTAGGGAGAATTTACAAAACCATGCTATTTTAGTGAATAAATGTGGGAAAAGTTGATAAAATCCTCTAAATTCAACACAAGATAAACCCTAAGAATGGGGTTTATCAAAGAACTAGGCAAAGTTGAACAAGAGGTGGATTCCAAGCTTGAGAACACTTCCACACCTTGTAATATTGTTGATGATTTTGTGAAAGTTGTTGAACTTTCTTCCATTGAGCTAGAAATTGATGTTGAGGAGGATAATGCACAACCTCCAAGGCATAGTATGAATGACGAAAGATTGGAAGAGGTTCAGCAAGAAGCAAGCTCCACCATTGAAGATGATTCCGCACCAACCAATATGCCTTTTGAAATTGTTGAACCTCCCTCATTGTGTTGTGAAATTGATGACAAGGAGGACCGTGCACAACCTCCGACATATGGCTTGAGCAACGAAGAGTGTATAAAAGAATTTGGTGAACAAGGAATTGAAATTGAGGATGCTTGTCAAGATGTAGAGGTAGTCAAAGAAGAACACAAGGGAGTGTAACTTGCAAGACCATTGGAATCTTCCCTTCCTAAGTCACCATCATCCATTACATCATTGATAAACCCATATTTTATGATATATATTGTGCTCAATTTAAGTGATTTATTCAACACTTCACCCACTAATTCATGTAAATTACATGGTTTTACTTTTTCTTCCCTATTATGTGATATATGTGAAAAACATGTTTCTTATGCTTTGAAATTATTTATTTTAATTACCCTTTATTACCATTCGATGCCGTGATTTGTGTGTTGAGAAGTTTCAGATCTTCTAAGGCAGGAATGACTTAAAGGATGGAAAGAAAACATACAAAAATGGAAGGAAAGCACAAAATGGAGTTTTTAAAGAAACTAGCAGCGACACGAATGCATGGACGACGCGGCCGCATGCCTAGCGCGAAAAAAGCAGCGACACGAATGCGTCACTGACATGGACGCGGGCCTTAAGTAGAACACAGATGACGCGGATGCATGACCGAAGCGAACGCGTGATAAGGAAAACTCCAGATGACGTGACCGTGTGACCCACGCGGACGCGTGACAGATGCCACGCACCATAAATTACAGAAAACGCCCCCAGCGATTTCTGAAGCTCTTTTTGACCCAGATCCAAGTTCAGAAAGCACAGATTAAAGGTTATAAAGTGGGAGAATGCATCCATTCATTATCACGTATTCAATTATTCACTTTTGACGAATTAGATGTAGCTTTTAGAGAGAGGTTCTCTCCTCTCTTTTAGGTTTTAGGATTAGGATTCCTCTTAAAGGATTTAGAATTTCAACTCTTCATCAGGTTCAATATTTCTTTTACTTTATATTTCTCTTTTACTTTCAGATACTTTAATGCTCTCATTCAATTACTTATGTTGCCAGATTGGGTTATGACCTCTTTATGTTTAGATTGATTTTCTATTTAATATAATTTGAGGTGTTTCAGAATTATGATTGCTTTCCTTTATTTATATAAATAATTTAGATTTTTCCCTTTTTGCTTTGGTTGATTAATTGGTAACTCTTGAGTTGTCAAACTCATTGTGATTGATAATTGTTATCTTTGCTGATTGATTTAAATTCCTATAACTCTAGTCTCCCCTTTGGAGTTGACTAGGACTTTAGGTGTTAAATTGATTTATACCCTTGACTTACCTTCATAGTTAGAGGTTGACTTAGTGGAGAGAAAAATATAATTCTCATCACTATTGATAAGGATAACTAGGATAGGACTTTCGAATTTTCATACCTTGCCAAGAGTTTATTTTACAGTTATTTATTTATTTTATTTGTCATTTAAATTACTTGTTTCTTACTTTCAAAACCTCCAATTTACAAAACTCATAACCAATAATAAGAACACCTCCCTGCAGTTCCTTGAGAAGATGACCCGAGGTTTAAATACTTCGGTTATCAATTTTAAAAAGGGGTTTGTTACTTGTGACAACCAAAACTTTTGTAAGAAAGGTCGATTGCTCGGTTTAGAAACTATACTTGCAACGGGAATCTATTTTGAATTCTAAACCATCAATCTTCCATTCTTCAAAATGGCGCCGTTGCCGGGGAACTACAAACGTGTGCCTTATTATTGGTTATTGTAAATATTTTTCTTTTATCTGTTTATTTGTTTTTGTTTTTCCCTTTTTATTTTTATTAGCTACTATGAATTCTCACCCCTTTCGCTTTGAGTTTGGTTTTAATATTGTTGAAGGGAACGGAAGTTATAGCAGGAACATGCATCAAGGTCAGAGCAATCAAAGATGGATGGCTAGAGGATCTGATCAACCCTTTAGGCAACAACACCCTCCAAGATATCATGGGCAAGGACCGCTCTACAATGCATACCAAGCTGATAGATATGGTGGACCCCCTTGTAATCACCAACAAGCCCCACCCTGTGCCTATAGACCACCCTCTCAACGTAGCTTTGAAGCACCACGCTCACAAGTTCCTTCTCACCATTCACCACCGTATGACCCTTATCCACCACAATCCCAATCCAATTATTCCCGAGAACCACCACATTCTTGTTCTGAACCCCCTTCCCAACCAATGAACCCTCATACCCACCCTACCTCCTATGGACAACAGACTTCGTGCTCTTCTTCAAGGGCAAGCGAAGATACAAAGGAGCGTACTGGAACTCACTACTGCCGTAACTAAGGTAGTAAATTTAATAGCTTCCCGACATCTGAGAACTCGAGGTACTCCCATGGCTGCATGTGGAGAATCAAAAGAAGAGCGTAGCATGAAGGAGACACTAGAGACCTCGGTGGACAATGAGGAGCATGGCTTTGTATTGGAACAAGTAGAGGAAGCCATGGTAGTTGTAGAGGAAGAAGTGGTTGAAGATTTAGGAGATGCTGAACCTCCATGGAAATCAAGAACTGTAACGGATTCCGCTGAGAAGTCCGAAATTGGTGCCAAAGAGGATGGTGCACAACCTCGAATGCATATACCTTGTGAAAAATTGGACGAAACAGACCAAGAAGTTGATTCCATGGGCAGTGATGATCATGAATCAAGCTCTCCTAGTCACGAACCCACATCCGCAAATGAATTCCTTGAACCTGAAGAACCTTATCCAAGTGAATACGAAGATAACGTCGAGGTAGATTTCTCTCAACCTCCAACGTATGACTTAAGTGATGAAAAAGATATAGAAGACTTTGATCAGGACGCAGTTGCAGCTGAAGAGTCTTGCAAAGAAATGGAGAAATTCACAGAAGAATACAAGGGAGTAGAGCTTACAGAACCACCGAAAACACCTATCCCAAGGCCATTACCACCTAATACAAGCTTCAAGTGGGTACAATCCTTAACCTTTATCTTTACTTTTCCACTCGAATATGGTTTGCTTGAAACAGATGGCCAGCTTAGAGCTCTCTACGGCTTTAAGAGTAAGAGGGAAATGGCTCGTACTCAGAGCTGGTGTACAAGATTCGATAAGGTTCCACGCTTCAATTCGAAATGCAAGGATTGGTATCAAGTTCAATTGAATGAGTCTCGGAAGACGTTTGGTAATCCTGGTGAGAATACAATTTCTAAACCGCCCGGATGGAAACATCAAAGCTTCTTTCGCTCCATCCCCGTAGGAGCACAAAGATTCTTCAAGAGTCTCAGGTCCCAGAAGTGCATGATAAATACTGAATAGAAATCCAATCCATTATAAATAGAAAAAGCTATTTCAAAATGTATCGAAACCCTGTAAACCAACTTTCATACGGGCTCCAGGCGGTTACCCCTTCTTTTGTTTGTCCACTACATAATGTGTGCCTCAACGCATTTCGGGGAGAACCAACTAGCTCCCCATTCAAAGCAATTTACGCGAGGGACTCTCTTTAACAGGCATAGTTGGTGTATTCGGCGGCTCCTTAACGGTATTGATACTCCTAAAGGGTGTTCTATTTGCTCCAATGACTTGGAAAGAATTGAACAAGGAGCCGTATGCGGAAGCCCCCGAATCTAAGGCTACTTGGCGTTACAACTAGAATCTCTCTTTTTTCCGATCCAGTTCCTCCACCACACTATTTCTTGAAGCTCGATCTCTCCCCCGGATGAAAATCCAATGCCTCGAAAACCTAAGGGTTCCTCCGCAAGGTTCGTCCACGGAAGGTGAAAATTTGGCCAAAGAAAAAAATGGAAATTCAGTAAAAAAATAGTCTGAAAAAAAGAATATATTCGCTCCAAGACTTATATCATTTGATAATGCCATGTGAATCGCTAACGACGGGTCTAGCAAACAAAAAATTTGGAAAGCTTCTTTTGCTCTATCCCCACAGGGGTAGTGGGTAAAGATTTACCTCCGTGGAAAGGATAATTCATAGATCAAGACAAAGCAGGATTTAACAGCAAAGTTTGGGATCCTGAAATCTATTCTGACATTAGTCACGCCGGAAACCTGAGAACCTGTTTGAAGATGCTCGAAAGCTTCACATGCCTAGTTTGGGACCCCAGAGGCTGTTGGCATTCCAAACATTGGTGGAGATTTCTGGATGAATTTAAGCATAAGCCACCATAACAAGAAGCTCATCCAATGTCCAACTTAAGGACTTTAACTAAAAGTGTTAGGTGGGAGACAACCCACCATGGTATGGTCGTTTCTTTTTCAATTTTTATTTCGTACTGTTTGATTTTATGTTATATTAATTTTATTGAACCTGGATGTTATTCGTAGCATTTGCAATGGCATTGCATACTGCATAATTGCATACTTGCATATATAAAAAAAATGGGGGGGGACGCGTGCGACGCAACCGCACTGCTAACGCGTTCGTGTCAGTTGCGAAAACCACCTCCCACGCGTCTGCGTCACACACGCGGACGCGTAATCTGGAAATCGGCGTAAAAATCCAATGCCCAGAAATCTGGGCTGGAATCGTGCGGCTGGTGTGCGTTTAGCACAACACGGCTCACGCGTTCACGTCCATCACGCGAACGCGTCATTTGCAAAATACCCATCCCACGCGAAAGCGTGAGCGACGCGTCCGCGTCGCGTGGATTGCATAACACCCCAAATGGAGACAGAGAGTTGCGCTGAAACGACGCTGGACTTGTGCATTTAGCACAATTTCTAGCGACGTGGTCGCGTGCCTCACGCGACCGCGTCATTCATCCTTTTTCCCATTCCATGCGATCGCGTCAACCCCATTCCACCCTAGCCGCGGGATCGCGTGCCCCACGTATTCACGAATTCAAATTCACTAACCCCAGTGATGTGAAACCCTACCTCCATCGCGCCCCATTCTCTTTCCCCCAAACCCCCCCACTGCTCCCTCTCTGCTCCTCGCCACCCACAAGCACCACCACCACCCCAACCACCTCCAACCGCCGCACCACCCCCACCAACCCGGACCCACCGCGCCGCCAACCCCATTCCTTCTTCCTTCTCCTCTCCTTCTTCCTTCTCCCCTCCTTCTTCTTCTCCCCTCCCTTCTCTCCCTTCCACTACCACGGCCAGCCACCGCCACTATGCCATCACCGCCGTGACTCCCACCACCATCACCCTCACCCCCTCCCTTCCAGCTTCCTTAACCCCCTCTCCACCATTACCCCAACCCAAAACCCCTACCACCGAACAGCCACCCACCGCCACACCAACCACGGTTCACCGCCGTTCCGCTCTACGCCACCGCCACATTGCCACCAATACCACCCCACTCCCACCATCTCTCTTAGTTCCATACTTGTGCCTCTAACCACCAGGTTCCGCCGAACGCCACTTTTCTTTCATTCGTAGTTAGTTGCATTTTTTTCAGTTTATGTTTAAAATTAGGCTAGTTAGAGTTGCATGTTTGTAGTGGATTCTAGGTGGTTAGGTAGCTAGGATGTGGTTAGTGGATTTAGGCCTGATAATTGTGCTGTTCGTGCTTCTTGTTTTATCAATTTCGCAATTCTGATATTGCTGTGATGTTAATACTGTTTATATGATGTTCTTTACTGTTTCATGCTACTTTTTACACTGCTATTTCATGTTCATATTCCGTATATGTAATTGCAGCTTTATTTTAATTTATATGAACTATTCTGCTTACTGTTTCTTACCCGGGAACATCCAATTTTAACCGGAATGCTGCCCAATTTTCTATAAATTGTTTTGATTTTCATTCATGTTTTGGTTTTGGCAATTTGAATTTGGCATTCCATAGCTTTTCCCAAACCACTTCATGAATGCACAGACCAACATTCGTATTCCTTTCGATTTCCTGGTTAATAAATTGCACTTTTGATGATTCGATTTTAATTTTTGCTATTTTTATATCATCATCAATAACCTGATATTTTTGAATATGAGTTGACTAGTCTTTAAATTTATGAATTTCTTGTTACTTAGGAAACAATTCTCAATGCCACTTACTTTGACTATTTCCTCCTAACTCACTCCTTTCCACTTTTTCACTCTTCACCACTTTTAACTTCCTAACTTCTCCCTTTGCTTTTTAACTAACTCCTTCAAATTTTACTTTATGGCATGATTATTGTTTTTCCTAATTAACAGGTATTCTACTTATAACATATTTTGGATTATCATTTCTCATCTCAGCTTTTTAACTCCGAAACAATCCAAAATACACAATTATTCAACTCATTTCGTTATTCTACTGCTCTTTTGCCACTATGTGCTTATATTGCTATTTGCCTACTTATTTTCCTGCTATGTTCTTCCTTTATATATCCTGGAATTTCTACTTTTCAGGATGTCTGACCCTTAAAGAAAAGGAAAAGGCAAGGCTACCACTGGAAAAAGGAAAAGAGAAGAATCTTCTATGTCAATCTTCGACATCATGCATGATGACTCCTGGCGGGAAAAGCACTTCACCCCACAGGAGAAGGCTGACCAGCTCCTCCCTGCCAATGATCCAATTAAATTTGCAAACCGATACTGTGAGCTGAAGTATCCAGTGTTTGCCACCTCCAGAAACCTGTACCTGGAGAGGACTCTAAAAATTCCAGAAGAACTATAGCAGTACACCTCCGATCAGATCAAACAGAGAGGCTGGTTCTTGGAGAGAAACTTGACAGAGGTCAATGCTTCCTGGGTAAGAGAATTTTACTACAACTATTTCAAGACTTCGCTGGATGCAGTGCACCTCAGAGGGAAACAGATATTGGTAACTGAGGAAGCCATTGAGGATATTCTGCACCTTCAGCCTAAGTCAGATTAGCCTAACGGTTACCAAAAGGCTGAAGAGAACATGCGCTTTCCAAGATTTGACTGGGATGCTATCAAGCAGAGGATAGCCCTTGATCCGACTGTCCCATGGGTCATGGGTAAGAACACCACAATGCCTAAAGGAATCAAGCTTATGTATCTGAATGATGAGGCTTAGCTCTGGCACCAGATCCTGAGCAACTTTGTTATGCCGCGCACTCATGAGACGGAGCTACCTGCTACTATGATCACCCTTCTCTGGTGTGTGTTGGAGGGTAAGGACATGTATCTGCCACGATTCATCTGGCACTATATGGCCAGGGTCCATGTCAGAGGCACGCTTCCTTTCCCTTACCTGGTCACCCAACTAGGCCGTCGAGCTGACGTGCCTTGGGAGGATGCTGATGAGAAACCACCTGCTGCGGACTGCAAGAAGATTATTCCTCACAGCAGGAAGTTTCAGACTTTAGGCTACAGACCTCCATTCCTGACCGCTTCTGATGAGATACCACGCCTTCAACTGCGCCTTCTTCTTCCACTGCTGCACCAGCTCCACCTACTGCACCTCCACCCACTGCACCTCCACCTGCCTCAGAGCCCATTTACCACCTCGTGCACCGCTTATTCCAGCAGCTAGACCAGATGGAACGCCGCAACAAGTGGCGATATGAGAGATCTGAGCATCGCAACAAGCGACGGTATGAGCACCTCAAGATGATGATCCGATCTGGCAGCGACTTCCCCTCGGAGCCTGACACACCATCAGAGCCATCTGAGGAGGAGGCAGAAGAGCATGAGGAGGAGACCCATCCACAGAGAGAGGCCGAGCAGGCAGGCTCAGAGCAAGCTGCGCCACAGCAGGAGGAGCCACACCAGATACACGCCACAAATCCATAGATTCTTATCCAGTCAGAGCCTCCACTGCAGCAGACAGATCCTCCTACTCTCATCCAGTCCGCAGACCCTCAGGCCACCACAGAGACTCCAGCAGCCCATCCTTCCAGTGATGACATCCCTTCATACCCAGCTTGAGTGAGCATCGAGGACGATGCTTTATTTTAAGTGTGGGGAGGTAGCCATCCCTGGCATATCTTTTTGGTGAACCACTACAGACTTTTTTTATCTTATTTTGTTTATTTTTCTGTATTTTTATCTTTATTTTTACTTTTCAGTACTTGCACACTGTTCTTTTGCTGTATTTTTACTCTATTTCCGTATTTTGCACCTTAGTTTATATTTTAGCCAGTTGGTTTAGTTGCAATTCTAAACTTATTAGTTATAGAATATATGGATTAATTAGTATAGTTTACCCTTTTAGCATATGATAGTTTGGTTTAAATTGAAAATAAAAAGGAAGTAAACTAGAGACTTTACCATAGTCAAAACAAATCCACACACCTTGTATATATAGCATTACATTTTAGTTAGTTAACAACATTTCATCAAGGAACAACACTAAAACTTTAAAGGCACCCTAAGATTTACATTGAGAATAATGGGAACTATTAATTTCTACTTGCATGACATGTATAACTGATATATGATTTTTGAGCTAGAGAACACACAACCTGTGAGTTTTGAGCTTAATTGTATGGTTACATTCAAACCATAATTTTTATTCCTGTGTGTCTTGCCCTTCTTTTTTATTCTGATGTTCTTTACTTTGTTTTAATCTATATGTCCAATTATAGAGTATAGATACATATTAAGAGATGATTGAGGCCATCATTTGAATTTTTTCTTACTTATCCCAAATTAGACTACCTTTTATATCACCCTTGTTAGCCCCTTGAGCTTTTTAATCCCCTCTTTTTCTATAAACCACATTCTTAGCCTTAAGCAGAAAAACAAAATGTACATTTCCAAGTTGAATCCTTGGTTAGCTTAAGATAGAAATTGTGTAAGTGTGGGGAATTTTTATAGGAACATGGGATGATAGAAACAAAGTAGGAACTTAAGAAGAATAAGATGTTTCAAAATAAAAATTTGGGAAGCATGCTCATGTGAAATAAAACAAAACAATTGAATTACCAAGTGCATTGAAAAAAAATAAAAAATAAAAAAATAAAAAAATTTATTTAAATAAAGGGATACAAAAATTCCCCAATTGCAAAATAAAAAGAATCAATGCACATGGGATAAAATTAAAGTTAATGCATGAGCTTGCAATACAAAGTTAGAAAAGTTGGGCAAATAGGTTAAGAAACTTTGAATTATAAAATATGTATGTTAGGTGAGATCTTAAACTAATCAAGGATTCACTTATTAGCTCACTTAGCCTTATACATATACCCTTACCTTTACCTTGGCCCTATTACAACCTTGAAAAAGACCTCATGATTTTTGTATGCCTATGTTCTATAATTATTGATTGGTTAGATAAAGAACAAAGTTATAGAAAGTAAGGATAAAAAGAAGAATAGAGTGATTAACCCAATAAACACTGAGTGACTAGAGAGTAAACACAAAATCCAGTGAGGGTTCAATAGCTCATCACCATATAACTCTGCTTAAATTGTTAATTGTCTTGCAAGTTTGTAAAATATTTTACCCATCTCAATTGTAAAAGTGCTTTAACATTATCTAGGGTTTGGCTATGCGTATATGATTCCTTGAGAATGTGAATTAATTTAACTTCATGTAAGTTTTATATACAAGTGAATAACAATTAGAATTGCATGATTCATTTAGGTAGTTGCATTTAGGATAGATTGCATTGCATGAGATTCTACCACTTTAACCTTACCTTACCCTTTATCTTGGACTTAGCATGAGGACATGCTATTGTTTAAGTGTGGAGAGGTTGATAAACCCATATTTTATGATATATATTGTGCTCAATTTAAGTGATTTATTCAACCCTTCACCCACTTATTCATGTAAATTGCATGGTTTTACTTTCTCTTCCCTATTATGTGATATATGTGAAAAACATGTTTCCTATGCTTTAAAATTTCAACTCTTCATCAGGTTCAATATTTCTTTTACTTTATATTTCTCTTTTACTTTCAGATACTTTAATGCTCTCATTCAATTACTTATGTTGCCAGATTGGCTTATGAACTATTTATGTTTAGATTGATTTTCTATTTAATATAATTTGAGGTATTTCAGAATTATGATTGCTTTCCTTTATTTATATAAATAATTTAGATTTTTTCCTTTTTGCTTTGGTTGATTAATTGGTAACTCTTGAGTTGTCAAATTCATTGTGATTGATAATTGTTATCTTTGCTGATTGATTTAAATTCCTATAACTCTAGTCTCCCCTTAGGAGTTGACTAGGACTTTAGGTGTTAAATTGATTTATCCCCTTGAATTACCTTCATAGTTAGAGGTTGACTTAGTGGAGAGCAAAATATAATTCTCATCACCATTGATAAGGATAACTAGGATAGGACTTCCGAATTTTCATACCTTGCCAAGAGTTTATTTTACAGTTATTTATTTATTTTATTTGTCATTTAAATTACTTGTTCCCTACTTTCAAAACCCCCAATTTACAAAACTCATAACGAATAATAAGAACACCTCCCTGCAGTTCCTTGAGAAGACGACCCGAGGTTTAAATACTTCAGTTATCAATTTTAAAAAGGGGTTTGTTACTTGTGACAACCAAAACTTTTGTAAGAAAGGTCGACTGCTCGGTTTAGAAACTATACTTGCAACGGGAATCTATTTTGAATTCTAAACCATCAATCTTTCGTTCTTCAATCATTCAAGTTGGTAAACTTCATATCTCTTAGCTTTCTTATTCTGCTTGAGTATGGTTTTCTTGAAACGGATGGTCAACTTAGAGTTCTTTGTTGAATGGGAAGCAAGAAAGAGTTGGTTAGTGGTTGGCACCACAATTCAAGGTTCATTATGGTTGAGTCATAAAAGTTTAATTGGAAGGGATGGTGTAGTGCTAAATTAGAAGGATCTAGTATGTTGTTTGGATGCTTGAGTGAGAATTCAGTTTGCTTGCCACCCGAGTGGAATAATGATGATCAACTAGAAGACGGGTGTAGAAAAAAGATTTGGGATCCCGGTATACATCTTGTGGATCAGTTTTGGGAGCTCATGGCTTGTGAAGAACTCCATCAAAGGTTGGTGCAATTGAATTGGAATCTTGGAGCTTATTGGTAGTCCAAGCATTGGTGGGAGTTCAAAGAAGAGTACAAGCACAATCCACCATGACGAGCCTAAAATGTCCAACTTAAGGACTTTAAATAAAAGTGCTAGGTAGGAGACACCCCACCATGGTAAACTCTTTTCATTTTTCTCTTTTATATATATTGGTAAATAAGTTTAATTTCATGTTTAGTTTGTTGGTTGAGTTTATTTGGTAGTCTAGGGTTTTGAATAAGGTTTGGTAGTGTTTAGAAGACTGTTTAAATGTTTGGAATATTTGGTTTAGTGCAAGAATTTGGAAAATTTTTAAAAACATAGTAGCTTGTCACGCATACGCGTGACCCCGCGATTCCAAACACTCCTACGTACGCGCCCATATCACATGTGCGCATCATGCATTTTTTGGCCCAAGACGCATGCGTACCCAACGTCCGCGTACGTTTTGGCCCCTGGCAGAGAGCACCCTCCACGTCTCAGTTGCTCGCGTACGCACCACATCCCATTTCCCTAAGTCACGTGTACGCGTGATACATGCGTACACGTCACCCCCCCTCTTTTCTCTTGTCACGCCTACGCATCGCTTACTATTTCGCCCTGCCACACTTACGCGTGACCAACCCGTACGTGTGGATTTGAATTGCATTAACCCTGACACGAGAATCCTATTCTCATTTGCGTCCCCTTTCTCCCTCCAACGTCACTGCTACCCCCTCTACAACCCAATCCACCATTGTTATCACCACACTACCATCCACCAACCACCACCGGTGCGCCACCAACCACCACCTTCTTTTCCTCTCTCCTTTCTCTTCTCCCTTCTCCTATTTCTCCCTTTTTTTTGCTGTTTTCACATAAAAATAACAGGGACCCTTGTGTTCTCCTACTTCTGCCCTACCTTGGCAAGCTCACTACGCCACCACTTATTGCCACCACACCGCCACAAGTAGCCACCTCTGGGCCGGCATCATTTCTGCTTCCGCTTCCGCCTCCCCTGTCCAGTTTCATTTCTATTTCTGCATCTTTTTACCAGGTTCTTCTATTTCCTCTGTTTTCATTTCTCTTAATTTTGTTAGTTGAATTCTTGTTAGTTCAGGTTAATTAAGTAGTTTAATTTTTGTTAGTAATATTAGTTAAAAATGCATGTCTTAGTTGATTCTAGGTGGTTAGGTAGTATATTTAAATTTGTAGTGGATTTAGGTCCGGTTTTTTTTGCTGATGTTGTCTGGAATGGCTGATTCTTGCCCTATTTTGATTAAGTGATGGTGATGGTATTGTCTTGTGTTAATTTATATGCTGCTGTGTTATTACTTTTGCTGGTTATGTGCCAAATTCACATGAGCTTATTGTGATTCATGCTTGTTTAATTTGTTCTTGAGTTCATGTGGATTGATTTTCTGATTGTGGAAATTTGGGAACATCCTATTTATTGCCGAAATACTGGCAGAATTTTTCAAAATTGGTGCGTTAATTGATTTCAATTTGTTAATTAAGTTGGTTATTTCCTGCTTCAATTTTGTTTTGTTACCAACTCAATTAATAAATTGTTTAGTCGGGATTTCTGTATTCTTTTGGTTCCTTTGTATTGTATTATATGATTGGTATCAACAAGTAGCTATTTGACGAATTTCTGTGTCAAATAGACCCTTGTTGGCCAACTGTCTGTGAATGACCTCTATGGTTTGAATCATCAAGTTTAGGTTAAAATCTTTCTCCTTCATGGTTTGATTTCAATTCTTTTTATACAACAATTGAAGTGAATGCTTTTGAATTATCTAAGTGACCTAATCTTGTTATTTGTTTAATTGAGGTTTTCTTTTAAATTGTAAAATTGGTACATTTTCACTTTGGTAACCATTCCAATAGAAAATTTTTCTTTTTAATAACTCTTGGTTACTTTAAGTAAGAATTTTCAATCTTTTCGCACCAATTTTACAACTTTAGTGATCAAACACATTGATAATTAATTTTTTTTTGTGCTTACTCTGCCTTATTCAATTCATCATCAATGCTTTATGCATATGCTTGAGTGATGTGCATTGTTTAGTTGAGTTCTTATATGACCTATACAAGCATATTGCATTATTGTAACATGAATGTGAGTTTGCTTGTTCTTGACTATCTTTTGAACATTTTCTTAATCTTAGTACAATATTGCTATGCTATTAATACTTAACTCTCTTTGTTTTTCTAACATTTGGTTTCTAACTAACTTTTTAACTTTTCCTTTTTATTTTCCTTTTAAACTAACTCTTTTACTATTCTTTTAATGCATAGCAATGTTGTTTCTTAAAGAACAAGCATTTTGAATTCCTTTGTGCATAATTACTTGAAATTTCAATTCTGACTAATTTTGATTTCTATTTATATTCCATTCCAAGTTAATTGAAATTTTATTAACTTACTTCATGCATAAGCTTTTCATCCCTCTATTTTCTATCTCTTGCCTGTCTATCATATTATTTTTACCTTACATGCCTTAGCTTCTATTTAATATCCCGTTTGTTCTGATTATTTTTTAGGATGAGTGACGGAATAGGAAAAGGCAAGGCTAATGCCACCTCAACTAAAAGAAAAATATCACAGCCATCCACTGGGATAGCGAATGAGTCTTTATTTGAGAGGCAAATTACTGCGAAGGAGAAGGCTGATCAAGCCACGCCTTTCTCTGACCTAGTAAAGTTTGCCAACCTCTATTGTGAATTGAGGTTTTTGCATTTTTTGAAGCGAAACCTCCACGAGGAGAGGGAACTTGTGGTACCAACCGACATGAAGCAGTTTACTGAGCGTCGAATTGAGCAGCACAGTTGGGTATTTTGGGTATTCTTGGACAGAGAGTTGGTCAAAGTGAACATATCTTGAGTTTGAAAATTCTACTGTAACTATTACCGGGTGACCCTAGATATAGTTTAGCTCCGGGGCAAGCAGATTTTAGTCACAGAAGAGGTAATTGAAGATATCCTCCATTTTCAGCTGAAAATTAGTGATAAAGATGATTTTTCATAAGGCTGAGGAGGCAATTAAGCTTATGGATTTTGACTAGGATGCAATACTCCGTACCATTGCTATTCATCTGAAGTTCAATGGGAGTATGGAATTTCGAAGCCATTTCCATGGGGTATCAAGGTTGATGATCTGTCCATTGAGGCTAGGGTGTGGCAAAAAATCTTGAGTAACTATGTCATGCCTAGCACCCATGAGTCGGAGGAACTAGTAGATATAGTTGTTCTTATTTGGTGTGTCTTGGAAGGGAAGAAGTTATACCTTTCAAGACTCATCAGGAGATACATGTCGCGAGTACATGTCAGAGGAACCTTAGCATTGCCATGTTTGATCACTCAGATGGCTCACTGGGCTAAGGTACCCTAGGTGCCGGAAGATGAGACACCAACAATTACCGGCAAAAAGAAGGTTATCCTACACGGAAAATGGTTTGGAGATCATCTAGCTGCCAGATGCCAAGATAGCCAGGCACTACCTACTCCTACAGAGGTAGCCACATCTTCAGCTGCAGCAGGATCCTCAGTAGCACCTTCAGCACCTCCGAAACCGGCAGCATCATTATCTAAATCGCAACTAGGGACATCATGAGCAGCTAGAGCATCACAACAGGCGACGTTATGCACATTTGATGTGAATTGTGACTTCTGGCGGCACTGACATTCCTTCTGATCCCGACACCCCCTCGGAGCATTCTGATGGGGAGGAGGCCCAGCATGAGCAGCCAGCAGAGCCATAGCCACTCGCAGCAAACGGTGGACATGATGGCGATGACCCCTCTCACCCGGCTTGATTTGGTAAGCATCAAGAATGATGCTAATCTTTAAGTGTGGGGAAGCCGCCTTCATCAGCGGAGTTATTTTGGGTGAACCATTCCATTCTAGACACTCTTAATTCTTTTCATTTTCAGCACTTACATCTTTATTTTAGTATACTTTTGGATTTTTATACATATTAGTTGTTTTGGATATTCTCTAGTTATCGTACTTTATACCTTTGCTTATATATATTTTAGATTTTTAATTAGTTTGCATCTTTCTATGTCAGTAGTATATATAGTCTAGTGTAGTTGATTAGTTGTGATTGAAAAAAGTGCATAATTGAACTTAGTTTATTTCGATATACATAAGAAATTGATTTGGTTGAAAGTAGGAAATGAACTAAGAAATTTTTAATTTTCGCAATCACATCATATCATATTATATATATAAAGAATAAATGTTAGTCAATTTGATGAAATTTCCAAGAAATTCTTTCTTTCTCCATAAAGGGTATTAAGATTCGAATTGATTTGAGTTGAGACTTTTTCATTAAAACTTGCATGATGTATATAGTTTGGAATATGGTTTTTGAGCTAAAGAACACACGACCTGTGAGTTTTTTAGCCTAATTGTGTGGTTATATCATTTAACCATGATTTTGATTCTTGTGTGTTTTCTTCTCTATGATTGCAATCTTTGGTTTATTCCATTCTATATGTCCATTATTTAGTGTATATTTATGCATTTATGTAATTGATGCCATCTTTTCATTATAGCTCACTTAAACCCAAATAGCATACCATTTCATTTACCTTTGTTTGCCACTTTGAGCCTTTTAATTCCCTTTGGTTCTTTATATTACCACATCACTAACCTTAAGTGGAAAACAATTAATTGTCCTATTCGAATCTTTGGTTAGCTTTAGATAGTGACTGTGTGTGTCAACTAAGTGTGGAAAAATTTGGAAACTTTGGTTGATGAAAATGTGTTTTATGCTTATTGATAAATATCGGGAATTTGGGTACACTCATGTAATAGTATGGAAATTATATGCATTGATGTCTTTTGTTTATATTATGTTTCTTATGTTAAAAAAAAGAAAAAGAAAAAGAAAAAAAGGGGGACAAAATTACCCCTATGAGAAGCTCAATAAAATTTCCTTGCATATGTGATTGAACTGAATTTGATATATGATTGTGTATATATATGTAAAAGTGAGATTTTGAGTAGCTAAGATTGATATTAGAAGTATGTAGGTTGTGTATGTATTAGGAAAAAACTTAGGTTAAGCAAAGATTCAAATTTTAGCTCACTTGGCCATACATATATCCTTACCTTTACCCTTAGTCCCATTACAACCTTGAAAAGTCCTCATGATATTTGCATATGTATATTAAATATTTGTTGATTGGTTAGATGAAGAAAAAACTTTAGGAAGCATGATTAAGGGGGAATTGAATAGATTAACCCTAAACATTTGAGCGATTAGAGTGCATATACACATCTGGTGAGGGTTCAATTTCTCAATTCTACATTTCCATCTTTGATCATTGCTTATCTTGCAAGTTTGTAAATTCGTTAGAGTAACTCAATTCAATTGTAAATTTGATTTTGTTATGATTATTTTGGCCCTTCATTGTGCATACATGCTTTCTTGGAAATTTGATTTACTTTGACTATATATATGCTTATATATAAATAGATAGTAATTAGAATAGTTATATGCATATAAATAGTTTGCACGTAGATAGTACTTGCATTGAATAAATGTTGATACCCTTTCTTGTATCTTTCTTGGTTTAGCATGAAGACATGCTTGGTTTAAGTACGGAAAGATTGATAAACCCCAATTTTGTGGTTTATCTTGTGTTGAATTTAGTGGATTTTATCAACTTTTCTCACATTTATTCAATGAAATAACATGATTTTGTGAATTTCTCCTAAATTATGCTTAAGAGTGAAAACATGCTTTTTAGGCCATTAATTTGCTAAAATTAATTCTCTTTAATTCCATAAGATGCCTTGATGTGTTTGATTAGTGATTTCAGGCTTAGAAGGCAAAGATTGGATTGAAGAAGTGAAGAAAAAGCATGCAAAATGGAGAATTCAAGAAGAAATGAGGATTTGGTGAAAATTATGGCCACGTGTACACATGACCTACGCGTACACGTGACACTTGTCACGTGACCTCATTAAAGGAACACGTTGGGGGCAATTTATGGACTTGCTGGAGCCCAATACAACTCATTTCTGAAGCTATTAGAGGCCAAATTCAAGAAGGATGAAGGGGGAGCAATTAGAGTTCACCCAATACAACTCATTTCTGAAGCTATTAAAGGAACACGTAGAACCATGTTTTAGGATAATTTTCTAGAGAGAGAAGCTCACCCTTTTCTCTAGAATTAGGTTTCTCAGTTTAATTTTCTCTTTAATTTCAGATTTTAATTCTTGTTTTAGTGTAGTTTTATTTACATTTTCATGTTCTTACATCTTGATTCTCTTATTTCTTCTTGTTAACTTCTCATTTGAGCTACTTTTATATTATTGAACTATTGTTGATTTTCATTTTCTTTAATGCAATTGATGCCCTTTTATGTTTCTTAATGTTAATTGAGTTGTTATTGTTATTTTCTTGCGTTTGGTAGCCTTAGAATTTATATTTCTTGCAATTTAATATGGTTTTCTTTCTATGCACACCAAGTGTTTGATAAAATGCTTAGCTTAGTTTTAGAGTAGATTTTGAGTATTCTTTGCTTGGAAAGAGAAACTAGGCAATCTTGAGTCATTAATACCCATCTTGGATTTATGATATAGAGTTGTCAGTTAATCTTGTTTCCATTGACATTACTTATGGATTGGGATTAACTAGGCATATTTGACTTTCTCCCAATGTTGGAGATAACGTAATAGGCTTAACTTTTGGTAATTATTATGTTATGATTAATGACTAGGATAGAAAACCTTAATTCTCAATCCTTGCCATGAATGTCTCTTTATTATTTGTTATCTTTAGTTGTTTGATTTACTTTATTGTCATTTAAATTTTTTGCCATTTAATATTCTTGCTTCTTTATCATCAACCTACCTTTGTGAACCTCATAACCAATAATTGAGCACTCGATTGTAATTCCTAGGGAGAACGACCCGGGAGCAATACTTTCGGTTATTATATTGGGTTGAACTTGTGACAACCAAAACTAAAATTTGATTGAGGCTTGTTTGTTGGTTTAGATGTATACTTCAATGAGACTATTTTTTTGTGTGAAAATACTAAACCGATGGTAACTATTACATCATGGCTTTACTTTATTTTGTATCTATTTTACTTTTGATATAGTTATTCTCTCATCTTTTGTATAAGTATAACTTTGTTGTCTTAGAGACTGTTCATACCTTGGGTCGAGCTGTCCGACCCGAGATGTTTTAACGACAAGTCGACCGACCTCTTCAGGTCAGAATCACCCGACCTCTTCTCAAAGAGCTCGGCCAAATCGCCATAGGAGCCCAAAGCAGGCCCAAATAAAGGAGCACAGCCCAAATCTAAAGGCGGTCAGAGCCCAGAAAGATAAGGCGGCTCCCTAAAGGATAAGATGACTTCACTCAAAGATAAGATAAGATAAGATAACTATCTTATCTCCAGAAAGGTCACTCTACACTATTATAAATACACTGGAGCACCCAGGTATAACTCATACTCTGATTCTACTAAAAACCTGCTTAATACCCTTGCTAACTTAAGCATCGGAGTCCCTTGCAGGTACCACCACCCTCCGGTGACGAAGGATCAGCAGCTCCACCAGGTCCAACAAGTCGGATGCGATAGCTCCGGCCACCAGATCCAACAAGTCAGACACAACAGCTCCGGCCACCAGCTCTAAACAGGTCAGACACAGCAGCACCGACCACCACCGCAGATCTCATCCGAGATCGACCTACAGTTTTAGGTAACCCTCGGAACATTGGCGCCGTTGTCGGGGATCCTAGAAGTCATCCCATCACCATGGCGGACAATCTTGACAACAACCATGACTCTGATCTGGAAGACAGGACGCCACACAAAAACGCAGATACTACACCAAAAGATACTCCTCAACCTAACAAAGACAAGAATTCGCCAAACACGGAAGCTATTGAAGCACTTTAAGACCGCCTAAAATAACTCGAGAAAGAGGTGGAGCATCAACGAAAAGCTGAGAGAGACCTACGAAGGGAAGTTAGGCGACGCCGTGAGTTAGAGGACAAGCTCCTAAAACTCGAAGTAGATCTCAAGGCCAAAATTACTCGATCCGGTCACGAAGATGGCTCCCGTAAGGACCAAGACCCATTCACCAAAGAAATCATGAGGACCAAAATCCCAAAAGACTTCAAACTTCCCGATATGACTTTATACGATGGCACAGCAGATCCCAGCCATCATCTCAGTACTTTTAGAAGCAGAATGTACCTCACCGACGCCTTAGATGCAGTTCGCTGCAAAGCCTTCCCGACTATTTTAACAAAGACAGCAATTAAATGGTTCGACAATCTGCCCCCTAGGTCCATCTCAAGCTTCAACGACTTAGCCAAGAAGTTTCTGGCTAGATTCTCCATCCAAAAAGTCAAAGCAAAACACCCCCAAGTCTATTAGGAATCAAGCAAGGAGATCGGGAAAGTCTCCACAGATACATGAAAAGATTCAACAAAGCATGTCTGGACATACAAAGTCTACCAACAAAGGCCACCATTATGGGTCTCATCAATGGCTTGCGAGAGGGACCCTTTAGCCACTCTATATCGAAAAAATATCCCATATCTCTGAACAAAGTCTAAGAACGAGCAGAGAAGTACATCAACATGGAGGAAAACTCTCGACTAGGAGAGACCTCAAAATCTGGATTCTCCTACTCCTCCCGAGATAAGGATAAAGAGTCCAAGAAAAAAGAAGATCGGCATGGAGAAAAGATCAAGAAATACCACAATTACACCCCTCTTCGGGTATCTCTCGTAGATGTCTACCGAGAAGTATGCCATACTTAAAAGATACCCCCAGCTCGACAACTTAAAAAAAGGAGGAGGAAATCGGGGTGAATATTATGAATACCATCGAATCTACAGACATTCCACCAACAAATATTTTGACTTAAAAAATGTCAGAGAGAAATTGGTAAGAGAGGGAAAATTAGATCGGTACTTAGCCAGTCGAGCTGAGGAACCAAGAAAAAGAAGAAGGGACGAAGATGTCGAACGAACTAAACGACCACCTCGTACCCCGGATAGACATGTCCACATGATACATAGAGGATTTGCGGGGGGAAGAATCTTAAAATCATCTCGCAAAAGATATATTAAAGATGTATATGATGTCGAGGGAAGAGAGGAAGCACCCGACATTCCCACAATCACTTTTATTAAAGAGGACGCAGCTAGCATCATCTCGGGACATGACGATCCCATGGTCATCACTATCATATTGGCCAACGCAAATCTCCACCGCACACTGGTAGACCAAGCAAGCTCGGCCGACATCTTGTTCAAAATTGCCTTCGACAAACTCGGCCTGGAAGAAAAAGAACTCAGAGCATATCCGAACAGCTTGTTCAGGCTGGGAGACACTCCAATCAACCACTTGGGTACATCTCATTACACACGACCTTTGGAAAAGGAAACCGGTCAAGAACACTCAATATAGACTACATCGTGGTCGACGTAAGTTCAGCCTACAATGCGCTAATAGGTCGGACAGCGTTAAATCAGCTCGGCACAGTAGTCTCGACTCTACACCTGTGCATGAAATTCCCAATCACAGAAGGAATAGCTACAATAAAAGCAGATCAGAGGACGGCGCGTCGCTGTTATAACGAAAGTCTAAACCTCAGAGGCAGAGGAGAAGAATTCCACACCATCGAACTTGGTGGAGTTCGAGGGTAGGAAGAACTCCGTCCACAACCCGAAGGTGAAGTAGAAAAAGTTCAGATCGGAGATGTCCCAGACAAAACAACCAATATTGGCACGATCTTAACAGGAGACATAAAAGAATCACTCGTACAGTTCTTACGAGATAATGTCGACCTCTTCGCATGGAAGGCCGTAGACATACCGGGCATAGACCCTAAGTTAATGTGCCACAAGCTGGCAGTTTACCCAGGATCTCGGCCAGTGCAGCAGAGGCATAGAAAGCTCGGACCAGAACGATCCCAAGCTGTGGAAGAGCAGGTACAAGCTCTACTGGAGGCAGGATTCATAAGAGAAGTAAAGTACCCACTATGGCTAGCTAACGTCGTCTTGGTGAAAAAATCAAATGGGAAGTGGCGGATGTGCACCGACTACACTGATCTCAACAAAGCCTGCCCAAAGGATCCATATCCACTCCCAAGTATTGACGCTCTGGTGGATGCCTCCTCCGGATACAAATACCTCTCGTTTATGGATGCCTACTCAGGATACAATCAAATCCCGATGTACCCACCTGATCAAGAAAAAACTGCATTCTTAACCCAAAAAGCAAACTAATGCTACGTCGCCATGCCTTTCAGACTCAAAAACGCAGGAGCTACTTATCAAAGATTAAAGAATAAGGTATTTGCAGACCACATCGGGAAAATCATGGAAGTCTACGTGGACGACTTGTTGATAAAAACACAAAGTGAAGAGACGTTACTGTCAGACCTCACCCAAGTATTCGACACTATAAGAAGACATGGCATGCGGCTTAACCCTGCAAAATGCACCTTCGCAGTAGAAGCTGGCAAATTCTTGGGTTTTATGCTCACACAAAGAGGAATCGAGGCAAATCCGGATAAATGCCAGGCAATACTCGACATGAAGAGCTCGACTTGCGTCAAAGAGGTACAACAACTCAATGGAAGATTGGCAGCCTTGTCCAGATTCCTAGCTGGATCAGCAATAAGATCTCTCCCCTTTTATGCCACTCTAAGGAAGGGAAAGAGGTTCAAATGGACAACAGAGTGCGAGCAGGCCTTCCAAGATTTCAAAAGGTTCCTGGGACAACCACCTATCCTAACTCGGCCACGGGAAGGAGAACCACTTATATTATACCTCGCAGTAGGAAGTCGGGCAGTAGCCTCAGCACTGGTCCGAGAAGACGATAGTGGGCAACAACCTGTATACTTCATCAGCAAGGCACTACAAGGATCCGAACTGAACTACCAAAAAATAGAAAAATTCATCTATGCTCTCATATTAATATATTGGCGACTTCGTCCATATTTCCAAGCCCACATTATCAGGGTTCGGACCAACCAGCCAATAAAAGACATTCTGCAAAAAACATATTTAGCAGGAAGAATCTTACAATGGGCAGTCGAGTTGTCTGAATTCGACCTTCAATATGAAGCTCGGACAGCCATCAAATCGCAATATTTGGCCGACTTCATTGCAGAATTTATAGACACCCCGAAAATCCCTACAGAATAGAATTTCTATGTAGACAGTTCCTCAAACAAAACTGGAAACGGCGCGGGTGTGATAATTGAAAGCGACCAGGGAACCCAAATCAAACTTTTTCTCAAATTTGGGTTCCCTGCCTCAAACAACCAAGCTGAGTATGAGGCACTACTAGCTAGTTTGAAGCTAGCTAAGGAGGTTGGAGCTCAAAAGCTCATCATCTTCAGCGACTCACAGGTGGTCACTTCACAAATAGTAGGGAGTTACCAAGCCAAGGATCCCACCATGAAAAAGTACTTGGATAAAACCAAGGAACAGCTTGGACAACTCGGGGAATAGAGGTCCGCCACATACCCCGAGAACAGAATGCCCGAGCTGATGCACTCTCAAAACTAGCCAGTACCAAACCAGGGGACAACAATAGAAGCCTCATCCAAGAGATGCTGTAGAACCCGTCAATCTCGGAAGAAGAAAAGGTCCTAGCAATAACAGTTCTGGATCAAGGATGGATGACTCCCATAATTAATTACCTCAAAACAGAAACACTCCCTACAGATAAGAAGGAGGCAAAGAGGTTAAAACGGAAAGCATAATACTACACCATCTTAAATAATACTCTATACAAGAGAGGGATTTCAACACCACTATTAAAATGCGTGCCGACTTCCAATACAAAGGATGTTTTAGAAGAAGTACACAGTGGCATCTGTGGCAACCATCTCGGGGCACAAGCACTCACCAAGAAAGTACTCCGAGCTGGATTTTATTGGCCGACCTTACAAAAAGAAGCAACAGAATTCGTGAAGACATGTCCACCATGTCAGAAACATGCCAACTTTCACATCGCCCCGCCAGAGGAGCTCATCAGCGTAACCTCACCCTGGCCATTCGCAAAATGGGGACTCGATCTTCTCGGACCCTTCCCTCAAGGATCAGGACAAGTCAAATTTCTCATAGTGAGGGTAGACTATTTCACAAAATGGATCGAGGCAGAACCCCTAGCTAACATTGTCGCAAGGTTTGGGGTTCCATACTCTATAACCACAGACAATGGCACTCAATTTACAGATGCAGGCTTCAAAAAGCTGGTGGCCGATCTAAACATAAAACACCAATTCACATTTGTAGAACACCCCCAGGCCAATGGACAAGCAGAAGCTACTAACAAAGTCATATTAACTGGGCTAAAATGGAGATTACAAGATGCAAAGGGAGCCTGGGCCGAAGAGCTCCCACAAGTCCTATGGGCATATCGGACAACTCCACACTCCACCACAAGGGAGTCACCCTTCCAATTAGCTTACGAAATAGAGGCAATGATCCTAGTGGAGGTAGAAGAAGGGTCACCCAGAGTAATCCACTACAACGAAGAAGCCAACTCCCAACTTCAAAGGGAAGAACTCGACCTACTCCCAGAAATCCGAGAAAGAGCCCAGATCAGGGAAGAGGCATTAAAACATCGAATGGCTTCAAGATACAATCAAAAGGTAGTGCCCCACAGTTTTGCCAAAAATGACCTCATCGTAATCCGAAATGATATCAGAACAACTCGACCTGGAGAAGGAAAGCTTGTAGAAAACTGGAAAGGACCCTATCGAGTCATAGAAGTACTTGGAAAGGGCTACTACAGGCTGTCCAAGGTCATGGCACGCCTGCAACCTACAAAGGTATTATAGTTAGAGGTAATAAGGATCTTTGGATAAGGTGCACTCTTTTTTCCTGAAAAGGTTTTTAACGAGGCACCAAGCCAAGATCTACAAACCGCCCGACTTAAAGGGAAAAACACCCACATGTATATATTTTCATATTTCCTATCTTCAATAAAGTTTTTTCAGATTCTCTACAAATCATCTTTTACAAGACGCATTAATCTGAAAAGCAAAAAATTCATCGCCCGATTATAAAGCTACAGATCGGCAGAAAGTGAAAATCAAATTCACTGCACGATCACGATAAAGACCAACAAAGATGAAAACCAAATTCATCAAAAGGTCAACCAAACGGGGATCAAACCCAATTTCTACAAAATCGGCAAAGATGAAAAAGCAACAAAAACATAATAATGCAAGAAGTTGTCGAAAGTGATCCATAGAAAGGACCTAACGAGGTCTTAATAAAATGGGTTGCTAAAAATAACTTAAAATACAGGCCGACGTAAAGAAGTCGGACCAGTCGACCATAATAACCAAAGTATAAAAAGTAAATCCCTAGAAAGAGGCCTGGCCAGCCCTAAAAAAGAGGATTACTAAAAATAACTTAAAAGGGACCGGCATGATAAAGTCGGCCCAGAACAAAAGTTATAAAAAGTAATCTCTAAAAGAGACATGATAAAGGTCCGAAATGAAGATTACTAAAAATAACTTAAAAGGGACCGACATGATGAAGTTGGCCCGGAACAAAAGTTATAAAAAGTAATCCCTAAAAGAGATCTGATAAAGGTCCAAAAAGAGGATTACTAAAAATAACTTAAAAGGGATCGACATGATGAAGTCGGCCCAGAACAAAAGTTATAAAAAGTAATCCCTAGAAGAGACCTGATAAAGGTCCAAAAAGAGGATTACTAGAAATAACTTGGAAGGGACTGACGTAAAGAAGTCGGCCCAAAACAAAAAGTTATAAAAAGTAATCCCTAAAAGAGACCTGATAAAGGTCCAAAAAGAGGATTACTAGAAATAACTTAGAAGGGACCAACATGATAAAGTCGGCCCAAACCCAAACAAAAGGTAATCTATAAAAGAGGCCTGACCAAGGTCCAAGAAAATAGATTGCCAGAAATAACTCAGACCAAACCGACATGATGAAGTCAGCTTTCAACCGACTACCAGAAAATAATCCATTAAGAGAGACCTAACAAAAAGTCCAAACAAAATGGATTACTAAGGCCAAGATAAAGAAGATGGCTGATAGAAGGCACGCAAGTTGGATCTAGAAAAATCCACGATCTCAAAAGACTCATAAGTATGAAAATACAAAAGCAGTCAAAAGAGGTAAGACAAACAAGGTTCCAACACTCCCAAAAAACCACGAAGATATCAAATAAGTGCAGACAAGCATATTACGAAAAGAATAAGTTATAATAGTAATAACAAGAGCTCAAGAAGCCACCAAAAGTCAGCTACAAGAGCTTGAGAAATTTCTTTGTTTTTTCAAAAAGGTTGCTAACAAAAAAGCAACTAAAGGTGTCCAACAGTTAGAAACCTCAAGCCGGGCTATATACAAAAAATCCAGAATATTCAAAGAGGATCCAAAGAGTTCCCAGTTGTAGCATCCCGGGGTGAAGGAGGAGGAGTCTGAAGGGGCACCGCATCCACCCTCCCATCATCCCGGTTCAAGATCTAACAACCAGGATCCGACTTAGGATGAACAACTGCAGGGGTTGAAGAAGTCGGTGCAATAGAGACCTTGGCAGCAGGCACAGGAGGAGGCTCGATGTCGTCATCATCATCGGGGTCATCAGGGACAATTTTACCATCCTTCACAATGTTGTCCAAGCTGAAGAGAGAGAGGTCGAGACCAGGCGCAAGGACTCGAACTTGATCCTTCAAATTCTCATAAGCAGCATTGACACTGCCCACAAGATGACCCTAGAGCTCGGCATAACTAGCTCGGGCAGACTCCAAATCCTCCCTAAGATGCATCATCTCCCTATAGGTTGTGACATAGCTCTCCTTATGCTTCAATGCCGTATCTTCAGCCAACTTTGCAGAAGCCGCCAAGGCGATAGCTCTAGTTTTTTCACCCTCCAGCTCTTTCTCCAACTTGGTCACCTTCACCTCGAGCTCCTCCTTTAAACCCTTCATCTGGTTGAACTCCAATTTAGCCTCCTCCATAAAGGCCTTTGTAGCATGAATGGGAAGATCTTGGGCAGTCTGATATAAAGCCGCCCCCATGTCTGCCATCTTGATGCTGTTCCGAGTAATAAAATCCAGATGGCGAAGAAGAGAAACATCATCAGTAGGGATAGCACCATAAGGACTAAGTTGCTGGTCCACAAACTCGACAGCATCGAAGTTAGGGGCATCAAGGTTAAAGGGCTCATCTTTTTTTTTGTTTTTTTGGAGGAGGAGCGCCGGTAGGAGAAGAGGTAGCAGTAGAAGTCTGTGGAGGATCGACCAAATGAACTCGAGGGGTAAGAATCGTCTTCCTCGGTCCAAGACAGCTCGGTAGAGATGGCTTCGGTAAAACATGAGAGGATCCTTCCCCTACCACCTTGGCCGAGATGTTTAGGGCCACAGTCGCCTTTCTCGCCTTTTTGAAGGCCTTCATGGAATCATTATTTTTAACCATCTCTGGAAAAAACACAGCAAAAACCCAGTTACAAATTGAGAGAAAAAGAACAAGCTCCACAAAAATGAAACAAAACAAAAACAAAATAAGTCAACCACTACGCAGCTCAGTTCGGAGAAGCAAGGGATCCCCTAAAAACCTTTTGGTGTCAAGATAAGAAGGTTGCCCCCAGTTCTCCTCCAACACGTTAACAAAGGCCTGTTCGACCTCGTCCAACATCTCCCACGTATACCTCGACACCACAACATTCTTTTGCCACTCTAAAGGAAAGACGGGGTCGTCCTTCTCATCCAGAAAAAGGGGGCGAGCTCCTTAAACAGCTTGAACCTTAAAGAAATAATTCTTGAAGTCTCTAAAAGACTCATCATACATCGAAAATACTTTCTTTCCTTGGGCAGACCGAAAAAAAACTCAGGAAGCTTTCTTTTTGGCAGAAATCCCAGGCTTGGTCAAAATGAAAAGGTAAAGAAAGAGAGTTTGAGAAGGCTTAACATCCAGTTCCTGACACAAAAATTGAAAAATCTTAACAAAACACCATGAATTCGGATAAAGTTGGGATGGAGACACATTGCACGACCACAACAAATTAGTCTCAAAAGGAGTAAAGGGAAAGGTAATGTTCATTTGGCTGAAGAAATAGTCATAGGCATAAAAGAAGGGACGTTCCCCCTGGACCGAAGTAAGGAAACAGACCATCTCATCAGAATCAGGTGCTACTAGCTCATAATTTTTCTCCTGCTCCTAATTACTACAAATCCTGTGACGTTTTCTCAGCTCCACACAGAATTCAGAATTTACCATAGAAATACACATCAACACGAGGGAGTCCAGCTAGTCCGACATGCCCTCGGGGACTCTGGAAGAGGTCTCGACAATATTTTTGCGAGACGACATGGGTCAACTAAAATCATACAGTAAGAAAAAAGAAAAAGGGGGTTACTAATCAAACAGCTCGGGCAAGTTAAAGAGAGCAACTCGAGCATAAATGGATAAAACTCAAACTAAAGCATATAAGTGTCAAGAAGTCAATAACAGAACAAGGACTCAAGGAAAATCTACACATCCCCCAAACAAAGAAAAACCCTCTTCCAATCAACACTCAAAGAAGAAAAAGCCAAAATAAAGCCATCCCTCAACTACAGTTTCAGTCTACAAGCAGAGGAACTCCCAAGCAACAAAACATACCAAGCGAAAGTCATCAAAGACACAACCTTTTTTCAGAAGCAAACAAAACTACAAAATCAAATAGTAAGGCAACAAACATGCAAAGCCCTAGAAAAAGCCTTAACCATCAGGAGAAAAGCCAGAAAAATACATTGCAGTGAGAAGCAAACATAAGAATACGAAAAGGTTCAAGCTTTCCAACATACATTCAAGCAAAATTGAAACTTTGCCAAAGATAGAACAAAAAGTGAAAGAAAGAAACAGAAAGAAGAACCAACCTGAAAGAGGAAGCGACGAGAAAGTTGAAGACGAAGGGGCAAAAAATCCAAAAATTGCCTTTCAAACAGAGGAAGCTCCAGTAACCACCAATGACACCACGAAGAGAAAGCGTGAAAAAGGCTCAGGCAAAGACAAACAGAAGAAAGGTAAAGTTACGGTGAGCAAAAGAGAAATTGCAGTAAGCAAGGAGAAAGGAAATGGAAGCGAAAGGCTTTTTGTGAAAAAATTCAAAATGAGAAAAGCAAACGGCGACGGGGGGAGTTAATGGGTTTTTAAAACCCTCGCACGTTCCCAAGAAAGTGTAAAACGCGCGCTACAAGGAGAAAATGTTCCACATTTAAAGCTACTTAAATCAAGTTCCGCAAATAGACCCAACAAAAAGAATGCTCCCCAAAAAGAGATCGAAAAAATTCGACTTCAAAAGGAAAGACTGAGCTCGAGCAGGGGTACTGTTCATATCCTGGGTCGAGCTGTCCGACCCGGGATGTTTTAACGACAAGTCGACCGACCTCTTCAGGTCAGAATCACCCGACCTCTTCTCAAAGAGCTTGGCCAAATCGCCATAGGAGCCCAAAGCAGGCCCAAATAAAGGAGCACAGCCCAAATCTATAGGCGGTCAGAGCCCAGAAAGATAAGGCGGCTCCCTAAAGGATAAGATGACTTCACTCAAAGATAAGATAAGATAAGATAACTATCTTATCTCCAGAAAGGTCACTCCACACTATTATAAATACCCTGGAGCACCCGGGTATAACTCATACTCTGATTCTACTAAAAACCTGCTTAATACCCGTGCTAACTTAAGCATCAGAGTCCCTTGCAGATACCACCACCCTCCGGTGACGAAGGATCAGCAGCTCCACCAAGTCCAACAAGTCGGATGCGATAACTCCGGCCACCAGATCCAACAAGTCGGACACGATAGCTCCAGCCACCAGCTCTAAACAGGTCTGACACAGCAGCACTGACCACCACCACAGATCTTGTCCGAGATCGAACTACAGTTTCAGATAACCCTCGGAACAGAGGCTAAACTTGAAAGATACGATCTATATGCTGTTTTAAATCAAATACTCTGTATTGTCTGTATTAACAAGTCGGCTTAAACTCCGCAGGTTTTGGCTAGTGTCCTTGTGACTATCATACTTATATATATATATATATATATATATATATATATATATAATTGCTATTGTATTATGTCATGATCTTGTATATCTATGCTTTAGTTATCGTGTGTGACGATTCGCGCTTTTGTACCTCTTTTTTCCACGTTTTTGAGTTTTATTTTATTAATTGGGCTTCTCGTATTACTATCCCTTCTATATATATTACTGTATGAGCTTTAGAACTGTCGTGGCACTTTAATATCCTTACAGCTAGAGGTAAGGCTTGGGGTGATAGGGTGTTACACACCCTCCCTCCCGAGATTGGCTTGTGATAAGTCTGGGTGATACCTGATTCATGTGCATCATGAGTTATTTTTCTTGGTTATTTCACATAGAAAGTCAATGAACTATACTAAATTATGAAGTGTTTTAGTGCTTTAATTGAATACTACTTTGATTGCTTTGAGTTTATGAATTCTTATAGGAAATGATAGAAAAGGAAGCAACAAAAGCATCACCCAATCAACACTTCTAGAGCAACATTCTAAGGGAAGAAGAAATGGAGATTGGCCAAAGATAAACAAGTGGAGTTCATTTTAAGTAAAATTGGCATCTCCAACTCCACGTGATTGGGGTCTCCAACGCCAAGGATTGCTAGCTTCCAAGGCCTTCATTTTAGTGCACTAATTGGCGTCTCCAACGCCACATGAAGCAACATCCAAGACCTCAACTTTTTGCTCCTAATTGGCGTCTCCAATGCGAAGATTTAGCACACTCCAAGGCCTCCATTTGAAGATGAAAATGGTGCCTCTAATGCTAAGGGAAGTGGCATCTCCAATGCCAAGATTCACCACACTCCGGGGAGCCTCATTGTGGCATCTTAGACGTCATCTTCCTCACCAAAATGTGGCATCTCCAACGCCATTCATCCTCATCAAAGTTGGTGTCTCTAACGCCACTCCCTAAAGGTCCATTTGGTGCATAATTGTGGCATCTCCAACACCTAGAAGTGGTGCCTCCAATGCCAAGTTTCCTCTCCAAGGTATGGCACCTCAAATGCCATTCCTTCCTCTATAGTATGGCGTCTCCAACGCCATTGATACTCACCTCCAGGGACTCAAAATTTGCTCACTCTTCTTGGAGATGAGTGGTGCCACCAATGCCACAAGGGAGAAAAATTGTGAAGCATTGCCCCTTGAAAATGCCTTCAATGATGAAGGGTCAAACAAGGCTTGAATTGGTATCACCAAAGCCATGTATGAAGCCTCACACTCTAACCTTAAGCCATACTTCTTAGACTACACTTTTGAGTTTCATTTTGGGTCCTTAATGAAGCATATTCCATGACACAAATGGTGTTTAAATTGACAATTCATTGGCTACAACAAATGAGCATCAAGACTAACTAATCAAGCCCACAACCATCAACACAACAATTCACAAGACTCAAGACTCCAAAGAGAGGAAGAAAGATCATTAGTTAGAAAATAAATTTGATTGTAATTTAAATTATATTTTGACTTTGTAATTTAGGATAGGTTATAAATAGAGGCTGAGAGATCCTTATTCCATTTACTTCACTTTTACTTCTTTCACATTTTCATACCCATTTAAAATTCTCTAAGCTATGAGTAGCTGACTATCTCTTCATTGAGGAAGAGAGCTCTATTGAATTTCAATGGATAATTATGATTGATTCTTCATCTTTAATTCATCTTTCAATTGTTCTTTAGAAAAAGTTTTCATTCTTCATTAAGGATCAAAATGTATCAGAAGATAATTTAGATCCAATCTAGGTTTTGTAATCACTTGGAAAAGTGGATTCATGAAATCAAGCTTGGAAACTCTTTCTTTCAATTCTCATTATTATGGATCTGGATTTGATATGTGACATTAAATCAATCCTATCTAGATCTTAAAGAATTGTGTGGTAATAAGTTTAGATGAATAAATGTAGGTTTATATGATGAAATCCACTCAAATCAAACCAAAATATATCGTCAAATATGGATTCATCAAGCACCATGTCAAGTTCCTTATCATGACACCACCCATGCAACAAACCTTGCCACATCGTGTCACGCCCTTGTCCAAGCTCTCTAGCAAGCTTGTTAGAGAGCACCACACACCAACCGTGTCAAGCACCACCCTATGTCACACCAACCTTGTCATGATGCCATCCTACCCTTTTAGACCACGCTCTCTCCAGCGCTTTCCAGCAAGCGCCACACCCTCACACCAAAGCATCACCACACCCATCTTGCCACAAGACTTCCCTTTCGTCCACGCTCGTTTGGGCGCTCCCCAGCAAGCCTGCTGGAGAGCGCCACACACCTTAGCCTCCATCACACCTCAGAACACTTACCAACACCCCAACCATGTCACGCTCGTTTAGGCGCTATCCAGCAAGCTTGCTGGGGAGTGCCACAATCAACCATGACCTACGCTCTCTCCAGCGCTCTCCAACAAACTTGCAGGAGAGCACAACCCACATTCCATCACACTATAACCTTACCACACTCATGACCAAGGCCCCTCAGTTCATGCTCTTGCCAGCGCTCTCTAGCAAGTTTGCTAGAGAGCGCCACTTCCCCAGACATTCACCATACTTGACATGACTTGACACCTTGTCAAAAGCCTAAACCAAGGCCACGCTCTCCATCTACAAGCTTGCTGGAGAGCGCCAATCATCAACAAGGCTATGCTAGTGTCACGCTCTCAAGGGGCGTTCATGAGCAAACTTAGCGCTCTCCTGAAACGGCCAACGCTCGCCTCCAGCGCTCGCACTCAAGCTCACAAGCAAACGTCTTCGATGAACAAAGTAAGGAAGAAAATGAATACTAGTGCCACGCTCTCAAGTAGCGCTCTCCAGCAAGCTTGCTGGAGAGCGCCAATCCTCATGCACATGATGTGAGAAAAATTGGTCGGTATAGAATTTCACAACAAATTCTCGTTACAAGTATAGTTTCTAAACCAACAAACAGTCCTCAATCAAAAATTTGTTTGTCACAAGTACAAACCCCAATAAAATAACCGATAGTATTAATCCTGGGTCGTTCTCTGGTGTGCGAAATCGTGATCATTCCATTCCTTGGTAACGGCACTAAAAACTCAATACGCACGTTCATGATCTTATATCTGTTTCACAACTTCATACAACTAACCAGCAAGTGCACTGGGTCGTCCAAGTAATAAACCTTACGTGAGTAAGGGTCGATCCCACGGAGATTGTCGGTATGAAGCAAGCTATGGTCACCTTGTAAATCTCAGTTAGGCGGATTCAACTGATTTTATGAATTGATAAGTAAAAGATAAATAAAATATAAAATAGGATAGTGGTACTTATGTAATTCATTGGTGAGAATTTCAGATAAGCGTATAGAGATGCTTTCGTTCCTCTGATCTCTACTTTCCTGCTGTCTTCATCCAATCAATCATACTCCTTTCCATGGCAAGCTTTGTGTAGGGCATCACCGTTGTTAATGGCTACTTCCCATCCTCTCTGTGAAAATGGTCTGATGCACTGTCACTGCATGGCTAATCATCTGGAGGTTCTCGATCATACTGCAATAGGATTCACCATCCTTTTGCGTCTGTCACTACGCCCAGCACTCGCGAGTTTGAAGCTCGTCACAGCCATCCATTCCCAGATCCTACTCGGAATACCACAGACAAGGTTTAGACTTTCCGGATCTCAGGAATGGCCATCCATGGGTTCTAACTTATACCACGAAGACCCTAATAACTCAGACTCGGTCCCCTGTATTAGATATCCAAGAGATATCCATTCAATCTAAGGTAGAACGAAAGTGGTTGTCAGGCACGCGTTCTTAAGTTGAGAATGATGATGACTGTCACGATCATCACATCCATCATATTGAAGTGCGAATGAATATCTTAGAAGCGGAATAAGTTGAATTGAATAGAAAAACAGTAGTACTTTGCATTATTCTTTGAGGAACAGCAGAGCTCCACACCTTAATCTATGGTGTGTAGAAACTCTACTGTTGAAAATACATAAGTGATGAAGGTCCAGGCATGGCCAAGAGGCCAGCCCCCAAACGTGATCAAAGGATCAAAAGATAATCCAAAGATGTAAATACAATAGTAAAAAGTCCTATTTATACTGAACTAGTTACTAGGGTTTACAGAAATAAGTAAATGATGCAGAAATCCACTTCTAGGGCCCACTTGGTGTGTGCTTGGGCTGAGCATTGAGCTTTACACGTGTAGAGGCTTCTTTTGGATTTGAAGGCCAATTTGTAGCCTGTTTCTGGCGTTGAACTTCACTTTGCAACCTGTTTCTGGCGTTTGACTCCAGAATGCAACATGGAACTGGCGTTGAACGCCAGTTTACATCATCAATCCTTATTCAAAGTAAGGACTATTATATATTTCTGGAAAGCCCTGGATGTCTACTTTCCAACGCAATTGGAAGCGCGCCATTTAAAGTTCTGTAGCTCCAAAAAATCCACTTTGAGTGCAAGAAGGTCAGAATCCAATAGCATTTGCAGTCCTTCTTCAACCTCTGAATATGATTTTTGCTCAGGTCCCTCAATTTCAGCCAGAAAATACCTGAAATCATAGAAAAACACACAAACTCATAGTAAAGTCCAGAAATGTGATTTTTAGTTAAAAACTAATAAAAATATAATGAAAACTAATTAAATTATACTAAAAACATACTAAAGACAATGCCAAAAAGCGTATAAATTATCTGCTCATCACAACACCAAACTTAAATTGTTGCTTGTTCCCAAGCAACTGAAAATCAAATAGGATAAAAAGAAGAGAATATACTATAAATTCCAAAATATCAATGAAACGTAGCTCCAATCAGATGAGCGGGACTTGTAGCTTTTTGCCTCTTGAATAGTTTTGGCATCTCACTTCCTCCATTGAAGTTCAGAATGATTGGCATCAATAGGAACTCAGAATTCAGATAGTGTTATTGATTCTCCTAGTTCAGTATGTTGATTCTTGAAGACAGCTACTTCATGAGTCTTGGCCGTGGTCATAAGCACTTTGTTTTCCAGTATTACCACCGGATACATAAATGCCACAGACACATAACTTGGTGAACCTTTTTAGATTGTGACTCAGCTTTGCTAAAGTCCCCAATTAGAGGTGTCCAGGGTTTTTAAGCACACTCTTCTTTTGCTTTGGACCTTGACTTTAACCGCTCAGTCTCAAGTTTTCACTTGACACCTTCACGCCACAAGCACATGGTTAGGGACAGCTTGGTTTAGCCGCTTAGGCCAGGATTTTATTCCTTTAGGCCCTCCTATCCACTGATGCTCAAAGCCTTGGATCCTTTTTATTACCCTTGCCTTTTGGTTTTAAGGGTTACTGGCTTTTTGCTCTTGCCTCTTGGTTTTAAGAGCTTTTGGCTTTTTCTGCTTGCTTTTTTTCTTTCTTTTTTTGATTTTTTTTCGCCATTTTTTTTCGCAAGCTTTCTGTATTCACTGCTTTTTCTTGCTTCAAGAATCATTTTTATGATTTTTTAGATTATCAAATAACATTTCTCATGTTCATCATTCTTTCAAGAGCTAACATATTTAACATTCATAAACATCAACTTCAAAAGACATATGCACTGTTCAAGCATTCATTCAGAAAACAAAAAGTATTGTCACCACATCAAAATAATTAAACTAGTTTCAAGGATGAATTCGAAACCATGTACTTCTTGTTCTTTTATTTTTAAAACATTTTTCATTTAAGAGAGGTGATGGATTCATATTCACTACTTTAAGGCATAGACACTTAGACACTAATGATCATGTAATAAAGACACAAACATAGATAAACATTTAACATAAGAAAACGAAAAACAGAAAATTTAAGAACAAGGAATGAGTCCACCTTAGTGATGGTGGCATTTCCTTCTTGAGGAACCAATGATGTCCTTGAGCTCTTCTATGTCTCTTCCTTGTCTTTGTTGCTCCTCCCTCATTGCTCTTTGATCTTCACTAATTTCATGAAGGATGATGGAGTGCCCTTGATGTTCCACCCTTTGTTGTGGGTTTTGGAGATGAATCTTTCCATCTCCCATGACTCGGAGGTGGAAGCTTTTGTCTTCCCTTTCCCTTTTCTAGAGGTTTCTCCGATCTTAGGTGCCATCAACGGGAATGGAAAAACAAAAAGCTTATACTTTTACCACACCAAACTTAGAATATTTGCTCGTCCTTGAGAAAAAGAAGAAAGAAATGATGAGAAGAAGGAGAGATGGAGGTGTGTTGATGGTTTGAATTTGAGTGGGTGGATGTAGGTGGGTTGTATGATGGGAAAGAGAGATTGAGGTGATTGGTGAAGGGTTCTTGGGAAAGGGTGATATAGGATTATGAGGAGGGAAGATGAGTGGAGGTAGGTGGGGATCCTGTGTGGTCCACAGATCCTGAGGTGTCAAGGATTTACATCCCTGCACCTTTTAGACGTGTAAAACGCCTTTGCATGCAATTCTGGCATTTAAACGCTGAATTGATGCTTGTTCTGGGCGTTCAACGCCCAGATGCAGCATGTTTCTGGCGTTGAACGCCAGTTCTATGCTTGTTTCTGGCATTCAGCGCCAGCTCTTCTCAGGGTGTATTCCTGGCGTTTGAACGCCAGGATGTTGCTTGTTTCTGGCGTTCAACGCCAGATGCTCCTTACTGGTGTTTAAACGCCAGTAAGTCCTTCCTCCAGGGTGTGATTTTTCTTTTGCTGTTTTTGATTCTATTTTTAATTTTTGTATTTATTTTGTGACTCCACATGATCATGAACCTAATAAAACATGAAAGAACAATAAAAATAAAAATAAAATTAGATAAATAAAAATTGGGTTGCCTCCCAATAAGCGCTTCTTTAATGTCAATAGCTTGACAGTGGGCTCTCATGGAGCCACACAGGTGATCAGGTCAATTTTATAGACTCCCAACACCAAACTTAGAGTTTGGCTAAGGCCTCCCAACACCAAACTTAGAGTTTGATTGTGGGGGCTTTGTTTGACTCTGTACTTGGAGAAGCTTTTCATGCTTCTTCTCCATGGTTACAGAAGGAGGACCATGAGTTTTAAACACAAGGTAGTCCTCATTCAGTTGAAGGACCAACTCTCCTCTGTCCACATCAATCACAGCTCTTGCTGTGGCTAGGAAGGGTCTTCCAAGGATGATAGATTCATCCTCTTCCTTTCCAGTGTCTAGGATTATGAAATCAGCAGGGATGTAAAGGTCTTCAACCTTTACTAACATGTCCTCTACTAATCTATAAGCCTATTTTTTTGAGTTGTCTGCCATCTCTAGTGAGATTCTGGCATCTTGCACCTCAAAGATTCCCAATTTCTCCATTACAGAGAGGGGCATGAGGTTTATCCCTGACCCAAGGTCACATAGAGCCTTCTCAAAGGTCATAGTGCCTATGGTACAAGGTATTAAGAACTTTCCAGGATCCTGTTTCTTCTGAGGCAATCTCAGTTGATCTAGATCACTCAGTTCATTGGTGAGCAAGGGAAGTTCATTTTCCCAAGTCTCATTACTAAATAATTTGGCATTCAGCTTCATGATAGCACCAAGGTACTTGGCAACTTGCTCTTCAGTAACATCTTCATTCTCTTCAGAAGAAGAATACTCATCAGAGCTCATGAATGGCATAAGGAGGTTCAATGGAATCTCTATGGTCTCTAGATGAGCCTCAGATTCCTTTGGTTCCTCAGAGGGAAACTCCTTATTGATCTCTGGACGTCTCAGGAGGTCTTCCTCACTGGGATTCACGTCCTCCTCCTCTTTTGTGGTTTCGGCCATGATGGTCATTTCAATGGCCTTGCACTCTCTTTTTGGATTTTCTTGTGTATTGCTTGGGAGAGTACTAGGAGGGGGTTTCAGTGATCCTTTTACTCAGCTGGCCCACTTGTGCTTCCAAATTTCTAATGGAGGACCTTGTTTTATTCATGAAACTTAGAGTGGCCTTAGATAGATCAGAGACTATATTTGCTAAGCTAGATGGGTCCTACTCAGGACTCTCTGTCTTTTGCTGAGTGGATGATGGGAAAGGCTTGCCATTGCTAAACCTGTTTCTTCCACCATTATTAAAGCCTTGTTGAGGCTTTTGTTGATCCTTCCATGAGAGATTTGGGTGATTTCTCCATGAGGGATTATAGGTGTTTCCATAGGGTTCACCCATGTAATTCACCTCTACTATTGCAGGGTTCTCAGGATCATAAGCTTCTTCCTCAGAAGATGCCTCTTGAGTACTGTTGGATGCAGCTTGCATTCCATTCAGACTCTGAGAAATCATATTGACTTGCTGAGTCAATATTTTGTTCTGAGCCAATATGGCATTCAGAGTATCAATTTCAAGAACTCCCTTCTTCTAAGGCGTCCCATTACTCACAGGATTCCTCTCAGAAGTGTACATGAACTGGTTATTAGCAACCATGTCAATGAGTTCTTGAGCTTCTACAGGTGTTTTCTCTAGGTGAATGGATCCACCTGCAGAAGTATCCAATGACATCTTAGCTAATTCAGACAGGCCATTATAGAATATATCCAGGATGGTCCATTCTGAAAGCATGTCAGAAGGACACTTTTTGGTCAGTTGCTTATATCTCTCCCAAGCTTCATAGAGGGATTCACCTTCTTTCTGTCTAAAGGTTTGAACATTCACTCTAAGCTTACTCAGCTTTTGAGGAGGAAAGAACTTGGCTAAGAAAGCCGTGACCAGCTTATGCCAAGAGTTCAGGCTATCTTTGGGTTGAGAGTCCAACCACACTCTAGCTCTGTCTCTTACAGCAAACAGGAAAAGCATAAGCCTGTAGACCTTGGGATCAACCCCATTGGTCTTAACAGTATCACAGATCTGTAAGAATTCAGTTAAGAACTGAAAAGGATCTTCAGATGGAAGTCCATGAAACTTGCAGTTCTGCTGCATCAGAGAAACTAATTGAGGTTTCAGCTCAAAGTTGTTTGCTCTAATGGCAGGGATGGAGATGCTTCTTCCATGTAAATTGGAATTAGGTGCAGTAAAGTCACCAAGCATCCTCCTTGCATTATTATTATTTTTGGCTTCCATCTCCTCTTCCTGTTTGAAAATTCCTGTAAGGTTGTCTCTGGATTGTTGTATTTTAGCTTCTCTTAGTTTCCTTTTTAGAGTCCTTTCAGGTTCAGGATCTGCTTCAACAAGAATGCTCTTGTCCTTACTCCTGCTCATATGACAAAGAAAGGAATAACAAAGAAAATATGGAATCCTCTATGTCACAGTATAGAGATTCCTTTGTGTGAGTAGAAGAATAAATAAATAGAAGGAGATGAGAGGTGAGAGAATTCGAAAAATACAAATTAAAATTTAAAGTTAAATTTCGAAAATAGAAATAAAAAATTTTTAAAATTAAACTTAGAATTCAAAAATTAAAAATTGAAATTAAATTAAATTTAAAATAATTAGTTAATCAAAATGAAATTTTGAAAAAGAGGGAGGTATTTTCGAAAATTTAAGAGAGATTGAATTAGTTAGGTTGTTTTGAAAAAGATATGATTGAAACAAAAAGATAAGATTGATTGAAAAAGATTTGAAAATCAATTTTAAAAAAGATAAGAGGTTAGGAAAGAAGTTAGAAAAGATTTTTGAAATTGAATTTGAAAAAGATATGATTGAAATGAAAAAGGGATATGATTGAAACAAAAAGATATGATTGATTGAAACTTATTTTGAAAAAGATTTGAAAAAGAAATTTAAAAAGATTTGATTTTTAAAATTAAAGTTGATTACTTGACTAACAAGAAACAAAAAGATATAATTTTAAAAATTAAAGATTAATCTTTTCTTAAAAGGCAAGTAACAACTTGAAATTTTTCAATCAATCATATTAAATGTTAGTATTAATTTCGAAAATCATGGAATAAAGATAAGAAAAAGATTTTTGAAAATTAATTTTAAAAAATTTTGAAATTATTAAGGAAAATTTGAAAAAGATTTGATTTTTTTGAAAAAGTTTTGAAAAAGATAGGATTTTTAAATTGAAATTTTGATTTGACTCATAAGAAACAACTAGATTTTTTTAAAAAAAAATTGAAAAAGCCAATCCAAATTTTCGAAATTTTAAGAGAGAAAAAGGGAAAGATATTTTTTTTTTGTAGTTTTTGAATTTTTTTTATGATGAAAGAGAAAAACATCAAAAAGACTCAATGCATGAAAATTTTGGATAAAAACATGTGATGCACGCAAGAACACTATGAATGTCAAGATGAACACCAAGAACACTTTGAAGATCAAGATGAACATCAAGACTTATTTTTGAAAAATTTTCAAGAAAAGAAAACATGCAAGACACCAAACTTAAAATTTTTTATTCTTTAGACATTAACAAATTGAGAATGCATATGAAAAACAAGAAAAGACACAAAACAAGAAAATATGAAGATCAAACAAGAAGACTTACCAAGAAAAACTTGAAGATCATGAAGAACACTATGAATGCATGAATTTTTGAAAATTTTTAGAAAAATAAAAATATGCAATTGACACCAAACTTAGAAATTGACTCAAGACTCAAACAAACACAAAATATTTTTTATTTTTAAGATTTTATTAATTTTTTTGGATTTTTGTACATTTTTATTTTTTTGAAAACATATAGGGAAAAGGAAGCAATGAATTCAAAGTCCTCAATCAAGATTCCAGGAATCATACCAGGTTTGTCTAAAGCTTGATGGCCAGCCAAACTTCAGCATACCATTTTGAAACTTTAGAATTCATTCTTAAAAATTTTAAAATAATTTTTGAAAAGAAAGGGAAAAATTTTTTTGAAAGATTTTTTTTTTCGAAAATAAGAAATAAAAAGCTTAAAATTAAAATAAAATTACCTAATCAGAGCAACAAAATGAACCGTCAGTTGTCCAAACTCGAACAATCCCTGGCAACGGCGCCAAACACTTGGTGTGCGAAATCGTGATCATTCCATTCCTTGGTAACGGCACTAAAAACTCAATACACACGTTCATGATCTTATATCTATTTCACAACTTCGTACAACTAACCAGCAAGTGCACTGTGTCGTCCAAGTAATAAACCTTACGTGAGTAAGGGTCGATCCCACGGAGATTGTCAGTATGAAGCAAGCTATGGTCACCTTGTAAATCTCAGTCAGGTGGATTCAACTGATTTTATGAATTGATAAGTAAAAGATAAATAAAATATTAAATAGGATAGTGGTACTTATGTAATTCATTGGTGAGAATTTCAGATAAGCGTATAGAGATGCTTTCGTTCCTCTGATCTCTGCTTTCTTGCTGTCTTCATCCAATCAATCCTACTCCTTTCCATGGCAAGCTTTGTGTAGGGCATCACCGTTGTCAATGGCTACTTCCCATCCTCTCTGTGAAAATGGTCCGATGCACTGTCACTGCATGGCTAATCATCTGGAGGTTCTTGATCATATTGGAATAGGATTCACCATCCTTTTGCATCTGTCACTACGCCCAGCACTCGCGAGTTTGAAGCTCGTCACAGCCATCCCTTCCTAGATCCTACTCAGAATACCACAGACAAGGTTTAGACTTTCCAGATCTCAGGAATGGCCATCCATGGGTTCTAACTTATACCACGAAGACACTAATAACTCGGACTCGGTCCCATGTATTAAATATCCAAGAGATATCCATTCAATCTAAGGTAGAACGGAAGTGGTTATCAGGCACGCGTTCATAAGTTGAGAATGATGATGACTGTCACGATCATCACATCCATCATATTGAAGTGCGAATAAATATCTTAGAAGCAGAATAAGTTGAATTGAATAGAAAAACAGTAGTACTTTGCATTAATCTTTGAGGAACAGCAGAGCTCCACACCTTAATCTATGGTGTGTAGAAACTCTACTATTGAAAATACATAAGTGATGAAGTTCCAGGCATGGCCGAGAGGCCAGCCCCCAAACGTGATCAAAGGATCAAAAGATAATCCAAAGATGTAAATACAATAGTAAAAAGTCCTATTTATACTGAACTAGTTACTAGGGTTTACAGAAATAAGTAAATGATGTAGAAATCCACTTTCGGGGCCCACTTGGTGTGTGCTTGGGCTGAGCATTGAGCTTTACACGTGTAGAGGCTTCTTTTGGAGTTGAACGCCAGTTTGTAGCCTGTTTCTGGCGTTGAACTCCACTTTGCAACATGTTTCTGGCGTTTGACTCCAGAATGCAGCATGGAACTGGCGTTGAATGCCAGTTTACGTCGTCAATCCTTATTCAAAGTATGGACTATTATATATTGCTGGAAAGACCTGGATGTCTACTTTCCAACGCAATTAGAAGCGTGCCATTTGGAGTTCTGTAGCTCCAGAAAATCTACTTTGAGTGCAGGGAGGTCAGAATCCAACAGCATCTGCGGTCCTTCTTCAACCTCTGAATCTGATTTTTGCTCAGGTCCCTCAATTTCAGCCAGAATATATCTGAAATCACAGAAAAATACACAAACTCATAGTAAAGTCCAGAAATGTGATTTTTAATTAAAAACTAATAAAAATATAATGAAAACTAATTAAATCATACTAAAAACATACTAAAAACAATGCCAAAAAGTGTATAAATTATCCGCTCATCATTCTCCCTAGGAATTTCAATGAAGTTCTTTATTGTTGGCTATGAAGGAATGTTTTGGGGTTTTTGTAATAAGGGGCAAAAAATGTAAATACCAAAAGAAATAAGCTAAATACTAAGAAAGCTCTTGGCATGGAATGAGAATTAGAAGTCCTATCATCATTATCATTATCATCATCAATTGTGACAAGAATTGTCTATTGCTCCACCTAGTTAACCTCAAACCATGAAGGTAAGTCAAGTGGAGATAATCATGTTGAGTCCACAAGTCCTAGTCAAATCCTAAAGAAAGGCTAGCTTTAGTGGCATCCAAATCAACTAGCAACTTCCAATTATCAATCAACAAAAGAGTTTGATAACTCAAGAGTCTCCAATTACTCAACTCAAGCCAAGAGGAGAAAAATCTACTCTAAAACCCAACCAAGCATTTTTATCAAATACTTGGAAGGCATAAAAGGAAAGCATAATAAGGTGACAAGAAATATAAAATCTAATACTACCAAATGCAAGAAAATAACAATAACAAAGCAATTAAACAACAAAGGAACATAAAATATGAAATTGCATTAAAGGAAATTAAAATCAACAAAGTGCGCATAGATATGAAGGTAGCAAAATAAAAGAATTTAACAAGAAGAACTAAGAGAACAAAGATGTAGCAACAAGAAATTGAAAAGAAAAGTAGATGAAAACAAGAATTAAAATCTAGATCTAAGAAGAGATTTGAATCTAATCTAACCTAATTCTAGAGAGAAGAGAGAGCTTCTCTATGACTACTTGGTTCATCCCCCTTCAATCCTTGGGTTCAATAGCATTAGAAATGAGTTGGATTGGGCCCAAAATGCCTCAAAAATTGCTGGCCACGAATTGCCTTAAGTGAGTCACACTGCTCCTACGACGCGTGCGCGTGGAACAACTTGTACATGTAACCAAAAGGAAAGAAACTATGGCAAATTTTATATCATTTTGAAGCCATGATTGTTAGATTTCCAACACAATTGGAACCACCTCATTTGAAGCTCTGTAGCTCAAGTTATCACCGATTTAGTGCAAAGAGGTCAAGATTGACAGCTTAGCAATTCCTTCATTTCTTCATGAGTTCTCTCACTTTGCATACTTTTCCTTCATTCCTTTAATCCAATCTTTGTCTTCTAAACATGAAATCACTTAACAAACATATCAAGGCATCGAATGGAATTAAAGTGAATTAAATTTAGCAATTTTAAGGCCAAAAAAACATGTTTTCACACTTAAGCACAAATTTAGGGAGAATTACAAAACCATGCTATTTCATTGAATAAATATGAGAAAAGTTGATAAAATCCCCTAAATTAAAGACAAGATAAACCACAAAATTGGGGTTTATCAGCACACAACGCTCGTTTAGTGACGCTCTTGAAAGAGCGTAGCGCTCTCCTGGAAGGTGCCAACTCTCGCAACTAGCGCTCGCAACCAAGCTCATAGGCGAGCGTCTTCGATGAGTTATCCAAGAAGAAATTTAGACTTACGCGTACGCAAAGCCCCTGGTACACATGCACAATGGTAGAAATTGTAAGGGTGCGTACGCACATCCCCTGGTGCATACGCACAATAAGTGACGCTTACTTTTCACGCTCATCACCAAGCGTCAGATCCAAGCACCAAAACGGAAAGTCCAAAGGCCCAACTACAGGAAGTGAAGACTTTGGGGGAAGCACTATAAATAGAAGGATTTTTGAACTCATTGGGGAGCTTTTTACGGAGTAGAATTAGATCACTACACTTTACATTTTTTGTACTTGCTTGTAGTTAGTTAAATTTTACTTTCATGCAATTTCAATTTCTTTCAAGTTTTCCTAGAGCAATGATCAACTATACCCCCCACTCATTAGGGGAAGGAGCTCTGTTTTAATTTCAAAGAATTAATGCAATTCTTCTTCTAAGGAAAAACTTTTGTGCTTCATAGATCCAATCACTACCGAGAGGGGTTTGGATCTACTTCAATCTCTTTGTGAGCCTTGAGAAAGGGATCATAGGATTCAGTTTGAATATTCTCCCTCATAACTCTTTTGATCAAAATATTCTTAGTTGGTACGTGACATATAACCTCTTTGAATTGAGATCTTAAGGGTTGTGTGGCTCTTGGATTAGAAATTGAGCTTCACCTCTTCCCTTGAACAATTAGATCAAGAGATTGACAATTGATTGTGTTAAGAGAAATCGAGTTGCCAAGAGATTGGAATTCAATTATTTACAATCTGCCATAGATCTACTTCATATGATTGAGAAACAAGTTAAGACCCATTGATTCATGAAGGATCATAACATCTTCGATCCCTAATGAATCTCACCCATTAGTATTCTTTACTTCATTGCTTTTAGATTTCTAATTTCCTTTGATTCCCAATACCCAGAACCCCTTTACATTTATGCAATTTACATTTCCTTGTCATTTAAAATTTTGCTTTTACTTTCTTTAAGTTTCTGCTCTTTACTATTTTTCCATTTACTTTCAACCTTTTATCATTCAGTTATTTAGATTCAGCACTTTTATTTTCTATGTCATTTACTTTTCTGTTGAGTTAATCACCCAAAATCATGAAATATTTGTTTGACTAGAGAAACCATTTAACTAAAGTTGCTTAATCCATCAATCCCTGTGGGATCGACCTCACTCAACAGTGAGTTATTACTTGGGATCCGGTATACTTGCCGGAGGAATTTATGTTGAGTAAATTCCAGTCATCAAGATTTTGGCACCGTTGTCGGGAATTGATTTAGATTGACAATGATTAAGTTGGTGGTACTCTAGATTAAACACTTTTCTTTTCTTTTGATTAAGCACACTAACTGTTTGACACTTTGTGTCACATAACTCTAACAACAGTCTAGAACTAGAGTGTTCATTTTTCAACTTGTTTTGTTTGTGTTTGTTTATGCCAGAAGGAAGGAAAGCAATATCAACTTTCTTTGATTCTGAGCCAGAGAGAACCTTCTTGAGACTAAGAAGAGAAGTAAGAGGGAAGGGAGTAGTTGGTGAAGAAGAATTGGAAGAACACCAAGTCATGGAGGATGATATGCACAACCCACCTAAGGAGGTTGCCAACAATAATGGTCAACCTGCCAGGAGGGTGTTGGCCTCTTAAACCATTCCTAACCCCAGAAACTGTGGAAGCAGCATACTCTCACCTAATGTTCATGCAAATAACTTTGAGCTGAAACCTCAACTCATCACTCTTGTCCAGAACAATTGGTCTTATGGAGGAGGCCCTCTTGAAGACCCTAATCAACACGTGTCTGTCTTCTTGAGAATTTGTGAAATAGTCAAGACAAATGGGGTGCATCCTGACATATATAAGCTGCTCTTATTCCCATTCTCTCTAAGAGACAAGGCATTCCAATGGCTGGAAACCTTTCCCAAGGAGAGCATTACTAATTGGGATGAGTTAGTGAGCAAGTACTTAGCTAAATTCTACCCACCTCAGAGGATTATCAAGCTAAAAATAGAGGTCCAAACCTTCAGGAAAATGGAGGGGGAGTCATTATATGAAGCCTGGGAGAGGTACAAAGCTTTGATGAGAAGATGCCCCCTGACATGTTCAATGATTGGGTGAGACTCCAAAACTTCAATGAGGGCTTGAATCTGGAAGCAAGGAAGGCATTAGATTACTCTTCAGGAAGCTCACTCCAAATCATGAAAACCCCTAAAGAAGCACAAGACCTCATTGATGTTGTTGCAAATAATCAATACTTCTATTCTTCAGAGAGACACAATAACACAACTCAAAAGAAGGGAGTAATGGAGCTAGGAGGTGTAGATGCTATCCTACCATAAAACAAGCTCATGCACCAATAAATCCAGCAACAAATAGAGATGATGGGTAAGAGAATGGATGGACTACAACTAGATGCTGTAAGCACACAAAGTAAAGCTCATGTCTCAAATGGATGGAATCAATCTGAAGAAGGGTTTGAGTCATTCAACTATGAACAACAAGGCCCAGAGCAAGTGCAGTACATAAACAACACCTCAAGCTCTTTCCAGCATGACTTCCATGGTGATACATATAATCCATCTTGGAGGAATCATCCTAACTTGAGGTGGGTTGAGAATCAAAACCAAGGACAAAGGAACTCAAACTCCAAGAACTTCCGCAACACAAACAACCACAACCACCCACCCACTAACACTAACCAATACACAAAACCACAAAACACATACCTCCAACCCTATAACACTTCACAAGTTTCCCAGAACATATTTTCCACACCTTCATTTAACTCACAAAACACCTTTCCCAGTGCCTCATGTAACAACCCTGATTTTCGAGTACGTGAGATCTTTTTTGAAAGTACAGATTTCTCCGGAAGATCAGTAAGGGGAGAACCTCTGATATATCATCAAGTATCTCGATCCTCATTTTCATTACATCTTCTTTAAGCTAGAACTTTTTTGAGGTAAGCTCAATAACGCAGTCACGAAGAACCTAGTTTTTTAACCGTATCAGTTAGGAGTTTTGATCCTACTACTCGTAAATAATCCCATTTTGACGAATCAGACTTGATTCATGAGAGAAGAGAGTTAATAGGATAATATTATCATTATACGAGTATTAGAAGCTTCTTGAATGATATTATAAGGTTACCTGGTCAGTTTTAGTTAAAAACAGAAAATCGGTTTAACCGGGTTCACAGTTTACTAGTGTAGCTTAGCACCGGCATTCTCTGATGACTTTAGCAATGCTAAGGCCTCATCATACATGTTATATTCTCATAATAAATATGTTACTAGTGTCATTTATGCTAGTAGCTCAGAAAAGAATTTTTTGAGATGTTTTCACAAGTGTTCCGATACATCTAGTTTTAGTAGTTATACACTTGAGATATTTTAATATTATTTTAATCCACCTCCAAGCCAACCAATCACAACTCACCCTACACCCCCAAAACCCCCAAGGCTGGTTCATTTTCTCCTTGTGGCCAAAATTTCCAAGAGAGAAAAAGAGAGAAAAGTTCTTAGTTCCAAATCTTCAAAGCTTGATTTCTGCTGAACTAAAACTCAGATCAAAATTCCAATCTGACCAAAATGATTCTCTCTTCTTTCTTTACGTGATCATATGACTTATCAAGGCTGGAATCAAGGTGAGTTTGCTGCACCATCTCCCTTTTGCTTCGGTTTCAAGGAAACATGCTTAAACATGTGTTTTCTTGATGCTCTTCCTTAGGAATCATGCTTAACTTGACTTGAGGACCAAGAAATGTTAATTTCCAGAAATTATAAGGTGATAAATCCCTTCCTAACATGCTGAGTGAGATTTGGTTAGTTGAGGGTTTTTGGATTTAAAGTTGTTCTTGATGTGATTTAGGAGGAAAAAGTGTTTAAGGACCACCTGAAAGTATAACCGAATTTGGAGCAGCAAAACCAAGTAGGGTTTGACGAATTCAATCTTGATTGATTGTGTTTGAGTTTTGTAATTATGATATGGTTTGTCTGTGCTTGAAATTGATGATTTATATGAGTGATTCTTGTTGAGATTTTGGTGCAAATTTGATGAAATTTGATGAAATTCAAGCTTTGAGTTTGTGTTCTTGAAGCTGCTGGAAAAATGAACCCTAGAGCTTAAATTGGGGTTCAATTTGTGTTGAAATCATGTAGAAAAGATGGGGTTTTGGTGGCTGCAAATTTATTATGAATTATGGTAAAAATCGGTTGCTGAAAGGACTGAAAAACGGGTAAAAATAGAGAAAGAATCTGAAGAATTTTTGAAGAACATGAAGAACACTTTGAGTGTGATGAAGAACAATGAAGAACAAGATTTAGATCTTTAAAAGGGTAAGGAAGTAAAATTTTTGGTGTTTAAGGGGTTTTTTTGTAATTTCTGAAAGTTAGGGTGGTTAAAGTAGAAATATTAAAAGTTATGGGCGGTAAAAAGTGAATTTTTAAGGTTAAAAGTTAAAGTGGGGTAATTTTTGAAAATTTAATGATAAAATAATAAATAATAATATTTAATTAAAAATAATATTTTAATAAAAATAATAAAATAATACGGAAAAGACAGTTTTCTGTAAAAGCTTTAGAAAGACAACTTTAAGCACAGAATCTCATAAGTACTTTCATAAAAAACTTAGGAAGTGGTAAGAACATATTAGTGAGGCAAAGATAAAAGAAAGATAAAAGTTGAAGAAAAGATAAAAATCGAAGAAAAAGTCTGTAAAGTATTAATGACAAAAAAACAGACAGAGACTAGCGAACGAACTAGGGCAACATAGTTAGTCCTTGAATTGCGACTAGGGTTAGGTATTGTATGAAAAGTTAAACTGTTTCAGTATATACTTAATGAACCTATACTTGGGACAGGCTAAATATTCATACCGAAATTTACATAAGCTTTAAATACTAACGTTATACAAAGAAATCAAAGCAAAGTAAAAAGATACCGAGAAAAGAGTAATCAGAGCAGAGTAAAGAGACAAAGAGAAAAAGTAATATGATAAAGAGTAGAGGACCAATTGAGAGGTTATCTGTTGCATTAAGGCAATCCCAGAGATGTCTATATGTTCATCTGCTGCATTGTGGCAGTCAGATAGATGGTGGTGCGATCACTAAGAACGCTTTCCTGCGGTACAGATCCATATTTTATTTCTGTAAGGAAGAGGAGTTATTTCCTGCTACAGAAGTACCGTGACCACCTGTTCCATTTCTGTAGTGGCAGAGGGGTTATTTCCTATATATAGAAGGTGTGTCGGCGTACATCCCTGTAGTGGCAGATGTGTTATTTCCTACGTGCAGAGGACCCTGTGGTGGCAGAGGGGTTATTTCCTGTACACAGGGGTATAGCCAACAGGAAAGCCATATCCGGCTGGTAATGCTGGGTTACGTCGGGAGCGGGTAGAAACCGACAAATGAGCTCATTACCTGCACTAGGACTAGACATGCATCATTCTTGTCTACACATTATTCTCTGTTGCTTTTCTTCTTGTGTGTATGATCTATTGCTCTATGTTTGTCTGTGTGTATCCTATATCTGTGTTTTATTTTCTTGTATTCTTCTATTTGTGTTCTGCTTTCTGTTTTCTCTACTTTCTCTATCTATCTTTATCTTCTATTTACTGCTTTGCTATATCCTATTATTTCCCTGCTAATTGACGTCGAATAAATGAATATAACTAATAACCCTGGCCTTACTAAGGACTCCCCAGTTCTTACCCCCTTCTCTCCATTCCTCCCCTTCAGATGGAGATGGGCATGATATTCTATGAGTTCGAGGACCCTTACGTCTACGAGGACCCAGTACATCACAGTTACTTCATTATGGGATTGGAGCCTCGTATTAGACGATATGCGTTACCTAATCGAGCTTTTCAACATCCTCTGTCTAGCCCACATTTTGACCCTGACGCTCTTTACAACTTTCCCTTATCCTGGTTACACCCCGACGTACCTGGACATCCTTTTTCTGATGGTCCCGGACACCCTATACCAGCTCAACCCTTGAATGAGGCGGCACCTGAGCCTATCTTTCTTGCTGAGCCTGAGTTTGCTGGAGTGTACGTACATGTGATTCCACCAGAGTGGGACTTTTCCCTTGAGCCGATCTCTAACTTTCCACAGCCTGATGAGCCGATACTACCAGACGACGGGGTAGCTCCTATATATGCGAACGGACCTGTGCTCGTGAATGATTTTGTACATAGTGGCAGTAGTGCTTCTGGTGGTTCTGAGGGTATAGCTGTAGCTACAGACGATGAGGAGGAAGAGGATCCTGAGATAGAGATAGAGCAGGATGAGGAGATGGGCGAGCCTTATGACGATCTTCCGAACGGCCATGTGTAGATATAGTTTGACAGCAGTAGGGGCATTCTTTTGATGACACTCTAGTCTGACATTATCAGTTAGTTAGTCTCTCACTTGTGTTAGTACACCCGAGAGCTATGAGCTATATAGTGGTTAGGCTAGCCTGGACGCCAGTTTAGCGGCTTTTTGTATGGGCCAAGCCTTGGGAGTGTCGTATATATATTAACTACGTATGATGATGAGGATGTAAACTGACTTGATCTTTTGTCAACGCTACATGTTTTGTTATAGTGTACATGATGTATATTATCAGCTGTGTTTCTATGTTTCTTTATACTTCCTTATTATTTCTATCAGTGTGTGCTTATTTATTTTACTCCTTCGCTCGCAACGATATAAGTTAAAAAAAAAGTTACTCGTAAAATTGGCAATGTTCTAACAAGGAACAGGCTCATATATTAAATAATAGTTAATAATTAAGAAGGACAAGTTAGCAACACTTAGCTTCTTGTATGACCATGGCATACTGGGAGTTGGGTCGTTACACCTCAAACAATTTCGATCAACAACCACCACATCCCATGCAAGTACAACCACATCTAGAGTATCTCTAATCTAGAGATAATGATGGAGAAACTTATCCAAAATCAAGAGATGGCAAGAAAGGATCATGCCATGACACTCAAAAACCAAGAAGCCTAAAAAAGAAACCTTGAAAGGCAGATAGGACAAATGGCTAAACAAATCACAGAGATGGGTGAGAAGCGAACAAATGTCTTCCCTAGTGACATTGAAGATAACCCAAGGGACAAAGGAAAAGCTATAAAATGGGAAGAGTGTAAGGCAATCAGATTAAGAAGTGAGAAAAGCTTAGAGAAAGAAGCCACCATCCAGGAAGATCACAACAAAGAAGGTTCAAAAAAAGAAGTGGAGAAGAAAAAACAAGGACAAGAAACCTCCATACAAAGTGACAATTCAACTAAGAAGGCAGTGAAAGCATACCAACCAAAGCTACCATATCCTCAAAGGTTCAAGGGGAAAACAAAGAGAAGTAATACTCCAAGTTCCTAGAGATATTCAAGACACTTTACATCAATATTCCTTTCATAGAAGCACTTGAACAGATGCCACTATATGCTAAGTTTATGAAGAAAGTATTGACAAAGAAAAGATCCTTGAAAGAAGGACAAACTATTGAGATGACAATGGAGTGTAGTGCTATCATCCAAAGAGATTTGCCAAGGAAGAAGAATGATCCATGGAGTTTTCATATCCCCTGCACCATAGGCAACATGACAATTGAAAAAGCATTCTGTGACCTTGGGGCAAGCATAAATCTTATGCCTCTATCCTTGATGAAGAAGCTCCAAATCCATAAAGTGAAACCCACACAAATAGCTCTCCAAATGGCCGACAAATCCATCAAGCAAGCACTTGGGGTTATGGAGAATGTGTTGGTGAAAGTAGAGAAATTTTTCCTCCCAACTGATTTTGTCATTCTTGACATGGAAGAAGACTACAACACTCCCATCATTTTAGGGAGACCATTCTTGGCTACGGGCAGAGCATTGATAGATGTTGAAAAGGGAGAGTTGATGTTAAGAGTGCATGATGAGCTCCTAGTTTTCCATGTTTTCATGACCATGCATGAGCCCACTCAAGAAGAGGAATGCATGAAGGTTAATTCCAGAGATCCAAACCTAAAAGACGCACTCAATAAGCCATCTCCAAAGCTTCTAAGCCCACTTTTGAAAGACAGAGAAGAAGTAGAAATGATACAACAAACTCAAGGAGTCAAGAAGGAGCTACAACCAAAGCCTCCATATAAAACCCACAACAAGAATCTTCCAGACATTAAGTCCCCCAAGCCTGAATCACCTCCTGAAAAAGAGAAGAATCATAAGAAAAAGGTACCAAGAGGTTGGAGAAACAAAAAAATCCCACTAAAGGTTTTTCACCAGGGGATAAAGTGGTGCTAACTTACCAACCTATAGAACCAACTCCATAATTTTCTGGATACTACATAGTGAATAAAATTCTTTCACTAGAGCATCTAGAGATCATCAAGGAAGGCACTGGATGGAAGTTCACTGTGAGAGGAGAGAAGCTGAGGCATTATGACCGTCATCCTTCCTAACAGAGGACAACCGTCAAGTTAGTGAGGTTAAAGAAGCACTTGTTGGGAGGCATCCCAACGTGAGGTAACTCTTTCATACTCTTTTCAGAATAAATGGTTAAGTTGATTTTTGTGTATTGAAAGGAATTAAGTTTGGTGTTGCACACCAATGTGATCAAGTTAACAAAAGAACAAAATCAAGTGTGAATGTATGGTACTAAGTTTGGTGTTCCACCATTAACATCATTTGAGCACAAGGTAACCCTTGAGACAATCGTGAACAATCACAAATTTCAAGCAATTACAGAAGTCAATTAACCTTGCATTTTATTTGTTTACTTTCTAGTTTTATAGTTTTATTATCTCATAGAAGCAAAGCACATGATATTTCATGCATGCATGTAAAGCTTAAAGAAGCACTCTGACTACATACAGAAGTAAGCAAAAAACTAAGTTTGGTATTCACACACCACCTTTAGTTCAAGAATTCATAAGCATACATGCATGATAACCATCTTTTAAGTTCTTGGGAACAAGCAACTTTCAAGATCTTTGTAGGCAATCATCTCAACCAAGAGTATGCACCATCATCCGAAGAAACAAGAGAAGGAGGCAAAAGCCAACAAAAATGATGGCAATGAGTAAAGCAAGTGATCACCAAGAGGTTGTATTGTTGCTTGATTGCCCCTGGTTTAAGCGTTTTGAATGAAAGTATAGTTGTACCCCTAATTAGTGTAATTGGCAAAAATGCTAGTTAATTTGCATCATATTTTGTTTTCTAGCTTGTTTTGCTTTCTAAGTATTGTACTTGAATCATTGCACAATATCTTGATTGTATGCTTGATCTCCAACATTCAATAAAAAAAATATTATGAAAAGAAAGTGTAAAGTCCAACTTGGTGAAGGATGAATAAAGTCTTAGTAGGTGGTGGTATATGATAACTCATTAGATGGTTCATGAATAAGTTGAAGGTTATCATGATTCTTTAGGTATCAACTTGAGTTACACTCTATGATTCTTGGTAAATAAAATGATCCTTGTAAACGAAAGAAAGTGAAAAAGAGAAAGAAACAAAAAGAAACAATCAATAAGGCTAGGTACCAATAGTTTGAGACTTTGGATTTATGTCTGTGATGTTCTTGTATAAAGATAGGCTCGGATGACTAAGTTCTAAGGGGTGCTTCATCACCTGGTAACTTGGGTTAACTAACCCGGGATTGCCAACTAAAAGTCCACCATCAAGAGCTATTTTGTAACAAAACATTAAGTAACCCAAAGAGGTGCTAGGCACCAATGTCCAAAGAATGAATGCAAGCCAAGTGCCTGTGGTGTGCATGTGTTAAGGAAAGGCTTGAGCAAGTATGTCCTTAGGGGTACTTTAACACCTAGCATCTTAAACCAACTGGTTCGGGAATGTTGACTGAAAGCTTACTATAAAGAGTTGCCTTAACATAGAGCACTTAGCTTCAACAAAGCAATAAGTTTCACTCAAAATAAAAAAAAAAAAAAAAAAAAAAAAAAAACAAGAAAGCTCAAGTTAAAGATCATAGAATAATAAGTCTCATAGAGTGTAACAAACCTAATATCCAAGAGAATGTTGCAACCTTAGCCATAAAGAAGAATCACTAAAGAGTTCATGCATGCAAAACCCTATAAGCCAAGATTAAAAGTTGTCTTATAAGGGCTTATGCTTCTTTATACTTTCATTACTTTTCTTGTATTTCATTCCTTGCTTGGGGACAAGCAAGATCTAAGTTTGGTGTTGTGATGTCAAGGTATCTTGGCTAGTTTTACAAGCCTTTTTAGTTATTTTATAGCTTAGTTTCATGCATTTCTTAGGTAATAAGCAAGCATTTGTACTTAATATCCTTGCATGCATGCATGTAGCAAAGGTGTAATGCATTCAGAAGAATAAGAGAGCATTTTAAGCATGAATTGGTTCATTTAATCAAGTGGTTTTTATGGCCTTTAAAAGAAGGTTTTGCATGCTTATGAACTTCATACTTTGATGCACCTTCTCTGGTTTGCGACAGGGGAATCTGAGGTAGAGACAATGAGCCCTGGAGAAGCAAGAATGCATGATGCACCACTATTTCGTGGTACATTTTGTGCTTAATTTAGGGGATTTTATTAACTTTTCTCTCACTTATTCAATGAAATAGCATGGTTTTGTAATTCTCCCTTAATTTGTGATTAAGTGTAAAAGCATGCTTTTTAGGACTTTAATTTGCTAATTTTAATTCACATTTGATTCCACTAGATGCCTTGATGTGTTTGTTAGTGAATTCAGGTTGAAAAGGCTAGGAATGGATCAAAGGAGCGAAGATAAAAGCATGCAAAGTGGAGAACTCATGGAAAATCAAGGATTTGGAGTGCAATCATTGACGCGCACACGTGGAACAACGTGCACGCGTGAATATGAAGTCGCATGGTGACGCGTATGCATGATATGACGCGTACGCGTGATATGATACGTACGCGTGGGAAGTAAAAATGCCAATCGACGCGTACGCGTGACCCATGCATACGCGTCGCAGCTCGCAAGTGACCTCATTGAAGTGAAAATGCTGGGGGCGATTTCTGAGCTCCCCAGGCCCAGATCCAACTCATTTTCTGAGCCTATTACATGCAGAAATCAAGAGGATTCTAAGGGGAGAGCACATAGTTTTAGTTTGGATCATGCTTTAGTTAGTTTCTAGAGAGAGAAGCTCTCTCTTCTCTCTAGAATTAGGTTAGATGTAGATTAGGATTTCTTAGATCTAGGTTTAATTCATGCTTTGATTTACTTTTCCTTTCTAATTTGCAATTCCTTTACCTTTGCTTTCCTAGTTAGTATTTTACTCTTTGTATTTATTTACTTTGTTGTTGATGCACTCTTGTTTCTCCATTTTTTCTTCAATACAATTTATGTTTGATTTCTTTTATTGTTGATTTGCTTTGTTGTTGTTAATTCCTTGCTTTTTGTAGTTATAGATTTAAATTTCTTGCAATCATATTTTGCTTTCCTTTTATGCCTTCCAAGTGTTTGACAAAATGTTTGGAATGATGTTAGAGTAGATTTTTGTGTTTATGGCTTGGGATGGTAACTTAGGTGAACTTGAGTTACTAATGTCCGAGTGTTGATAATTGGTGTCCATTGACTCTAGCTTCCACTAAGTTAATTAGTGAGGTGGCTAGGACTTATGGATTAGGATTGACGTAGCTCATTTGACTTTCCTTCACTTGTTAAAGGATGACTTAATGGGACTGATCCTTACAATTATCATGTTGTGGTTAGTAACAATGATAAAGATCCTTAACCATCAACCCTTGCCAAGACCTTTTTATCATTTGAATTTCATTTACTTTCTTGTCTCTTATTCAAAACCCCAAAAATACTTGTCCCATAACCAATAACAAGAACACTTCCCTGCAATTCCTTGAGAGACGACCCGAGGTTTGAATACTTCGGTTTTTATTTTTATTGGGCTTTGTACTTGTGACAAACAAATTTTTTATTGAGGAATTATTTGTTGGTTTAGAACTATGCTTGCAACGAGATTACATTTATGAAATTCTTTACCGATAGACAATTTCCATTTATCAATGCAAGCTCATCCAATGAGCAAACAGCACCCTGATTGGCGCTCTCCACTGGCACTCTCCAACAAACTTCAGGAGAGCACCAGCCTCAACACTTAGTCCTCAGCATTGGCACTCTTCACCATCGCTCTCCAGCAAGCTTGTTGGAGAGCGCCAGCACCAAATGGACTCAGCAACCTTGTCAAGTCTCATGTCAAGCACCATGTTAAGTTCCTTATCAAGACACCACCCATGCCACAAACCTTGCCACACCTTGTCTAAGCTCTCTAGCAAGCTTGCTGGAGAGCGCCACACACCAATCATGTCAAGCACCACCCCATGTCACACTAACCTTGTCATGATGCCATCCTACCCCCTTTCGACCACGCTCTCTCTAACGTACTCTAGCAAGCTTGCTGGAGAGCGTCACACCCTCACACCCAAGCATCACCACACTCTTCTTACCACAAGACTTCCCTTTTGTGCACGCTCATTTGGGCACTCCCCAGCAAGCTTGCTGGAGAGCACCACACACCTTAGCCTCCATCACACCTCACAACACTTGCCAACACCCCCAACCATGTCACGCTCGTTTAGGTGCTATCCAGCAAGCTTATGCTGCACAAAAATCTATCTCTAAACAAATTTCCCTCGGCAAGTATACCAAATTGTCGTCAAGTAAAAACTCACAATAGATTGAGCTCGAATCCCACAGAAATTGATTGGTTGATCAACTTTAATTAGAGGAGTGTTCTAGTTGAACTGAACCAAATTTGAATTGAGAATTGCTGAAAATTAAATGGCGGGAAACTTAAATGGCAAGAAATGTAAATAACAGAAAATTACAGAAACTTAAAAGGGATTGGAAATGATTCAGCATAAATGTAAACAGCAAAAAATTAAAGAAAGGGACAGATCAGAATGTGGAATTCATTGGGCTTAGGAGATATTGCATTCTCCGGATCAAATCATTTTCATATCTTCCTCAATCAATGCATTCATTGATCTTCTTGGCAATCTTAGGTGATTGGATCCCAATGTCTTGGCTCACCAATCTCTCTAAGCTTGAACAATTGCCCAATGTCTTGATTTAATTGCTCATGGAAAGAGATGAAGTTTGGTCACTGATTATACCACACACCTTCATAGATGAAAGTATTGGTAGGATTACATGTCACTATATCCATCCAACCCCCAACCTAATTCGATATGAGAAAGTATTTCTAGCATGATTTCCTCATTCCTCTCTCAAGTTTCAGAGGAAATCCAAATATGAACAACTTCTCTGTGTAGATAATTATTCAATTGAATGAAGATTGAAAGCTTCTAGCAAAATCAAGAGAAAAGACAGAGGAAGAAGAATGAAAACTATTATTGATCCATTGAATTACAACAGAGCTCCCTAACCCAATGAAGATGGGTTTAGTTGTTCATAGCTCAATTCAAATCACAGAGAAAAAAAGTGCAGGAAAAGTAAAGAAAGTACAAAAATAAAATGATTCCAGAGTTCTAATTTGGGTCCCTGGCTTCTAGCCTTTCTGAACTCCCAGAGCCCCTCCTCAGGGCCTCTAGAGAGCTCTCTTCAATCTTCAAAAACTCTACTATTTATACTCTACTTCTTATCTTTAAAATGGATCTTCAAGTACTTGGATGTGGGCCTTGGCCTTGATTGAAGCAAGTTAGAGTGGCTCTCAATGATGTTGAAGAGGGATGTTTGGCAACTTAACATTTTGCATTCTGCATGGTGCTCAATTGTGTTTCTAGTATCAACGTTGGTGATCAACGTTAGCAAGAAAATGTTTGGCCAAACGTTACATGAAAGAGAATTAAGAATGGCCACTAACGTTTGCCTCCACGTTGGTTCACCAACGTTATATCCAAGCTGCATACTTGTGCGAATGCACACAGCCTTGTGCGTGCGGATACTTTCAATTTTTCTACTTGTGCGTACGCACACTAGGTTGTGCGTACGCACACAAGGCATTTTTGGCAGCTCAAATTTGCAAATCCATCGCAGACGTTGGACCAAACATTGGATTGCCAACGTTTCCTCCAATGTTGCCCACTTGTGCGCATGCACGCTGCCTTGTGCGTGCGCACACCTTGAATTTTTCTTCTTGTGCATACGCACACTACGCTGTGCATACGCATACTACGCTGTACATACAGACACAAGGCAATTTTTCTTCTTGTGCATATGCACACTACACTGTGCGTACGCACACAAGACAGTTTTCACAATTTCAAACTTTAAGTCTCATCAAAGACGTTGGAGGTAACGTTGGTGAGCCAACGTTCCCTCCAACGTTGGCACCAGCAAATTGCAGAATGTTGCAGCCCCTTCCTCCAACATTTGAGGCAACGTTGGTGTGCCAACTTTGGCCACCAACGTTGCTTCCTCTGCTCCTTTCCTTAGCCTTTTGTTGCTTGTTTGCTTGCCTTTCTTCACCTATCATCAATCAACATATACATCAAAGCTTTTCTAGATTCACAAGAATTTGCATCATTCATAATCAACAAGTAGCTGTAGCATAAATCTTATGAAAATGCATAAAAAAAACAATGTTTGATTGAATCAAGGCATCCATGAAATTCTCATCCAAATACTTACTTATTACCTAAGAAATGCATGAAACTACCCTAAAAAAACTAAAAGTGGCTTGTGAAACTAGTCAAGATGCCCTGGTATCACATTGCTGGAGAGCGCCTGATAAACCACTATTTTATGGTTTATAATGTGTTTAATTATGTGGTTTTATCATGATCTTTACCCACTTATTCATATGATTAGCATGCATTTATATTTCCTTCCTAAAATTATTACATGATTGAAAACTTGCTTCCTAGAGACTTTTAATTATGTATTTTAATTCTCCTCTATTCCATTTGATACCGTGATCTATGTGTTAAGTGTTTCAAGATTTATAGGGCATGAATGAGTTGGAGATTGGAAAGGAAGGTTGCAAAAATGGAAGGAACACAAGAAATTGAGGAGATGACCAGCGAGAAGTGACGCGGTCGCATGGCTCACACGACCGCGCAAAAGAGAGGAAATCGCAGTGACGCAGCCGCATGGCTCACGCGACCGCGCGGATTGCAATAGAACAAGTGACGCGGAGGCGTGGATGACACGCTCGCGTGGCAGGGCAAAACGCCGAATGACGCAGCCGCATGGATGACACGATCGCGTGACGTGCGCGATCTACATAATCTGCAGAATTCGCTGGGGCGATTTTGGACCCTGTTTTGACCCAGTTTTTGGCCCAGAAAAGCAAACTAGAGCCAGAGAACATGCAAAAACCAACAACAACATTCATTCTACACAATTTTTAGTTTTTAGATCTAGTTTTACTCCTCCTCTAGGTTTTCTCTCTACACATTCATAGTTCTTAGGATTTTTAATTTTACTGCTTTTGCATTGGGATATTGAGAAGAGTTATTACCTCAGCAAGAATTCGTCATTCTAGTTCGTTTTCTTTACTTGGCTCTTACTCTACCATGTCCTTAATTTGCTCAATTTTACTATTGGATTATTTTAGAATTTATTAATATAAGAATTACTTTTATTTTTGATTGATTTCTTTGATTATTATTTATCATGACTTTCCTTAATTCCCTTTCCTATGTTATGAATTCTACATTCACAATGAGCGAGTAGTTCTATAACTTGATGGGGAGTTGATTGAAAGGAACCCTTGAGTTGGAATGCTCAAAAGAAAAATTATAATTGGGTTTATTGTTGGATTGCCCTCTAGTCACTAACACCAATCCCTTTTAATTGAGTGGGTTGGAACTTGTGAATAGAAGTAGCATTCCAACTTGTTTGACTTTCCTTTACATAGTAAGGGATAACTAAACAGAACAACCTTCAATTATCAATTAATCTTGAGAGTACTCCAACAAGAAAAGGGCTTCCAGCTAATCTACTCCCAGTCAAGGCTTTTATTTAAATTATTTACTTTCTCAAATTTAATTTCCTGTTCATTCAACTCAAACCCCTTTTGAAAACATCTGATTAATAAAATAGCACACCTTTCTGCAAATCGTTGGGAGACGACCTGGGATTCATACTCCCAGTATTTTAATTTTAATTTTTGTGACACCCTTCTAAATTGATAAGTGGATCTCTGGTTGGTTAAGAACTATACTTGCAACGCATATCTTATAACAATTCTCGACTCGCCAATTTCCGCCACGTTAATTTTTGGCGCCGTTGCCGGGGAGTTGCAATAGAGTGCTAACTTATTGATTGGAATTTATTTATTTGCATTTTATTTTATCTTGCTACTATGAGCTGCTTGTTTCTTTCGTTAGATGACGCGTTCACTTCTTGATCCAAGCTTGCCAGTATTCGATCCTGAGATTGAAAGAACTATTTCACGAATAAGGCAAGCTCGGCGTCGGTTAGTCCTCTCTGAAGGTGGATCTGAAACGTCACTTGAGGAAGAAACCAGCCCCCGTTCTACTGATTCGGTTGATTTACGTACAGGTGACATGGCAGCAGCTAGGATAGTTACTATCCAGTAGGCTGGAGCCCCTGATTTTTCAATGCAACCATTTCAAGCGCATCACCCAGCGGTGGCTACAGACTTTGAAATAAAGACTGCACTGCTCAATTTGATGCCCAAGTTTCATGGCTTACCTGCTCAAGAGCCTATCAAGCACCTGAGAGATTTTCAAGCAGCCTATTCTACTATCAGGCGTGATGGTACAAATGAAACTTTAATTTTGTTGAAAGCTTTCCCGTTTTCTCTTGAGGGAAAGGCAAGAGAGTGGTACTACACTCAACCCGCAGCAACTGTATCCGACTGGGATACACTTAGAAGAGAATTTTTGGAAAAGTTCTTTCCAGCTGAAGTTACTGATAAACTGAGGAAAGACATTTCCATGATTGTTCAGGATGAATCCGAGACTCTCTATGAATACTGGGAGCACTTCAATAATCTTCTGGAAGCATGCCCCCACCATATAATTGACAAGATAGTGTTACTCGGTTACGTCACACAGGGCATGAGGCCCCAAGATAAGACCACATTGGAAAGTGCTAGCAATGGGTCTATGAAAAAGTACAGACCACTGATGAGGCATGGCAATTGATCAGCGACTTAGCTGAATCTACTCGGAATCACACGCAGAAACAAGGCCGTTCAAAAGTCGTTGCAGAAGTATCCTCTAGCAGAGATACTACTGCTCTAACTCAGAGTATCTGTGAAATGACCAACTTGTTGAAGCAGATGCAATTGAATCAACAACAAGTTTAGCAAACTCAACCTTCTCCACCATAGCATAGCCAACAGTTAGTCCCACAGAGAGTTTGCTGAGTCTGTGCTGATTATAGCCATTATACTGATGAATGTCCGCAGCTCCAGCAGGAAGACAACTGATAAACCACTATTTTATGGTTTATATTGTGTCTAATTGTGTGGTTTTATCATGATCTTTACCCACTTATTCATTAAATAAGCATGCATTTGTAATTCCTCCTTAAAGATGCTTTATGATTAAAAACTTGCTTCTTAGAGACTTTTAATTTTGTATTTTAATTCTCCTTTATTCCATTCGATGCCGTGATCTGTGTGTTAAGTGTTTCAGGCTTTATAGGGCATGAATGAGTTAGAGACTGGAAAGGAAGCTTGCAAAAATGGAAGGAACACAAGAAGTTGAGGAGATGACCAGCGAGAAGTGACGCGTCCGCATGAATGACGCGATCGCGTGATGTGCGCGATCTGCATAATCTGCAGAATTCGCTGAGGGAGATTTTGGGCCCTACTTTAACCCAGTTCTCGGCCCGGAAAAGCATACTAGAGCCAGAGAACATGCAGAAACCAACAAGAACATTCATTCTACACAGTTTTTAGTTTTTAGATCTAGTTTTACCCCTCCTCTAGGTTTTCTCTCTCTACACATTCATAGTTCTTAGGATTTTAATTTCTATTGTTCTTTGCATTGGGATATTGAGAAGAGTTATTACCTCATCAAGACTTCGTCATTCTAGTTCGTTTTCTTTACTTGGCTTTACTCTTCCATGTCCTTTAATTTACTCAATTTTACTATGGGATTATTTTAGAATTTATTAATACAAGAATTACTTTTATTTTTAATTGATTCCTTTGAGTTTTATTTATCATGTCTTCCTTTAATTCCCTTTCTTATGTTATGATTTCTACATTCACAATGAGCGAGTAGTTCCTTAACTTGATGGGGAGTTGATTGAAAGGAACCCTTGAGTTGTGGTGCTTAAAAGAAAAACTGTAATTGGGTTTATTGTTGGAATGCTCTCTAATCACTGACACTAATCCTTTTCAATTGAGCGGATTGGGACTTGTGAATAGAAACAGCATTTCAACTTGTTTGACCTTCCCTTACCTAGTAAAGGATAACTAAACAGAACAACCTTCAATTATCAATTAATCTTGAGAGTACTGCAACAAGAATAGGGCTTCCAACTAATTTACTCCCAGTCAAGGCTTCTATTTAAATTATTTAATTTCTCTAATTTAATTTCCTGTTTATTCAACTCAAACCATTTTGAAAACATCTGATTAATAAAATAGCACACCTTTTTGCAACTTGTTGGGAGACGACCTGGGATTCATACTCCCAGTATTTTAATTTTAATTTTTGTGACAACCCTTCTAAATTGATAAGCAGATTTCTGGTTGATTAAGAACTATACTTGCAACGCATATCTCATAACAATTCTTAATTCGCCAATTTCTGCCACGTCAATTTTTTGGCGCCGTTGCCGGGGAGTTGCAATAGAGTGCTAAAGTTATTAATTGGAATTTATTTATTTGCATTTTTTTATCTTGCTACTATGAGCTGCTTGTTTCTTTTGCTAGATGACGCGTTCACTTCCTGATCCAAGCTTGCCGGTATTCGATCCTGAGATTGAAAGAACTATTTGACGAATAAGGCAAGCTCGGCATCGGTTAGTCCTCTCTGAGGTCGGATCTGAAACATCATTTGAGGAAGAAACCAGCTCCCGTTCTACTGATTCGGTTGATTTACGTGTAGGTGACATGGCAGAACCTAGGAGAGTTACTATCCAGGAGGCTAGAGACCCTGATTTTACAATGCAACCGTTTCAAGCACATCACCCAGCAGTGGCTACAGACTTTGAAATAAAGACCGCACTGCTCAATTTGATGCCCAAGTTTCATGGCTTACCTGCTCAAGAGCCTATCAAGCACCTGAGATATTTTCAAGCAGCCTGTTCTACTGTCAGGCGTGATGGTGCAGATGAAACTTCAATTCTGTTGAAAGCTTTCCCGTTTTCTCTTGAGGGAAAGGCAAGAGAGTGGTACTACACTCAACTCACAGCAACTGTATCCAACTGGAATACACTTAGAAGAGAATTCTTGAAAAAATTCTTTCCAGCTGAAGTTACTGATAAACTGAGGAAAGATATTTACATGATTGTTCAGGATGAATCTGAGACTCTCTATGAATACTGGGAGCGCTTCAATAATCTTCTGGAAGCATGCCCCCACCATATGATCGACAAGATAGTGTTGCTCGGTTACGTCACACAGGACATGAGGCCCCAAGATAAGACCACATTGGAAAGTGCTAGCAATGGGTCTATGAAAAAGTACAAGACCACTGATGAGGCATGGCAATTGATCAGCGACTTAGCTGAATCTACTCAGAATCACAGGTAGAAACAAGGCTGTTCAAAAGCCGTTGCAGAAGTATCCTCTAGCAGAGAGACTGCTGCTCTAACTCAGAGTATCCGTGAAATGACCAACTTGCTGAAGCAGATGCAATTGAATCAACAACAAGTTTAGCAAGCTCAACCTTCTCCACCACAGCAAAGGCAACAGTTAGTCCCACAGAGAGTTTGCGAAATCTGTGCTGATTATAGCCATTATATTGATGATGTCCGCAGCTCCAGCAGGAAGACAACACCGTGGCAGCCACTCATAACTTCTATGATCGCCCCAACTAAGGGTACAATCAAGGTGGCAATTACAGCCATGGATGGCAAGATAATTCTAACCAGAATTGGAAAGACAACAACAACAGAGGAGGCAGAGACAATCAAAGAAATCAGAGGTGGAATAACAACAACAACAGGCAGCAGAACCAGAACCAGCCTTACAGAGCACCTCACCTGAGGCAATCCCAAGGACCACAGAATAACCAACAGCAGACCTCTCAACTTACTTATCCTTCCTCATCTTCTAATGACGACTTACTATAATCTATTGATCGGAGACAACAGACCATGGAAAATAACCTTTATGCTACACTAAATGGTCTGAACTCTACCCTGCAAGCTCTTGTCTCACAGATTGGATCACTGAATAACTCTAATAACCAGCCCTTGAGCTCCAGTGAAATCCCCTCTCAACCATTAACCAATTCAAAGGGTGGCATTAATGCCATCACCCTAAGGTCCGGAACCACACTGCAGGAGAGGAATCAGGAGGAGCCAATCCCACTAGAACACGCCTCAGCTGAAGAGGTAGTGGAAATAGAAGATGTTGAAGAGGAAGAAGACATGCAGGGCATAGATGAAAAAGAAGAAGTTCAACCACAGGAGGAAGCACCACAGGGCACAGACACTACAGAAGACACCACTCCCATTCCATTTCCACAACTTGCAAGAAAGCCCAGGAAGCAGCTGGAACCTGATCCTAAAATGGTAGAGATATTCAAAAAGGTTGAGGTAACTGTTCCTCTTTTTGATGTTATTCAACAGGTATCTAAATATGCAAAGTTTCTAAAAGATTTATGTATACATAAAGACAAAATTAATGAATTAGAAACTATTCCTTTAGGTAGTTCCATATCTGCTTTAATGGGAGGTTTACCTGAAAATTGTAGTGACCCAGGTCCATGTATGGTTAATTGTACTATTGGTGGTGTGGTATTTTTTGACTGCATGTGTGATTTAGGAGCATGTGTGAGTATAATGCCTTTGTCTATATATGATATTTTGAGGCTCCCTCCCTTAAAAAGGTTGGCAGCTCGTTTTGTATTAGCAGATAAAATAATTATTACAGTGGCTGGAGTTGCTGAAGATGTATTAGTGGGCATTAAGGGGCTCACATTTTTCATTGATTTTTATATCCTGGAGATGCCCCAAAATGACTCAGAGAAGCCATCATCAATCCTACTCGGAAGACCATTCCTGAAGACCTCGAAGTTCAAATTAGATGCTTTTTCAGGAACATACTCTTTTTAAATAGATGGCCGAGTAGTAATCTTCAATCTGAATGGAGTTATGAAGCATCCTCCGGAGGATCATTCTATCCTCCAGTGTGACATTATAGATGAAACCGTGGCTAAAGTTCACCAGGAGGAATTTGAAGAAAAGTCTATAGGTCAAGGTCTAAGTGTGGGAACATTCTTAGAGGACAATGACAGTACTTTACCATTGTCACCAGCTCCAGACAACCCAGAGCCTGACCATGATCAGAAGTTGGAATTAAAACCCCTTCCTCCACACCTCAAATATGCTTACCTTGAAGACGAGCAGAAGTTTCCAGTTATCATTGCAAGGGAACTCACCTCTCAACAGGAAGAGCAGTTACTTAGTGTGCTGAGGAGGCACAAGAAGGCAATTGGTTGGAGTTTGGCAGACATAGTAGACATCAACCCTCAAGAATATGAGCATAGGATATTTTTAGAAGGGGTAGCAAGACCTGTCCCTCAACCCCAGAGAATACTAAATCCCACTATCTTAGAGGTTGTCAAAAAGAAAGTGACAAGACTACTGGAGGCAGATATCATCTATCCCATCTCAGACAGTAAATGAGTAAGCCCAGTACAAATGTTGCCCAAGAAGTCTGGAGTCACTACAATGAAGAATGAGCACGGAGAGCTCATGACAACCAGAGTTCAGAACGCCTGGAGGGTCTGCATTGACTACAGACGTCTCAACCAGGCCACTCGTAAGGATCACTATCCTCTTCCATTCATTGATCAAATGCTTGATCGCCTGTCAGGTAAATCACATTATTGATTTTTAGATGGTTACACAGGTTATTTCCAGATTTATATAGCTCCTAAGGATCAGGAAAAGACCACTTTCACATGTCCTTTTGGGACTTATGCTTACAGGAGAATGCCCTTTGGCTTGTGCAATGCACCAGCTACCTTCCAAAGGTGCATGATGAGTCTTTTCTCGGATCTTATTGAGGACTGTATGAAAGTTTTTATGAATGATTTTAGTGTGTATGGCGATTTCTTTAGCCTTTGCTTAGATGGATTATCTAGAGTATTAGATAGATGTGTCAGTACAAACCTTGTATTAAATTTTGAAAAATGTCACTTTATGGTAAAAACAAGGTATTGTACTAGGACATGTTGTGTCTAATACTGGCATTTTTGTAGATCCAGCAAAGGTGGATGTTATTTCTAGTTTACCTTACCCCTCTTCTATGAGGGAAATCCTTTCGTTCCTTGGCCATTCAGATTTTTACAGGAGATTCATTAAGGACTTCAGTAAGGTAGCACTTCCCTTATCCAGGCTACTGCAGAAGGATATTGAGTTCGAGTTCAGTGAGGATTGCAAACAAGCATTTGATAAGCTGAAGACCGCCCTGACTCAAGCTCCAATTATGAGAGGACCAGACTGGAGCAAGTCATTTGAAATAATGTGCGACGCCTCCAATCATGCAGTAGGAGTAGCACTGGCTCAGCGTGAAGGTAAGGACCCCTTTGTTATTGCTTATGCGTCTAAAACTTTAGATGCCGCTCAGTCCAATTACACTACTACTGAGAAAGAGCTGCTTGCTATTGTTTTTGCTCTGGATAAATTCAGAGCCTATTTACTTGGTACGAAGGCAGTAGTGTACTCAGACCACGCAGCTCTAAAGTATCTATTAGCAAAAAAGGAGTCCAAACCAAGGCTTATACGTTGGATACTGCTATTACAAGAATTTTATTTAGAAATTAAGGATAGGAGTGGTAACCAGAATTTAGTGGAAGACCATTTGAGTCGCCTTGAGCACATTACAGATGACCCCACTCCTATAGCTGATAATTTCCCATTTGATAACCTGCAAGCAGTATCTGAGGTAGTCCCTTGGTATGCACCTGTAGCTAATTATCTAGTTAACCGCACCTTTCCTCCAAACTTTTCTAAGCATCAAAGAGACAAGCTGAAAAGCGAGTCTAAATATTATATATGGGATGACCCATATTTATGGAGATGTGGTGCTGACCAGGTAATTAGACGGTGTGTGCCTCAATCAGAATTCAGTCCATCTTGGAGGCCTGTCACTCATCTGAGAGTCGAGGACATTTTGGCCCTCAAAGAACAGCTAGAAAAATCTTAGACAGTGGATTCTGGTGGCCTACACTTTTTAGAGACGCTGCTGAATTTTGTAAATCTTGTTTTCCATGCCAAAAATTTGGTAATATATCCAACAGGGATGAGATGCCTCAATAAATTATGCTTTTCTGTTAAATCTTTGGCGTTTGGGGCATTGACTTCATGGGTCCATTTCCAAATTCTAATGGTTATTTTTATGTATTGTTAGTTGTGGATTACGTTTCCAAATGGGTGGAAGCAATTCCTACCCGCACTGATGATGCTAACACTGTTATTTCCTTTGTGAGAAACCACATTATTTGTCGCTTTGGATCACCACGAGCAATCGTGAGCGATCAGGGCACCCATTTTTGTAACAGGAGACTGACAGGATTACTGAAGAAGCATGGGATAATTCATAAGGTTGCAACAGCCTACCACCCTCAGACTAATGGGCAAGCCGAGGTGTCAAACAGAGAGATAAAGCGTATCTTGCAGAAGATAGTCAAACCTCATAGAAGAGACTGGAGCACCAGGCTACAAGATTCACTCTGGGCATACAAAATAGCATACAAAACACCCATTGGGATGAGTTCTTTCCGCTTAGTTTATGGAAAAGCTTGTCATCTCCCTGTTGAAGTAGAGCACAAAGCCTTTTGGGCAGTAAAGGAATGCAACATGGGAATTGAGAAAGTCGGAGCTGAAAGGAAATTGCAACTGCAAGAACTGGAAAGCCTTCGCCTAGAAGCTTATGAGAACTCAAGACTATACAAGGAGAAGATAAAGGCTGTACATGATCAGCACATCAAGAGAAAAGAGTTCCAACCTGGGGACTTAGTCCTCCTTTACAAGTCTCGACTAAGGCTCATGCCAGGCAAGTTGAGATCAACATGGGAAGGTCCATACAGAGTAGAGAAGGCCGAACCATACGGAGTTTACCACCTAAGCCATCCTTCAAGCTCTGAACTTATCAAAGTTAATGGACATCGTTTAAAGCTATACCATGGCGAGAAGCTGAAGAAAAACAAGGAGCTCGAGATCTTCCTCTTGGAAGATCCCCACATAGCCGAAGCCTGAGCTAGTGGAACGTCCAACTTACGGACGTTAAAGCAAAGTGCTAGGTGGGAGACAACCCACCATGGTATGATCGTTCTCTTTTTTATTCTCAGTTTTCCTATTCAATAACTCTTCTCTTTATTAGTACATTTCGTGCATCTGCATTTACATACTTTTATTTTAAAAAAAAAAATTCACGTGACGCGACCGCCTCATTGACGCATCCGCGTCGCAGGAGATGGGAGGAAATAATAAAATAAACAGAGAGTCCCACAAGAGCGTGGCTGGAGGCATGCCAGTGGGACAAAATGCCCCATGCGACCGCGTCGCCGAAACGTCCACGTCACTAGGGAACATTGGCCTCCCAGGCGACCGCGTCACTCACGCAGCCGCGTGTCCTGGAATTCGACGTGAAAAGGGTGCACGACCAAAAGTTGTGCTAGAGTGGTGCTGGATTGGTGCTGAACGCTAATCTCTGAAATCACTTAACACACATATCAAGGCATCTAATGGTTATAAGAGAGGATTAATATTAGCAATATAAAGGCCAAAGAAGCATGTTTTCAATCATAGCACAAAATCAGGAAAGAAGACATAAAGCATGCGATTAGTATGAATAAATGGGTAAAGAGTTGATAAAAACCACTCAATTGAGCACAAGATAAACCATGAAATAATGGTTTATCAAACGCACAATCCTTCCCACGCAGCCACGTGACCGACGCGACCGCGTCATGTCCTTCTCATGGCCACTCAGGCGATCGCATGCCCCACGCGATCGCGTCACCCCAGATTTGGTAAAAATAAACTTTCAAACAGAGAGTTGTGCGAGTGCGAGGCTACCCTCGCGCCAGTAGCATGAAACGGGTCACGCGACCGCGTTACCGACGCGACCGCATCAATTATCATAAGCGCAATTCGCGCGACCGCGTGCCCCACGCGGCCGCGTCGCTTGCGCCGCACAGCTTCCCTGATTTGCCAATTATCTTATCTTTCTTTTACCCAAATCCTATTTTCTCTTTTCCCTCCTTATTTCTTCCTTCTTCCTTCTTCCTTCTTTCTCACTTTCTACTCTCTCTCTCTCTCTCTCACCTCCATTAACAAGGTTTTCTTTTCTTCTTCCCTCCTTACTTTTCTATTTTTCTTCTTATTTTTATATGTTATCTTCTTTTCTTTTCTTTTTACTTTTATTATTCATATTTTTTTTTCTTTCTTTTTCCTTTTTGCTTGGTGTTAGAAATTTATTTGACTCATTCTTTCTCATTATATGCTTGTGGATTGTTGTAAATTTGTTTGGCAATTATATATTACTTTTTAAAGGGTTACTTGCATGTTCAATTTAATACTTTCTATACCTTAATTATCATGCATGCTATGTGTTTGTGAAAAAGCCCATATGGCATTATGCACTTTTCTACGTTATTCTACTCTAACATTCAATTCTTGCTTTTCACAAATTCCCTTTACTATTGTATTAATTGAATTTAATTGTCAATACAAATGTGATGGCTAGTTTGTTACGAGTGATAACAAAGTTGACTAATTAAATGCTTGATCTATGCTACTCATGCCTTTGCCTGCATGCCAATAAACCTCTTGCATTTAATTGTCCTCATATGCACTTGCTATATTTCCATTGATGACCTTTTCACATGTAGTCATGACCATGTGTTAATGACATCCTCTTTACCGTGCATTGATTATCACTCCTACAACCCTCTTCCTTGCTTTTTCTCTTTGAACTTAATTTCCTTCCTCTTCCCTTTTTCAGGATGGCCACCAAGAAAGGAAAGGAGAAGGCTACTCCCAAACAACCAGCAAGAAGAGGAACAAAAAGAGCATTAGTGGCAAAACCCTCTTCAACTACGGTTAAACCCTCAACAAAAAGAACTAAGAGGATTATAAAGGTTGATGATAAAGAAAAAGCCTTCCCAGCAAAGGACACTGCGCGATTTCCCAATCGCTACTGTGAGCAGATGTTCCCCATCCTGGCAGAAAGGAGCTACAACAACTAATACCTTATTCTCCTCCCAAACCATATTGCTACCTTTGTTGAGCCGCAAATTGCACAAAGACAATAGGGTTTCCTACAGAGACAGCCGAGGCAGGTCAATCTTTCTTGGGTAGTCGAGTTCTACTCTAACTTCCACCTGCCAACCCTGCAATCTGTCTTTGTCCGTCAGAAGCAAGTCCCCATTATAGAAGAGGCCATTCAAAGAGTTGTCGGTCTTCCCCCTATTCCAGAAGGTTTGGACGCCTTTCAAGAAGCCGCACTCAAGTGCCAGATGTACCAATTTGACTGGGACGCTGTTCTCAGAGTTATCGCACTACCTGGCAGCCGCTGGATCTACGGATACCATCGTACCCGCCCTAAGGGAATCTGGCTTCCGCACTTACTTTGGAGGCATGCGTATGGGCACAGATCATGTCCCATTATGTCTTTCCGAGCACTCACGAGTCCTTCTTCACTATGGACATGGCCATTCTACTATGGTGCATCCTTACAGACCAACCTCTGAACCTACCAAGACACATCCGGAATGCCATGGGACACGTACAAATTGCGGGCAACTTACCTTTTTCCGCCTTGGTCTCAGATCTTGTCTCAGCAGCCGGAGTCTCCTACAGAGCTGGGTACACCAAAGCCATGCTTCCACGGGATGATCAGTATGTCCCTAATGGGAAATACATCAGACCTCCACCAGCCGCCACAAGCCATCAGACTGAACCGATTGAAGATATTCCTTCTTCAACACCACAAGCACCTACAACAGACCAACTTCTCCATCAGATACTCGAAAGGTTGGATCAGCAGGAACACAAAGCTAAGATGAGAGAGCACCGTAACAAGCGCCGATTCACATACCTCAAGGAGCTGATTATGGGAAAATTCAAGGACTCATACACCCCGGATTCCACTTCCTTTACCAGCACAGGAAGCCATGATGGCCCAGACTGTGGAGATACTACTACCAGTCCACCTTTGTTTCTGACAGATGGCACCGAGGACGGTGCAAAGCCTTAAGTGTGGGGAGGTCGGTCAGTACCTGACTTCCGGAGATAATTTCTCTTCCTTAAACACCAATAAATTAGGATATTTAGTTAGTTTTTCTTTTATAGAATAGGATAAATTGCATAGTAATAGGTTAGTTGCATGCATGTTCTACTTGATTGAAAATACAATAAGTTTCTTCTAAGACTCTATTTTTGGAACAAAATTTTACTAATTTTAATTAAAGCTTTTATGTTAAATTTGCTTCAAGTTGTATTTGGAACATGATTTTTGAGCTAAAGAACACACAACCTGTGAGATTTGAGCCTTTATGCATGGTTACATTATTTAACCATAATTATTTTATTCTTGTGTGTTTACTTCTCTATGATTGTAATCTATATTGTGTTCCATCCTATATGTCCAATGTTTATTATATTTATATGTTTGCATATGATTGAGGCCATTAATTATTTAGCTCACCTATCCAAATTAAGCCTACCCTTTCAATTACCTTTGTTAGCCACTTTGAGCCTTTAAATCCCATTTGTTCTATATTTTACCAAATTACTAGCCTTAAGCGGAAAAACAATTATATATCCCAAACTGAATCTTTGGTTACCTTAAGATAGAATTGTGTGTGCTAATTAAGTATGGGAAATTGTGGGAACAAAAGATAATAAGGAAATGTGTCATGATAATATAATGGAAATTTGGAGACCTACTCATGTGAAACTATAAAAATTAAAAATCTATGTGCATTGATAAAGCTATGTTTATTTTTATGCTTATGAAAAAAAAACCAAAAATATTCAATAAATAAATAAGGGGACAAAATTACCCCAATGTAAAGTTAAGAATTCAAAGATCAATGCATGTATGATAAAATTAAGATAAAAAGTTGATACATGAGCATGGAATGTGAAAGGGAAATTCTGGGTAGCTAGGTATGAATTCTAAAGTTATATAGAATATATATAGGTTATGTTAAAGCCTGGGTTAATTAAAGATTCAGTTTATAAGCTTACTTAGCCACATATGTATCCTTACCATTACCTTAGCCCCATTACAACCTTGAAAAGACCTCATGATGTTTGTATTGGTATATTAAATATTGTTGATTGGTTAGGAAAAAAACAAAAATTAGAGAGCACGATTAGAGAAGGATAGAGTGATTGCCCTATACACTAGAGAGATTAGAGTGTACATACATCATCAGTGAGGGTTCAATGCTTAAAATTCTATGTTCCCTGCTTTCATGAGCTACCTTCTTGCATTTTTATCTGTTCTTACTGTATGAGAATTGAATTAGTGGAATTTGATTTGTAATTGTTTTGAAGAGCTTATTTACTATTGGTCAAGTGGACAAGAATCATATAGTTGCATTCACATATATAGGTTGCATTGCATTGCATGAGTTTTACATGTTACTACTCATTTATTTTATCTCCTTCAACTAAGCATGAGGACATGCTAATGTTTAAGTATGGGGAGGTTGATAAACCACTATTTTATGGTTTATATTGTGTTTAATTGTGTGGTTTTATCATGATCTTTACCCACTTATTCGTTAAATAAGCATGCATTTGTAATTCCTTCCTAAAGATGCTTTATGATTGAAAACTTGCTTCCTAGAGACTTTTAATTATGTATTTTAATTCTTCTTTATTCCATTCAATGCCGTGATCTGTGTGTTAAGTGTTTCAGGCTTTATAGGGAATGAGTGAGTTAGAGATTGGAAAGGAAGCTTGCAAAAATGGAAGGAACACAAGAAGTTGAGGAGATGACCAGCGAGAAGTGACGCGGCCGCATGGCTCACGCAACCGCGCGGATTAGAATAGCACAAGTGACACGGAGGCGTGGACGACGCGCCCGCGTGGAAAAGCAAAACGCCGAATGACGCGTTCGCATGAATGACGCGATCGCGTGACGTGCACGATCTGCATAATATGTAGAATTCGCTAAGGGCGATTTTGGGCCCTACTTTGACCCAGTTTTCGGCCCGAAAAAACAGACTAGAGCTAGAGAACATGCAGAAACCAACAACAACATTCATTCTACACAGTTTTTAGTTTTTAGATCTAGTTTTACCCCTCCTCTAGGTTTTTTCTCTCTACACATTCATAGTTCTTAGGATTTTAATTTCTATTGTTCTTTGCATTGGGATATTGAGAAGAGTTATTACCTCATCAAGACTTCGTCATTCTAGTTCGTTTTCTTTACTTGGCTTTACTCTTCCATGTCCTTTAATTTACTCAATTTTACTATTGGATTATTTTAGAATTTATTAATACAAGAATTACTTTTATTTTTAATTGATTCCTTTGAGTTTTATTTATCATGTCTTTCTTTAATTCCCTTTCTTATGTTATGAGTTCTACATTTACAATGAGCGAGTAGTTCCTTAACTTGATGGGGAGTTGATTGAAAGGAACCCTTGAGTTGGGGTGCTTAAAAGAAAAATTGTAATTGGGTTTATTGTTGGAATGCTCTCTAATCACTGACACTAATCCTTTTCAATTGAGCGGATTGGGACTTGTGAATAGAAACAGCATTCCAACTTGTTTGACCTTCCATTACCTAGTAAAGGATAACTAAACAGAACAACCTTCAATTATCAATTAATCTTGAGAGTACTGCAACAAGAATAGGGCTTCCAACTAATCTACTCCCAGTCAAGGCTTCTATTTAAATTATTTAATTTCTCTAATTTAATTTCCTATTTCTTCAACTCAAACCATTTTGAAAACATCTGATTAATAAAATAGCACACCTTTCTGCAACTCGTTGGGAGACGACCTGGGATTCATACTCCCAGTATTTTAATTTTAATTTTTGTGACAACCCTTCTAAATTGATAAGCAGATTTCTGGTTGATTAAGAACTATACTTGCAACGCATATCTCATAACAATTCTTAATTCGCCAATTTCTGCCATGTCAACAACACCGTGGTAGCCACTCATAACTTCTATGACCGCCCCAACAAAGGGCACAATCAATATGGCAATTACAGCCATGGATGGCAGGACAATTCTAACCAGAATTAGAGGGACAACAACAACAGAGGAGGCAGAGACAATCAGGGAAATCAGAGGTGGAATAATAACAACATGCAGCAGAACCAGAACCAGCCTTACGGAGCACCTCACTTGAGGCAATCCCAAGGACCATAGAATACCCAACAGCAAACCTCTCAAATTACTTGTCCTTCTTCATCTTCTAAGGACGACTTACTACAATCTATTGATCGGAGACAACAGACCATGGAAAATAACCTTTATGCTACACTAAATGGTCTGAACTCTACTTTGCAAGCTCTTGTCTCACAGATTGGATCCATGAATAACTCCAATAACCAGCCTTTGAGCTCCAGTGGAATTCCCTCTCAACCATTACCCAATCTAAAAGGTGGCATTAATGCCATCACTCTACGGTCCGAAACCACACTGCAGGAGAGGAATCAGGAGGATCCAAGCCCACCAGAACACGCCTCAGCTGAAGAGGTAGTGGAAATAGAAGATGTTGAAGAGGAAGAGGACATACAGGACATGGCTGAAAAAGAAGAAGTTCAACCACAGGAGGAAGCACCATAGGGTGCAGACACTGCAGAAGACACCACTCCCATTCCATTTCCACAACTTGCAAGGAAGCCCAGGAAGCAGCTAGAACCTGATCCCAAAATGGTAGAGATATTCAAAAAGGTTGAGGTAACTGTTCCTCTTTTTGATGTTATTAAACAAGTACCCAAATATGCAAAGTTTCTAAAATATTTATGTATACATAAAGACAAAATTAATGAATTAGGAACTATTCCTTTAGGAAGTTCCATATCTACTTTAATGGGAGGTTTACCTGAAAAGTGTAGTGACCCAGGTCCATGTATGGTTAATTGTACTATTGGTGGTGTAGTATTTTCTGACTGCATGTGTGATTTAGGAACATGTTTGAGTATAATGCCTTTGTCTATATATGATATTTTGAGGCTCCCTCCCTTAGAAAGGTCGGCAGCTCGTTTTGTGTTAGCAGATAAAAGCATTATTACAGTGGCTGGAGTTGCTGAAGATGTATTAGTGGGCATTAAGGGGCTCACATTTTCCATTGACTTTTATATCCTAGAGATGCCCCAAAATGACTCAGAGAAGCCATCATCAATCCTACTCGAAAAACCATTCCTGAAGACCTCGAAGTCCAAATTAGATGCTTTTCCAGGAACATACTCTTTTGAAATAGATGGCCGAGTAGCAATCTTCAATCTGAATGGAGTTATGAAGCATCCTCCGGAGGATCATTCTATCCTCCAGTGTGACATCATAGATGAAACCGTGGTTGAAGTTCACCAGGAGGAATTTGAAGAGAAGTACATAGGACAAGGTCCAAGTGTGGGGACATTCTCAGAGGACAATAACAGTGCTTTACCATTGTTACCAGCTCCAGATAACCCAGAGCCTGACCATGATCAGAAGTTAGAATTAAAACCCCTTCCTCCACACCTCAAATATGCTTACCTTGAAGACGAGCATAAGTTTCCAGTTATCATTGCAAGGGAACTCACCTCTCAACAAGAAGAGCAGCTACTTAGTGAGGAAACACAAGAAGGCAATTAGTTGGAGGCAGACATAGTAGGCATCAACCCTCAAGTCTGTGAACATAGGATATTTTTAGAAGAGGGAGCAAGACCTGTCCGTCAACCCCAGAGAAGACTGAACCCCACTATCTTAGAGGTTGTCAAAAAGGAAGTGACCAGACTACTGGAGGCAGATATCATCTACCCCATTTCAGACAGTGAATGGGTAAGCCCAGTACAATTGGTGCCCAAGAAGTCTGGAATCACTACTGTGAAGAATGAGCATGGAGACCTCATGGCAACTAGAGTTCAGAACACATGAAGGGTCTGCATTGACTACAGACGCCTCAACCAGGCCACTCGTAAAGATCACTATCCTCTTCCATTGATTGATCAAATGCTGGATCGCCTGTCAGGTAAATCACATTATTGTTTTTTAGATGGTTACACAGGTTATTTCCAGATTCATATAGCTCCTGAAGATCAGGAAAAGACCACTTTCACATGTCCTTTTGGGACTTATGCTTACAAGAGAATGCCCTTTGGCTTATGCAATGCACCAGCTACCTTCCAAAGGTGCATGATGAGTCTTTTCTCTGATCTTATTGAGGACTGTATGAAAGTTTTTATGGATGATTTTAGTGTATATGGCGATTCCTTTAGCCTTTGCTTAGATGGATTATCTAGAGTATTAGATAGATGTGTCAATACAAACCTTGTATTAAATTTTGAAAAATGTCACTTTATGGTAAAACAAGGTATTATACTAGGACATGTTGTGTCTAATACTGGCATTTCTGTAGATCCAGCAAAGGTGGATGTTATTTCTAGTTTATCTTACCCCTCCTCTGTGAGGGAAGTCCGTTCGTTCCTTGGCCATGCAGGTTTTTATAGGAGATTCATTAAGGACTTCAGTAAGGTAGCACTTCCCTTATCCAGACTACTGCAGAAGGATATTGAGTTCGAGTTCAGTGAGGATTGCAAACATGCATTTGATAAGCTGAAGACCGCCCTGACTCAAGCTCCAATTGTGAGAGGACCAGACTGGAGCCAGCCATTTGAGATAATGTGTGATGCTTCCAACCATGCAGTAGGAGCAGCACTGGCTCAGCGTGAAGGTAAGGACCCCTTTGTTATTGCTTATGCTTCTAAAACTTTAGATGCCGCTCAGTCTAATTAAACTACTACTGAGAAAGAGCTTCTTGCTATTGTTTTTGCTCTGGATAAATTCCGAGCCTATTTACTTGGTACGAAGGTAGTAGTGTACTCAGACCACGCAGCTCTAAAGTATCTATTAGCTAAAAAGGAATCCAAACTAAGGCTTATACGTTGGATACTGCTATTACAAGAATTTAATTTAGAAATTAAGGATAGGAGTGGTAACTAGAATTTAATGGCAGACCACTTGAGTCACCTTGAGCACATTACAGATGACCCCACTCCTATAGCTGATAATTTCCCATTTGATAACCTGCAAGCAGTATCTGAGGTAGTCCCTTGGTATGCACCTGTAGCTAATTATCTAGTTAGCCGCACCTTTCCTCCAAACTTTTCTAAGTATCAAAGAGACAAGCTGAAAAGCGAGTCTAAATATTATATATGGGATGACCCATATTTATGGAAATGTGGCGCTGACCAGGTAATTAGACGGTGTGTGCCTCAATCAGAATTCCAGTCCATCTTAGAGGCCTGTCACTCATTTGATAGTGGAGGATATTTTGGCCCTCAAAGAACAGCTAGAAAAATCTTAGACTGTGGATTCTAGTGGCCTACTCTTTTTAGAGACGCTTCTGAATTTTGTAGATCTTGTTTCCCATGCCAAATATTTGGCAATATATCCAAGAAGGATGAGATGCCTCAACAAATTATGCTTTTCTGTGAAATTTTTTATGTTTAGGGCATTGACTTCATGGGTCCATTTCCAAATTCTAATGGTTATTTTTATATATTGTTAGCTGTGGATTACGTTTCCAAATGGGTGGAAGCAATTCCTACCCGCACTGATAATGCTATCACTGTTGTTTCCTTTGTGAGAAACCACATTATTTGTCGCTTTGGATCACCACGAGCAATCGTGAGCGATCAAGGCACCCATTTTTGTAACAGGAGACTAACAGGATTAATGAAGAAGTATGGGATAATTCATAAGGTTGCAACAGCCTACCATCCTCAGACTAATGGGCAAGCCGAGGTGTCAAACAGAGAGATAAAGCGTATCTTACAGAAGATAGTCAAACCTCATAGAAGAGACTGGAGCATCAAGCTACAAGATGCACTCTGGACATACAGAATAGCATACAAAACACCCATTGGGATGAGTCATTTCCGCTTAGTTTTTAGAAAAGCTTGTCATCTCCCTGTTGAAGTAGAGCACAAAGCCTTTTGGGCAGTAAAGGAGTGCAACATGGGAATTGAGAAAGCCGGAGCTGAAAGAAAATTGCAACTGCAAGAACTGGAAAGCCTTCCCCTAGAAGCTTATGAGAACTCAAGACTACAGAAGGAGAAGATGAAGGTTGTACATGATCAGCACATCAAGAGAATAGAGTTCCAACCTTGGGATTTAGTCCTCCTTTACAAATCTCGACTGAGGCTCATGCCAGGCAAGTTGAGATCAAGATGGGAAGGTCCATACAGAGTAGAAAAGGCCGAACCGTACGGAGTTTTTCACCTAAGTCATCCTTCAAGCTCTGAACTTATCAAAGTTAATGGACAACGTTTAAAGCTGTACCATGGAGAGAGGATGAAGAAAAATAAGGAGCTCGAGATCTTCCTCTTGGAAGATCACCACATAGCCGAAGACTGAGCTAGTGGAGCGTCCAACTTACGGACGTTAAAGCAAAGTGCAAGGTGGGAGACAACCCACCATGGTATGATCGTTCTTTTCTTTATTCTTAGTTTTCCTATTCAATAACTCTTCTCTTTATTAGTACATTTCATGCATCCGCATTTACATACTTTTATTTTTAACAAAAAAAAAATTTCACGCGACGCAACCGCATCATTGACGCGTCCGCGTCGCAGGTGATTGGGGAAAATAATAAAACGAACAGAGAATCACGCGAGAGCGTGGCTGGAGGCGTGCCCGTGGCACAAATCACCCCACGCGACCGCGTCACTGACGCGTCCGCGTCGGGTGGGACCTTTGGCCTCCCATGCGACCGTGTCACTCACGCGGCCGTGTGCCCTGGAATTCGACGTGAAAAGGGTGCACGACAGAAAGTTGTGCTAGAGTGGTGCTGGATTGGCGCTGAATGCACAATTCTTCCCACGCGGATGCATGACTCACGCGTCCGTGTCATATCCTTCTAATGGCCACTCACGCGATCGCATGCCCCATGCGATCGCGTCACCCAACATTTGGCGCAATAAGAGTTTGAACAGAGAGTTGTGCAAGTGCGAGGCTGCCCTCGCGCCATTAGCATAAAACGGGTCACGCGACCACGTGACTGACGCGACCACGTCAATTAGTATAAGTGCAAGTCGCGCGACCGCGTGCCCCACGCGACCGCGTCGCTTGCACCGCACAGCTTCCCTGATTTGCCAATTATCTTATCTTTCTTTTCCCCAAATCCTATTTTCTGTTTTCCCTCCTTATTTCTTCCTTCTTCCTTCTTTCTTCTTTCTCACTTTCTACTCTCTCTCTCTCTCTCTCTCTCACCTCCATTAACAAGGTTTTCTGTTCTTCTTCCCGCTTAATTTTCTATTATTCTTCTTATTTTTATATGTTATCTTCTTTTCTTTTCTTTTTTACTTTCATTATCCATATTTTCTTTTTCTTTCTTTTTCCTTTTTACTTGGTGTTAAAAATTTATTTGAGTCATTATTTCTCATTATATGCTTGTGGATTGTTGTAAAATTGTTTGGCAATTATATATTACTTTTTTAAGGGTTGCTTGCATGTTCACTTTAATACTTTCTATACCTTATTTACCATGCATACTTATGTGTTTGTGAAAAAGCCCATATGGCATCATGCATTTTTCTACATTATTCTATTCTACTATTCAATGCTTGCTTTTCACAAATTCCCTTTACTATTGTATTAATTGAATTTAATTGTCAATACAAATGTGATGGCTAGTTTGTTACGAGTGATAACACATTTGACTAATTAAATGCTTGATCTATGCTACTCATGCCTTTGCCTGCATACCAATAAACCCCTTGCATTTAATTATCCTCCAATGCACTTGCTATATTTCTATTGATGAACTTTTCACATGTAGTCATGACCATGTGTTAACAACATCCTCTTTACCGTGCATTGTTTATCACTTATACAACCCTCTTCCTTGCTCTATATTTTTGAATTTACGTTACTTTCTTTTTTTCCTTTTCAGGATGGCCACCAAGAAAGGAAAAGAGAAAGCTACTCCCAAACCACCAGCAAGAAGAGGAACAAAAAGAACATTAGTGGCAGAGCCCTCTTCAACTGCGGTCAAAACCTCAACAAAAAGAACTAAGAGGATTATAAAGGTTGATGATAAAGAAAGAGCCTTCCCAGCAAAGGACACTGCGCGATTTCCCAATAGCTACTGTGAGCAGATATTCCCCATCCTGGCAGAAAGGAGTTACAACAACGAATACCTTCTTCTCCTCCCAAACCATATTGCTACCTATGTTGAGCCGCGAATTGCACAAAGACAATGGGGTTTCCTACAGAGACAGCCGAGGCAGGTCAATCTTTCTTGGGTAGTTAAGTTCTACTCCAACTTCCACCTGCCAACCCTGCAGTCTGTCTTTGTCCGTCAGAAGCAAGTCCCCATTACAGAAGAGGCCATTCAAAAAGCTCTAGGTCTTCCCCCTATTCCAGAAGGATTGGATGCCTTTCAAGAAGCCACACTCAAGCGCCAGATGTACCAATTTGACTGGGACGCCGTTCTCAGAGTTATCGCACTACCTGGCAGCCGTTGGATCTACGGATACCATCGTACCCGCCCTAAGGGAATATCGGCATCAGCACTTACCTTGGAGGCTCGCGTATGGGCACAGATCATGTCCCATTACGTCTTTTCGAGCACTCACGAGTCCTCCTTCCCCGCGGACATGGCCGTTCTACTATGGTGCATCCTTACAGACTAACCTCTGAACCTACCAAGACACATCCGGAATGCCAAGGGACATGTACAAATTGTGGGCAACTTAACTTTTCCTGCCTTGGTCTCAGATCTTGTCTCAGCAGCCAGAATTTCCTACAGAGCTGGGGACACCAAAGCCATGCTCCCATGGGATGATCAGTATGTCCCTAACGGGAATTACATCAGACCTCCACCAGCCGCCACAAGCCATCCTACTGAACCGGTTGAAGATATTCCTTCTTCAACACCACGAGCACCTACAACAGACCAACTGCTCCATCAGATACTCGAAAGGTTGGATCGGCAGGAACACAAAGCTAAGATGAGAGAGCGTCGTAACAAGCGCCGATTCACATACCTCAAGGAGCTGATTATGGGAAAATTCAAAGACTCAGACACCCTGGACTCCACTTTCTTTACCAGCACAGGAAGCCATGATGGTCCCGACTGTGGAGATACTGCTACCAGCCCACCTTTGTTTCTGACAGATGGTACCGAAGACGGTGCAAAGCCTTAAGTGTGGGGAGGTCAGTCAATACCTGACTTCCGGAGGTAATTTCTCTTCCCTAAACACCAATAAATTAGGATATTTAGTTAGTTTTTCTTTTGTAGAATAGGATAAATTGCATAGTAATAGGTTAGTTGCATGCATGTTCTACTTGATTGAAAAGACAATAAGTTTTCCTCTAAGACCCTATTTTTGGAACAAAATTTCACTAACTTTAATTAAAACTTTTATGTTAAATTTGCTTGAAGTTGTATTTGAAAAATGATTTTTAAGCTAGAGAACACACAACCTATGAGATTTGAGCCTTTATGCATGGTTACATTATTTAACCATAATTATTTTATTCTTGTGTGTTTACTTCTCTATGATTGTAATCTATATTTTGTTTCATCCTATATGTCCAGTGTTTATTATATTTGTATGCTTGCATATGATTGAGGCCATTATTTGTTTAAACTCACTTATCCAAATTAAACCTACCCTTTCAATTACCTTTGTTAGCCACTTTGAGCCTTTAAATCCCATTTGTTCTATATTTTACCACATTACTAGCCTTAAGCGGAAAAACAATTATATATCCCAAATTGAATCTTTGGTTAGCTTAAGATAGAATTATGTGTGCTAATTGAGTATGGGAAATTGTGGGAACAAAAGATAATAAGGGAATGTGTCATGATAATATAATGGGAATTTGGATACCCACTCATGTGAAACTATAAGAATTAAAAATCTATGTGCATTGATAAGCTATGTTTATTTTTATGTTTATGTTAAAAAAAAAACCAAAAAAATATTCAATAAATAACGGGACAAAATTACCCCAATGCTAAGTTAAGAATTCAAAAATCAATGCATGTATGATAAAATTAAAATAAAAAGTTGATACACGAGTATGGAATGTGAAAGGAAAATTCTGGGTAGCTAGGTATGAATTCTAAAGTTATATAGAATATATATAGGTTATGTTAAAGCTTGGGTTAATTAAAGATTCAGTTTATAAGCTTACTTAGCCACATATGTATCCTTACCATTACCTTGGCCCCATTACAACCTTGAAAAGACCTCATGATGTTTGCATTGGTATATTAAATATTGTTGATTGGTTAGGAGAAGAACAAAAATTAGAGAGTATGATTAGAGAAGGATAGAGTGATTGCCCTATACACTAGAGAGATTAGAGTGTACATACATCATCAGTGAGGGTTCAATGCTTAAAATTCTATGTTTCCTGCTTTCATGAGCTACCTTCTTGCATTTTTATCTGTTCTTACTGTATAAGAATTGAATTAGTGGAATTTGATTTGTAATTGTTTTGAAGAGCTTATTTACTATTGATCAAGTGGACAAAAATCATATAGTTGCATTCACATATATAGGTTGCATTGCATTGCATGAGTTTTACATGTTCCCACTCATTTATTTTATCTCCTTCAACTAAGCATGAGGACATGCTAATGTTTAAGTATGGGGAGGTTGATAAACCACTATTTTATGGTTTATAATGTGTTTAATTGTGTGGTTTTATCATGATCTTTACCACTTATTCATATGATTAGCATGCATTTATATTTCCTTCCTAAAATTATTACATGATTAAAAACTTGCTTCCTAGAGACTTTTAATTATGTATTTTAATTCTCCTCTATTCCATTCGATACCGTGATCTGTGTGATAAGTGTTTCAGGCTTTATAGGGCATGAATGAGTTGGAGATTGGAAAGGAAGCTTGCAAAAACGGAAGGAACAAAAGAAATTGAGGAGATGACCAGCGAGAAGTAACGCGGCCGCATGGCTCACGCGACTGCGCGGATTGGAATAGCACAAGTGACGCGGAGGTGTGGACGACGCGCTCGCATGGCAGGGTAAAACGCCGAATGACGCGGCCGCATGGATGATGCGATTGCGTGACGTGCGCGATCTGCATAATCTGCAGAATTCGCTGGGGGCGATTTTGGGCCCTGTTTTGACCCAGTTTTCGGCCCAGAAAAGCAGACTAAAGCCAGAGAACATGCAGAAACCAACAACAACATTCATTCTACACAATTTTTAGTTTTTAGATCTAGTTTACTCCTCCTCTAGGTTTCCTCTCTACACATTCATAGTTCTTAGGATTTTTTTATTTTACTGCTTTTGCATTGGGATATTGAGAAGAGTTATTACCTCAGCAAGACTTCGTCATTTTAGTTCGTTTTCTTTACTTGGCTCTTACTCTTCCATGTCCTTAATTTGCTCAATTTTACTATTGGATTATTTTAGAATTTATTAATACAAGAATTACTTTTACTTTTGATTGATTTCTTTGATTATTATTTATTATGACTTTCCTTAATTCCCTTTCCTATGTTATGAATTCTACATTCACAATGAGCGAGTAGTTCCCTAACTTGATGGGGAGTTGATTGAAAGGAACCCTTGAGTTGGAATGCTCGAAAGAAAAATTAAAATTGGGTTTATTGTTGGATTGCCCTCTAGTCACTGACACCAATCCCTTTTAATTGAGAGGGTTGGAACTCGTGAATAGAAGTAGCATTCCAACTTGTTTGACTTTCCCTTACCTAGTAAGGGATAACTAAACAGAACAACCTTCAATTATCAATTAATCTTGAGAGTACTCCAACAAGAATAGGGCTTCCAGCTAATCTACTCCCAGTCAAGGCTTTTATTTAAATTATTTACTTTCTCTAATTTAATTTCCTGTTTATTCAACTCAAACCCCTTTTGAAAACATCTGATTAATAAAATAGCACACCTTTCTGCAACTCGTTGGGAGACGACCTGGGATTCATACTCCCAGTATTTTAATTTTAATTTTTGTGACACCCTTCTAAATTGATAAGCGGATCTCTGGTTGGTTAAGAACTATACTTGCAACACAAATCTTATAACAATTCTTGACTCGCCAATTTCTGCCACGTCAGCGCCGCAATCAACCATGACCTACGCTCTCTCCAGCGCTCTCCAGCAAACTTGCAGGAGAGCGCCACCCACATTCCCTCACACCATAACCTCACAACACTCATGACCAAGGCCCTTCTCTTCACACTCTTGCAGCGCTCTCCAGCAAGGCCACGCTTGTCACAAGCCTCAACCAAGGCCACGCTCCCCATCTGCAAGCTTGCTGGAGAGCGCCAATCATCAACAAGGCGATGATGGTGTCATGCTCTCAAGGGTTGCTTATGAGCAAACTTAGCGCTCTCCTGAAAGGGCCAAAGCTCGCCTCCAGAGCTCACACTCATGCTCACAAGCAAGCATCTTCAATGAACAAATTAAAGAAGAAAATGAAGACTAGTGCCACGCTCTCAAGTAGCACTCTCCAGCAAGCTTGCTGGAGAGCGCCAATCCTCATGCACATAATGCTCGTTTAGTGACGCTCTTGAAAGAGCATAGCGCTCTCCTGGAAGGTGCCAACGCTCGCAACTAGCACTTGCAACCAAGCTCATAGGCGAGCGTCTTCGATGAGTTATTGATGCGTGAGCATCTTTCCTATCTTTTCCTAGTGAATTTGTATCTAATTTGTTGAGTTTAATAAAGAATTAATTATCTTTTAGCCAATATGGATGCTACTTTGAGTCTTTTGTAATTTTGTTTATTTTAGGTAGCATTCTGCTAGATTTGATGGAGTTTTTGTAGCACAAGAACCAAAGGAGATGGCAGCGAGGAGCGACGCGTACGCATGACTGACGCGTGCGCGTGATTTGGAGCTTTCCATGGCAACGCGTGCACGTGACTGACGCGTACGTGTGATTTGAAGATCTGCTCAGCGATGCGTATGCGTGACTGACGCGTGTGCGTGACACGTGAAGAAGACCATCGACGCGTACACGTGACTATTGCGTACGCATGACATACGCCACATGCAAAAAACGCAGAAAAACGCTGGGGGCGATTTCTGTGCTGTTTTGACTCTCTTTTTAGCCCATAAAACATAGATTAGAAGCTGTAGAATGGACAAAACAAGTGGTCCCCAGACATCAACTGAAGACTTGTTAATTAATTCTAATTTAAATTCAAATATTATTTTTAGAAAAAGATATTATTTTTAGTTTTAGGAATTAGATTTTAAATTATTAGGATTAGATATAAAAGGAAGAAACTTTTATTCCAACAGGGGGGTTCCAACTCAACATTATTCCATTCCAATTTACAATCCTAGTTTTCTACTCTGAACCATGAGCAACTAAACCTCCACTGTTAAGGTTAGGAGCTCTATCTATTTGTATGGATTGATTTTATTGCTTTTCCTATTTTAATTCATATTTGGATTTACAATTTAAGAATTGTTTTCATTCTTTATCTTATGAATTTGGGTGGAACGGAAGTATGACCCTCTTTCTAATTGAGTTCTTGTATAACTTGGAAAAGTTCTTTACTTGAACAACAGCTTGAAAACATATTCTCCTAAATTTTAATTATCTGGATTTAACGCGATACGTGACTTATAATCCTTTTATTTTTGGGTAATTAGAGTTTTTATGGCATACAAACTGGAATTTGATCATCACCCTCTAATTGGAATTAATTGACCAGGGAATTGGCAGTTGATGAAAATTAAAGGAGACTAAAAAGGTCTAAGGAATTAGGGTCTAGTCATATATAGTTTACCATAAATTAAATCTTACATGATTAAAATAGTTAGTAAGAAAAGTTAATCCGGAAAAATAGATAACTCTGAAACCTTAACTACCTTCTCCACACTTTACTCCCAACCCATCTACTTTACTATTTTAATTTCTGTACGATTGTTTAATGTTCTTTGAATACTCAAACACTACTTTCTGTTTGCCTGACTAATCTCATCAATCAACCATTGTTGCTTGATCCATCAATCCTTGTGGGATCGACCCTCACTCACATGAGGTATTACTTGGTACGACCCGGTGTACTTGCCGGTTAGTTTGTTGATTATAAATTCCGCACCAAGTTTTTGGCGCCGTTGCCGGGGATTGACTGTGATTGACAACTACTTGTTGTTTGATTGCTTAGATTAGATAATTTTTCTTTTAATTAAATTTTTTTATTATTATTAATATTTATTTTTTATTTTTTTCGTTTCCTTTATATGTTTTTTCCTCCTTTTCGTTCATTTCCCATCCCCGTACCCCCTGTTTTCTTTTTTTTTCTTACTTCCTTTTAATTTTTCTTATTTAAATCTCATCCGTTCTTTCTTTTATTTTTCTTTTTATTTTTATTTTTTATTTTCGTTTTATTTTGTTTTTTCTTTTAATTATTTTTTTTACTTTCTATATTTTATTAGTTTTATTTTATTTTATTTTTTTCTTTAAAAAAATTTATTTGCATCTCGTATTATTTTTCTTTAATTTCTAAAATTAAGTTTGGTGTTACCCACTTGATTTTATTTTAATATTTCTCGGTTTTATTTTTCCTATTAATTTTTGAAATTTTTTTATTTAATTTCAGTTATTATTTTCAAATTTTTTATTTATTTATTTAGTATTTTTATTTTATTTCTTTACACAGGTTACCTCACAGGGACTTCTCTGCACTCTAACGTAGAGAGTCCCATCTTTTCTTGTCTTCTGTTTGTGTATGCGCAGGAACAGAGACAAAGAACATCTCTTAAACTTTTATCCTGAACCTGAAAGAACTTTCAGGCGGCGTTTACAACAAGCAAGACTTTACAAGGTTGCAGAGTCCACTATGGATAATAATAATGTTGTTAATGCTAATGTGGCAAATCCGAATGGGGATGATCAACAAAGGAGAGTGCTTGGCTCTTATTCTGCCCCTACTGCGGATCTTTGTGGAAAAAGTATTGTGGTGCCTCCTATAGCTATAAACAACTTTGAGTTGAAGCCACAATTGGTCATCCTGATGCAACAAGATTGCCAGTATAATAGACTTTCTCATGAAGATCCAAATCAATTTATATCTAATTTTCTGCAGATTTGTGATACTGTGAAGACAAATGGAGTGAATCCTGAGGTGTACAAACTTATGCTTTTCTCATTTGCTCTGAGGGATAAAGCAAAGTTGTGGCTAGGAAAAAGGTTGTTACTGAATTTCTCACTAATTTTTTCCCACCAAAGAAGCTGACTAAGCTTAGGTTGGAGGTTCAGACCTTCAGGCAGAAGGAGGGTGAAACTCTTTATGAAGCTTGGGAGAGATACAAGCTACTGACTAGGTAATGCCCTCCAGACATGTTCTCCAAATAGACCCAACTAGATATCTTTTATGAAGGCTTGGGTGAGATGTCCAAGATAAGCTTAGATACTTCTGTAGGCGATTCATTGCATAAGAAGAAGACACCAGAGGAGACTATTGAGCTTATCGAATTGGTTGCTAGCAACCAATATTTATACTCATCTAACAGGAATCCTGTGAACTCTGAGATCTCTCAGAAGAGAGGCATATTGGAAGTGGAAGCTGTTAATGCTCTTCTTTCTCAGAACAAGCTTATGTCTCAACAAATAAATCTACTTACTCAGCAAATGGGTGGCATGCAAGTCTCAGCTATCAACACCCAAAATCTACCTCAAGAGGCCTACTATGACATGGCAGGTAATTTTGTGCAAAATAATAATTATGATTATACTCAATCCCCTTTTAAACAGGTCAATTACATGGGGAGTGCTCCTAGAAATCCCAATAATGATCCCTATTCTCAAACCTACAATCAAGGGTGGAGAAATCACCCAAATTTTGGGTGGAGAGACCAACCTCAGAGACCTCAGAACTTCAACAATAATTCTCAAGGTGGCTTCCAACAAAACAATTACAATAATCGCCAATTTCAGTCTCAGCAGGCAAACTCTAAATCTCAAGAAGATGCTAATTGGGAGTTGATGAAGAGTTTTGTGCAGGAAACTAGAGCATCAATTAAGAATTTGGAGATTTAGATGGGTCAAATAGCCACAAGAGTTAATGAAATTGATCAGAGGATCACTAATAGCCTTCCTGGTAACACAATTCCAAATCCAAGAGAGGAATGCAAGGCTAACCTTGATAGATGGACAAGTGGCAAGTATGGAAGCACAAGTTAGTGAGGAGCCCGTTGAAAAAGAAGCTCCAGAGGAGAAGAAGGAAGAAGTAGAGCATGTCCCTCCAAAGCGTGCAGACAACCCATTCCCAGACTCTCTTGACACTTATCCTACATTGCCAAAGGCTCCTGAGTACAAGCCTAAAATGCTATATCCTCAGAGACCTCAAAAGGAGACCAAGGACAAGTAGTTTTCAAAGTTCTTGGAAATCTTCAGAAAGTTGCAAATCAATATTCCTTTTGCTGAGGTTTTGGAGCAAATGCCTATTTATGTCAAGTTCATGAAGGAGTTGTTGTCAAAGAAGAAGCCTTTAAAGGGAGATGAGACAGTGGTCTTGACTAAAGAATGCAGTGCCATCATTCAAAATTAGTTACCAAAGAAGATGCCAGATCCAGGGAGCTTTCAAATTCCATGCACCATTGGGAGCACAACCTTTGAGAAAGCGTTATGTGATTTGGGAGCAAGCATCAATTTAATGCCCCTGTCTGTGGTGAAGAAGTTGCAAATCTAAGAGGCACAACCCACGAAGATAGCATTACAGATGGCAGACAAATTTATGAAGCCTGCATACAGATTAGTGGAGAATATCTTAGTCAAAGTGGATAAGTTCTTCCTCCCAGCAGATTTTGTGATTCTTGACACAGGGGAGGATGAGAACGCCTCTATAATTCTAGGAAGACCATTCCTAGCCACTGGAAGAGCTCTGATTGATATAGAAGTGGGTGAATTAGTGCTTAGAGTGCATAATGAGCAACTGGTCTTTCATGTCTTCAAAGATATACATTCAACAGGTGAAGAAGAGAGGTGCATGCAGACTGAGCTTATTGATCCAAACCTTCAACAACCCCCTGATGATGGACAGCAGAATCTGCAGCTCCAACCTCCTTTGGTGACAAACAATAAAATTCCTCCTGACATCAAACCTAAGTTTGGTGTTGGGAATGCATCATCCACCAAGGAGGAGGTTCCCAAAAAGAGGAAAATATATAGGGGATGGAGAAACAAAAAGATCCCACTGAAGGTTTCTCCCTAGGGATGAAGGTGGTGTTGACTAGCAAACTAGTGCGGACTTATACAGTAAACAGAATTCACTCTCTAGAGCATATTGAGCTACTTTATGGAGACACAGGAAAGAAGTTCAAAGTAAGGGGTGAAGAGCTGAGCCCCTATGATCCTCCTCCCTAGAGGAGCTGACTGTCAAGCTAGTGACGGTAAAGAAGCGCTTGTCGGGAGGCAACCCGATAATTTCGTATCCTTAGTTATTTTTCATAGTAGTGATTTTCTTATTTATTTGATTTTTATTGAGTTTTTACTATTTTTCTTTGTTTTACATGTGATTTTGATCATGCAGCTATTTAGAACAGGAACCGGATATTTCCAAAAAAATGGCACATGATGCGCAGCTGACGCGTACGCGTCAGATGGTGTGCGTGAAAAATAAAAGTGAACAGAGAGTTGCGCGGGAGTGGCGCAGGAATGATGCCTTTCGCAAAAACAAGCCCACGCGTACGCGTACCCCACGCGTGCGCGTCATTCATGATTTTTGGCATTCCACGCGTACGCGTCATCGACGCGTACGCGTGACCTTAATAATCGACGTAAATAATTGTTTGGGCAGAGAGTTGTGCTGGCTTGGGGCTGGAAGTGTGCTAGAAGCACAAAACTTGTTCACGTGTACGCGTTCCTGACGCATGCGTGCCATCTGAACAAATGGCCATCCACGCGTGCGCGTGCATGACGCGCACGCATCGCATGAAATTATTGGTTCCCAAGCCACGCGAACAGAGAGTTGTGCGTGCGCGCGGCTGGCTTCACACGAATCGCACAAATCATGGGCACGCGGACGCGTGCCTGACGCTCACGCGTCATTAAGGAAAATTCGCGACCCACCCGTACACGTGCTGTACGCGTACGCGTCGCCTTCGCCGCGCAACTACACTAGTTCGCTGCCTAGTCCTAATTCTCTCTTGTTCTTTTATCCTTTTCTTTTTCTTTATAATATTTGTCTCTTTCTATTTTCAGTTCTTCTTTGCTTGAGGACAAGCAAACCTTTAAGTTTGGTGTTGACACTTCACTTAAGGGTTTTCTGTTTATTTTTATGGTACCAAAAGGGAGGCGAATCATCTTCACGGAGGAGCACAACTTGAAGAATAAAACAACCGCTAGGATAACTAAGGTGGTTGAGTTCCTTTCATTCTATATTCCTGACCGCTTTTACTATATTATGTTATGGTTTTCGGCTATTTTGCTTTGTTTGTTGCATGATCCTTTGTTAGTTAGAATCCTAGCTCTAGTTTAGTTTTCTCTTAATTTCTTTGATTCCAAAAGGATGTCTCATATATTACTCACTGAGCTTGAATTCAAAATCAAAAATACAGAAGCAATGTATTGCATGAGAAAGTGAATTTATATTGAAGAATAGTCTTATTTACTTAGATGTGGTGGTATTTTCTGTGATTCTGAATGCATGACATGAACAGTGCATATTTAAATTTGAATCAAAGAATGTTGATGTACAAAGGAACAGGAATTTAGAGAATTATTATGACTTCTCTGAAATAAATATATATCTAAGCAAGGTCCAAAGCTCTGAACATCAATGACTAGGGAGGTCAGACATGATTAAAAGCTCAAAGAGTTGTTTCCTTAGTTATATGCTTGTGGTGTTCTTGTGTCAAGTAGTCCTTGAGACAAAACATTTAGAGTCGAGATCAATTGAAATTAGTGGAGTATGCCAAAGGCTTTGAGCACCACTGTCTGGGAGTAGCTGAAAGAAAAATCAGAACTTCAAAAGAATTCCCCAATTAAGTGCTTGTGGTGTTTCTGTGTCGAGTAAAACTTGAGATAAAACATTTAAAGTCACTGATGACATGTCATCATGTCATGCTTTTCTATGCTTTTTCATACAAGAAATTGATAATTAGTGCTTAAATATTGCATTCTTTTGTGCTTAAATGGTATATTTCCTTGATCTTTTGATTTTATAAATTTTATTTCCTCTAATTCTCTTTTAGATTTTACAATTGAGCTAAGTTTCTTTCTGTCTTGTTCTTCAAGCAAATTTTCATTTTTGTTTGAATCTGCTGCACTTTCTTCATCTTTTACTTCTTTGCTTGATTTCACTTTACATTTTCTTATTGAAGTTTTAATTCCCAGCACCCAATCCCTTTTACTTTTCATGCAATTTAATTATTCTGCAATTGTTCTAAGTGCTGCTTATTGCTTTCCTTTAAATTTCCTACACCCAATCCCCTTTACATTTGATGCAATTTACATTTCTTGTCATTTAAGTTTCTGCAATTTACATTTCTTGCTCTTTAAGTTTTAATGCAATTTACTTTCTGCACTTTATAATTCCTGCAAATTTACTCTCTGTTACTTCAATTTCACTTCAATTCACATCATTGTTAGCTTGACTAAACTAATCACCCACTAAAGTTGCTTGATCCATCAATCCCTGTGGAATCGACCTCACTCTAAGTGAGTTTTACTACTTGATGCGACCCGGTACACTTACCGGTGAGTTTTGGGTGTTGGAAATTCGTTTCCAACCCATCATGTTTTTGGTGCCGTTGCCAGGGATTGATTTAGATCAACAATGATTAAGTGGGTGAGAAGTCTAGATTAAGCATTTTTTTTGTTTTTGTTCTTGAAACTAAGGTGTTTGTGTTTTTGCCTCACTAAGAAATTCTCATCTCTGATATGAGTAATTTCAATTTTCATTGATGTTGCATTTTACAAAATACAAATGGAGTTCAACTCATCTTATGGTCAAACAAAATTTTATGGGATATTACCCACCATCATCAATCTCTAATGGTGGCAGGGAATATCACCAAGAAAATACAAATTCTAAGCACTCCAATCCATGGAGATTCGCTTCAGAGACACAAGATGAGAAAGAAAATCATATGGGATATTTCCCTCTACCACAAAATGATGCAAGTCATGATTCTAATGGTGGCTTGGAAGGGAATTCTAATGCTCCATATGATATTCATCCAAAGATATCATCACTTGACCATGCTTCAACAGAAAGCCCCCTTCAAAACTTACCACCCACACAAACTTTCAATAGCCAAAGACTCTCAAAGCTTGAGTTCATGCTCAAAAGATTTACGGAGGAGAAAGAGAAATACCAAAAAGAACTAGAAAACTCCCTCAAAAACATGGAAGTGCAGATAGCTCAATTGTTGAGTGCAACGAAGAAGGAGGAAAAACTAAAGGAAGAGGCTACTGAGTCAAGTGAATTTTTAGTGAAGAAGGAAGAGGTGGTGGAAATATTTGAACCTGAAACTGCACTTAAGGTGACAAAAGAACATGAACATTCACAACCCTCACAAACTCCCCTGGACCAAAAAGTCTCAACAACTAAATATGAGATTAAAAGATATGAAGAGGAGATGAAGAAATGTTGGGAAGATCAACAAACTTCCTCCATGAAAAAGCTATTAAGTCAAATGTTGAGTGCAAGGGAGGAAGTGGAAGAGCAAGAAAGTGAGGAAGACAACCAAAGAATTCCAAACTCAAGTGAAGCAAAGAAGTACATAGAGGAAATCATGGAACCACCAATTCAAAAGGCTCTGGATGAATACAAAACTCCAATAATTACACAGCAACCAAGTCTTGATATCCAAGAAGTGAAGGCAATTAACAAGAGCACCAATCATGCCCTTGATCTAGCAAGCAAGCTCAATCAAGCTATGTACAAAAGGAGGCTTGCTGAGAAGAAACCAAGAAAGGGGACAATAGCTGAAACGTATCCCCCCTTGAGGTCATTCCTCTTAACAAACTGGAAGAAGAGGAAGAAAGTGAACAATGTGTCAACCGTAGGTATAATTTCTCTTCTCTGCTTTGTTTTCTTTCTTTGCTTTGTTTAAATTCAATAAATTGGCATATGGTTACATTCTAAGTTTGGTGTTGCCTTGCAACAATTTGTTTTCAATCCCTTTGAATGATTGCATCAATTCTACATGGAAGTGTCACACTAAGATTCTAAGTTTGGTGTGCCACTTAATTTTCTATGCAAGTCATCCAGCAGCACCACTTGTTTGCATAATCACAATGCCTCTGCAGTTTTATTTTTCTCTTTTGATTTAACACTTTTTCATTCTACTTGCTTTAGTCATTTTTCTGTTTTTAAACACTTTCCTCTAGTTTGCTTATTAACTGTCTTTGTTAGTACATCACCAAGAGATCCTTATTCATGACAAATTCTTGGCTTGGTGATTTTTACTTAACAAATAATAGTTTCATTTGCTTAATTTTAATTCAAATAAATTGACATATGATTGCATTCTAAATTTGGTGTTGCTATGCAACAAAATTTAGTTCCAATTCTTACAAGATACTTGCATTAATTCCAAGTGAAAGTGTCACACTAAGTTTGGTGTGCCACTTATATTTTATGCAATGTATTGTGCACACCTTCTTATTTATGCAATCAAAATGTCTTTGTCTCTTGTGCCTTGATTGTTATCTTTAATTTTGCTTGCTTAAAATACATGTGCTACTAATATTTCATTATGAAAGACATTCATGATCCATCTTAGCCCCATAGCCATTGTTCTAATTGTTGCTTGAGGATGAGCAAGCATTCTGAGTATTGGTATAGGAAGAAGGAAGAATAGAAGGAAAAGGACAACAATAGAGAAGATGAATTGCAAGGTTGTAAAGTTCCTTTTCCTCTCATTTGTTTCCAGCACTATAATTTGCATGATTGTCTTTATCTTCTCTGTATGCATGTGTGTATGAATAAGCATAGTATAATTTCTAAATGATAACATGTTGCTGTGGCATTATGACTATCAACTTGAATTCTGTGAGTTCAAAAGCAATAAATTATCATGATCATAAACAAACAAGGCATTAAAGAAGAACTTAGCATGTGCATACAAGTATTGGAAAGCTAGTATGATTAATTATTGCTCAATTGCATTGGATTTTATTTAATTAAAGTTTTCATCTAGGATATTTTGTGAAATCTTTTTAAATCATGGAAACCTTGAAGGAAGTAAATGCAAATATACAAGAAAGAAAAAGGGAAAGAATGAGAAAGCTGAAGGCTCTGAGTACCAATGACAATTTCATTGTTAAGTACTTGTGGTGTTTATGTATCAAGTAAAATGCTTGAAAACAAAACACTTAGAAGTCAAGGCTAGGCTCATGTGCAAAAGCACTCCCTCAAAGCTCAAGGCTCTGAGCATCAATGATTATAGAGCTAAAAAAAAACAAATGAGCTTAATGAAGTCCTCTAATTAAATGCTTGTGGTGCTTATGTATCAAGTGGTAATACTTGAAAACAAAGCATTTAGATTCGTAGCTTTGTTATCAACTCATGGGGCAAAGCACCCAAAAGGAGAAGCTAATAAGAAAATCAAAAGCTTGTTTTAAGGAAGAAATATAAGGAAAAGATTTCATAAAATGAGCTAGATAGAAGCATCAATCATTTACATTTCTTTTGTGATTATAGCATGCATAGAAAACTAGCCTACCATGAACATTGAGTTGCTATTCTTCTTACCTTGGATTGTCAATCTTTATTGCATGATTCTTTTCTTGCTTGGGGACAAGCAAGGTTTAAGTTTGGTGTTGTGATGACATGTCATTATGTCATGTTTTTCTATGCTTTTTCATACAAGAAATTGATAATTAGTGCTTAAATATTGCATTCTTTTGTGCTTAAATGGTATATTTCCTTGATATTTTGATTTTATAAATTTTGTAGGAAATAAGGAGAAAAAAAAGCAAAAAAGCATAAAAAGAGCTAAAAAGAAGAAAAGAGGAATTTTGGGCACGCTTTGAAGATTGAACACGCTTTGGAACCTTAGGCCACGCTTTTAAAAGCGTGGCCCATGACCATGAAGCCATACATTTCTAATTGAGCTCAAGCAAGGATTAGCATTCATGGGCACTAAGTTGGAATTAGCAAGGAAGCTGAGTTGGGTGAGTAAACTGAGCGCTACAAAGAAGCACAAAGACATGCACAGCTCAGTTCACTAAGTGAACTTTATCGTGCCTTCTTTAAAATTAATTCAAGGCACAACTCCAAGAAATGAAGCCACAAGGTTTCGAACCCATGACCCAAAGGACAAAGGTGGAGCGCTACACAAGGAATATAAAGGGAGCTCAGTTAACTTTTCCAACTGAGCTCTACCTTTGTTTTCTTCACAAGGAAAATTGGAGCTGAATTGCTCCCACCAAGGATCGAAGAGAGGACCCTTCTATGCGCACAAGGGCGCTCAGTTCACTTTTTCAACTGAGTGCTGCACTCTTCGAATTGTTGCTAGCAAGGCACGCTAGGAGGCTGCACCAAAGCTTGTCACGCGCACAACTTGGCACACCAAGTGCAAGATGGAGAGCTCAGTTCACTTAATCAACTGAGCTGTTCCCTGGGAGTAGCACCCATGGTCCAAAATTCAATTAAAATCAAATTGGATTCAATTCTTCACCAATTGAACCAAGGCCAATTGGACCCATCTCTTTTCAAATCCAAAGCAAGCAAAGCCCACATCATCACTCAAAGGCACAAGAACAAGTTAGAATAGGAATTTCATTTAAATTGTAATTTGTTTTTAATTTCAATTTCATTTTGATTTTCACTTTGTAAAGCCTATATAAGGCATCATTTTCATCTTTGTAGAGGAGGCTAGCTCTAATAGAGAGCATTAGGAAAGGCTGGCTCCAATAGAGAGTAGTAGTAGAGAGCTCACTTTTACATCTTAACTTGAATTGGAGAATTGAAGGAATTCTGTTTCAATTCTCACCTTGAATTCTCTCTTGTTCTTTTACTGCATAATTCAAATTTCATTTGCTGTTTTAAATCTTCTTCTTCTGCAACTTTAGCTTTTTTGTTTTGGATCTTGAATTGAGGTTGAAGAGCTCCATTGATTCAAATTCTGAGAATCATCTTCCACTCTTCCTCTCAATATATCTAAGGATTGGGTTTTAATCTTCTCTGCTATTTTTAAAACCTCATTTTCTTCTACAATATATTTTCTAACTGAGCAAAGGAGAATTGAGATCCAGATTTGCTTCCTGAGTTCATTGCTCTTCTTAGATCCTCTAACTCTCTTTTAGATTTTACAATTGAGCTAAGTTTCTTTCTGTCTTGTTCTTCAAGCAATTTTTCATTTCTGTTTGAATCTGCTATACTTACTTCATCTTTTTCTTCTTTTCTTGATTGCACTTTACATTTTCTTATTGAAGTTTTAATTCCCAGCACCCAATCCCTTTTACTTTTCATGCAATTTAATTATTCTACAATTGTTCTAAGTGCTGCTTATTGCTTTCCTTTAAATTTCCTGCACCCAATCCCCTTTACATTTGATGCAATTTGTATTTCTTGTCATTTAAGTTTCTGCAATTTACATTTCTTGCTCTTTAAGTTTTAATGCAATTTACTTTCTGCACTTTATAATTCCTGCAAATTTACTCTCTGTTGTTTCAATTTCACTTCAATTCACATCAATGTTAGCTTGACTAAACTAATCACCCACTAAAGTTGCTTGATCCATCAATCCCTGTGGGATCGACCTCACTCTAAGTGAGTTTTACTACTTTATGCGACCCGGTACACTTGCCGGTGAGTTTTGGGTGTTGGAAATTTGTTTCCAACCCATCAGTCACAGCTAGGCTCAAGGTGCAAAGCACTAAAGAAAAAAAATGGTTTTGTTTAAGGGTTAAATTGAGTTACAAAAGATCAGAGAATTCATAATATTATCCGGATTCTAATTCCAAACGATAGTAACATTCTTCTGATTCAAATGAGAGTGAGATGCCAAAACTATTCAGGATTGCAGTTATAAACCCCACTATAAGAAGAGACATAAGCTTAATCGAACTCTCCTTCTCATGCAAATTCACGTTCTAAGCTTATATTAGTTTGGTTGCTTGAGGAAAAGCAACAATTCAAGTTTGGTGTTGTGATGCGTGAGCATTTTTCCTATCTTTTCTTAGTGAATTTGCATCTAATTTGTTGAGTTTAATAAAGAATTAATTATCTTTTAGCCAATATGGATGCTACTTTGAGTCTTTTGCAATTTTGTTTATTTTAGGTAGCATTCGGATGGATTTGATGGAGTTTCTGCAGCACACGAACCAAAGGAGATGGCAGCAAGGAGCGACGCTTACTCGTGACTGACGCGTGCGCGTGATTTGGAGCTTTCCATGCCGACGCGTGCGCGTGACTGACGCGTGCACGTGACTGACGTGTGCGCGTGATTTGAAGATCTGCTCAGCGACGCGTACGCGTGACTGACGCATGCGCGTGACACGCGAAGAAGACCATCGACGCGTACGCGTGACTGACGCGTATGCGTGACATACGCCACGTGCAGAAAACACAGAAAATGCTTGGGGCGATTTCTGGGCTGTTTTGACTCAGTTTTTAGCCTAGAAAACACATATTAGAAGCTTCAGAATGGACAAAACAAGTGGTCTCCACCCATCAACTGAAGACTTGTTAATTAATTCTAATTTAAATTCAAATATTATTTTTAGAAAAAGATATTATTTTTAGTTTTAGGAATTAGATTTTAAATTATTAGGATTAGATATAAAAGGAAGAAACTTTTCTTCCAACAGAGGGTTCCAACTCAACATTATTCTATTCCAATTTACAATCCTAGTTTTCTACTCTAAATCATGAGCAACTAAACCTCCACTGTTAAGGTTAGGAGCTATGTCTATTTGTATGGATTGATTTTATTGCTTTTCCTTTTTTAATTCATATTTGGATTTACAATTTAAGAATTGTTTTCGTTCTTTATCTTATGAATTTGGGTGGAACGGAAGTATGACCCTCTTTCTAATTGAGTTCTTGTATAACTTGGAAAAACTCTTTACTTGAACAACAGCTTGAAAACATATTCTCCTAAATTTTAATTATCTGGATTTAACGGGATACGTGACATATAATCCTTTTATTTTTAGGTAATTAGAGTTTTTGTGGCATACAAACTGGAATTTGATCATCACCCTCTAATTGGAATTGATTGACCAAGGAATTGGCAGTTGATGAAAATTAAAGGAGACTAGAAAGGTCTAAGAAATTAGGGTCTAGTCATATATAGTTTATCATAAATTAAATCCTACATGATTAAAATAGTTAGTAAGAAAAGTTAATCCAGAAAAATAGATAACTCTAAAACATTGACTACCTTCTCCATACTTTACTCCCAACCCATTTACTTTACTATTTTAATTTCTGTACGATTGTTTAATGCTCTTTGAATACTCAAACACTACTTTCTGTTTGCCTGACTAATCTCATCAATCAACCATTATTGCTTGATCCATCAATCCTTGTGGGATCGACCCTCACTCATCTGAGGTATTACTTGGTACGACCCGGTGCACTTGCTGGTTAGTTTGTGGGTTATAAATTACTTCACGAGTTATCCAAGAAGAAATTTGGACTTGTGCGTACGCACAGCCCCTGGTGTGCACGCACAATGGTGGAAATTGCAATGGTGCGTACGCACAGCCCCTGGATCGTACGCACAATAAGTGACGCTCACTTTTCACGCTCTTCACCAAGCGTCAGATCCAAGCACCAAAATGAAAAGTCCAAAGGCCCAAGTACAGGAAGTGAAGACTTTCGGGGAAGCACTATAAATAGAAGGAGTTTTGAACTCATTGGGGAGCTTTTTACGGAGTAGAATTAGATCACTACACTTTACATTTTTTGTACTTGCTTGTAGTTAGTTAAATTTTACTTTCATGCAATTTCAATTTCTTTCAAGTTTTCTTAGAGCAATGATCAACTAAACCTCCCACTCATTATGGGGAGGAGCTCTGTTGTAATTTCAAAGAATTAATGTAATTCTTCTTCTTCTCAATCCGCTTGTTATAGCTAAGAAAAAGCTTTTGTGCTTCATAGATCCAATCACTACCGAGAGGGGATTTAGATCTACTTGAATCTCTATGTGAGCCTTAAGAAAGGGATCATAGGATTCAGTTTGAAGCTTTTCCCTCATAACTCTTTTGATCAAAATATTCTTAGTTGGTACGTGACATATAACCTCTATGAATTGAAATCCTAAGGGTTGTGTGGCTCTTGGATTAGAAATTGAGCTTCACCTCTTCTCATGAACAATTAGATCAAGAGATTGACAATTGATTGTGTTAAGAGAAATTGAGTTGCCAAGAGATTAGAATTCAATTATTTACAATCTGCCATAGATCTACTTCATATGATTGAGAAAGAAGTTGAGACCCATTGATTCATGAAGGATCATAACATCTCTGATCCCTAAAGAATCTCACCCATTAGTTTTATTCACTTCATTGCTTTTAGATTTCTAATTTCCTTTGATTCCCAATACCCAAAATCCCTTTACATTTATGCAATTTACATTTCTTGTCATTTACAATTTTGCTTTTACTTTCTTGTCATTTAAGTTTATGCTCTTTGCTCTTTTGCCATTTACTTTCAGCCTTTTATCATTCAGTTATTTAGATTCAGCACTTTTATTTTCTATGTCATTTACTTTTCTGTTCAGTTTATCACCCAAAATCATCAAATATTTGTTTGACTAGAGAAACCATTTAACTAAAGTTGCTTAATCCATCAATCCCTGTGGGATCGACCTCACTCAACAGTGAGTTATTACTTGGCGATCCGGTATACTTGCCGGAGGAATTTATGTTGAGTAAATTCCAGTCATCAGCAGTATAACCGACATGTGAGCTCACAGTCAGTAGGATAGGCATGCATCATTTGCATTTATTTGTAATTGTTTGTGTGTGCATCATTATTTTAGTTTGCCTATTTGATAATCCTGCTTAATTGCCAATTGTATTATTTGTCTTAAATGTTCTTTTTTGTGATCGTTTGGTATGATTACTTGTGTGTGTTTGCATTCCATTGAAAGAATAGAGATTGAAATTAATGATGATGAGGACTGTTGGGAATGGATGAGGTATTAAAATTAATGATGAAGACTATTGGGAATGGATGAGATTGGTAGTAGTTTAAATACTCTTGTCTTAGCAACTTTACCCTGTTTGGATTAGTGAAAACTCTAGGCTTGAATTTCTACAAAGTTGGAGATCAAGATGCCTAGAGAGTTTATATTTCCTTATGTAGTCTTTATTCGGAACTGTTACCCTACTGAAAACCTTCAAATTCTCACCTATTATTGTTATCATATTTTTTAGATACAGGACGCCACTCACCTCGGTAAGAATGTGAGGTGATGAAGCGAAGATGATTTTTTTGGAAGTTTTATTTTGATGTCTAGAAATTTTCTCTCCCATTTAAAAGTATATTGTATATGACTTAAATTTTTTCTTAGAGACTTTTTAAAAGAGAGATAGGTGTATCTTTTGTACTTACTCTAGTGATGTATAAGTATAATTCTAGCCGGCCTTTTCTTTGCAGGTCGAGACTAGTGACTATTATGTATATACGTTAATATGTTTCTTCATTTTAAACACATGATACATTCAACTTTTGTATATATGTCGCTTTAACACATTTGTGTGTGATTAACGGTTGGCAATATTTAATTTTTTTTCACAGACTTCTAGTTATAATATTATTCTTCTATAATTATATATGTATTTTCTTTTCTAAGTATCGTATACCTCGCTACCGTTAATTTATAATTTAAGCATAAAATTTGGTGTGATAGAATATTATATATGTTCAAAAATTATTAAAATCTTTTGTTAAAAAGACGAATAAATAGTTCTTTCTATAAAAAAAGTCAAGTACAGAAATTTCATTAAAATTTATTTTTTTTTCTAAAAGGAGCTCTCAATGCATATAAATTATTACTAAATAAATCTCTCATTAAAACAATCAAATTATTTTTCTAAAATAACATTAAATGTATAACCGATGTTACCACTAATGTGCGAATAAAAAATCATAATAATTAATAATATCATTACATACCAATGCATGAAGAGAGACTTATTGCTGTATGATTATGAACGTTTCATTGAGTCCTTTAAAATTAAATAAATTAGTATTAATGTTAAGAGAAATGTTAGAAGTCATCGTAATTTATTATTTTTTATAAATACTTATTAGTTATTAATTTAATTTTTTAGTCTATTAATTTAATAATATATTTTATTTCATACTCTTAAATATTGATGACTAACTAATGTTTAAAAATAATAAATTTTAATAATTTTTTAATATTTTCATTAACTAAAATACTAGTAATACTACACATCAAATTTATCTTATAAACCAAGTCTAACTAAGTTGCCAACGAGTTATAGCTTAAATGATATAATCTTCCCATACTCATTTAAGAGGTTGCGAGTTTGAATCTCTCTATCTTTGATAAAAAAACTTGATTAAATTTAGTTAACAAAAAAACTTAGATATATAATATTATTCAAAAATATTACTTGATTAGTTTTTATTACAATTAGTATATAAGAAAATCAAATAATTAATGACAATCCAATGCGTGCAGTGGTAGGACGTGTGGATATTGAAATGAAAAAATATGGAAAATGATATAAATGAAGTCAAATAAATGTTTTTTGACCGTTTTGGGTTGAAATTTTTTAGTTTCCAAACATTTTTCCATTTATTTATCCGTCCAAATTAAAGTGTATAAATTAAAGATTGAAGGATTAATTTGGGTTAGAATATTTGTTACGCGGTTGATTGAATGTGATGACACAGGAAAAGAAATAAGTGAAGTAGTTGCAGGGAAATATGGAAGAGAATAAACAAAAAGAATGAAGATATCTTTTGAATTCATAATATATAATAATAATGAATTGAGGCATTGAAGCATGATGTGCAACAAAACCAAAAAACGGTGAGTTTGAGCTTCTGGACAATTAAGGGTGTGTAGTGGGATGGACGAACCAAAGCAAGGAAAAGATACACGAGTCACTGCTGGCCCGCTCCCTCACTCACTACTCACAATTATGCAATATGCATGAATGCATCTAATAGGAGCATTTGACTTGGATTGCAATAGTCTTAAAGGGAAGAGCAGAGCAAGCACGTGGGGCGGCGCCGAAGAGTTCGGGGTCGACGGGAAGCTTGCAGAACTCCTTTCCTAAGCAGGCCTTCTCGACAACGTCCCTGGTGAGGGCGGCATCAAAGGTGCAGTTGCCTAGCTGGAAGGAACCACAGTCGCCGGATGGGTTGCCGAAGCTTGCAAAGTCAACAGAGATGATCTTCTTCTTGTTGGGGCACTTGACAGAAGCGTGGGGCTTCGAGAGAGGCTCGGAGGTCTGCAATTCTCCTTCCTCATCCCCGGGCTTGGCGTTCCATGACTGGACAGCAGGCGCAAAGAAGTCATGGACGTAGCTGCAGACGGTGTCTCTGGAGACGAGCTCGATCTGGACGTTCTCCGGGTTGGATGGCTCTTCCTCAAAGATAACAAGGAGGTTGTCCCTTGGGTTGAGGAAGGATCTTGGGATGTGGAATACATCCTGGCTAGGCTCGTCAGTGCCACGTACCTTGTAGTCCACCCAGTGACGCCCAAGGCCATTGCCGTTCACCCACATCATTCCCTTCTTCATGCCGGTCATCCGTATCGCCACTGGTTCCCTTCCCTCTGGAGTTGTGAATCTTGTCTTGTACCATGATAAAGCAGGCCCTACTCTTCCCTTCTCTCCCACTTTCTCCCATGACACCTTCTTTGACCCTTTCTCCGTGTATATCTCCTTCTTCTCCCCTTCCAGACCAGCCCTGGCACCCCATTTGAATCTTCTTTTTGCCAGTTCAATATGTCCCATTTTCGTCTCCAGCCCGTCGATCCTTACTTCAGCCGGTCCTGCAAACCTGTGTTCCATGTATGCTCCGCTATCCTGTATATGCCTCCACATCAGCAAAAATAACAACATATCTCATCATTAAATATATAAATAAATAAATAGAGCTTACGTGTAATCCAGTTACGTAAGCCATGATGGATATCTCATTCTTCCCGGCCTTCAAATTTATACCCTTTATTAGCATTTTAAACTGTGCTCTTTCGCTCGTGCCGTGTCCAGATCCTTATAATACACAAAAACAAAATTAGTGTCATACATTATATTAAGCAAACTAGGGATGGAGTGGCCATGGATTAATTGCAAGATGCGCATGCATACCAACGTATTCTCCATTCACGAATGCAAGCAATCCATGTCCAAAACTAAAGATATGAAGGTTTGGGAGTGTTCCATTCTTGAGCAAGTCTTCTGGGTCGAAGTCAAAGCTGTAGTACGAATAAACGAATTTATTATGAGGACTGCAGTTTCATACATATAAAGTAATAAAGTGGTGAAAATAAAATGTTTGATTCACAAAACAAACTCACCTAACGGTGTACCATGCATAGTCTGTGGTGTCCTTAAGGAAGGTGAAAAGCTCAGGAGGAGCTGTCATGTTACCTGGCACTACTTCAGCGGTAGTTGGAATTGGCTCACTGAACACCTCCCACTCGTGATTGTTTGCGAGTTTGGATCTCGTGAAGGTCCTATAATTGTGTTGTGCAATGATCTGAAAGTATATATGCAAAACGATGGATCAGAGTTAATTATTATTTCATTAAGAATTTGAGCTATTAATTAGGAAGGAAAGGAAGCACACGTACATTGTCAGTGTTGAGGACCTCATTCTTGCAATCTGGGATAATGCTGATGGAGTGTCCAGGAACAAAGAAATTCTTGCCTCTGAAGTTAATAGTGACAGCTTCCGTGCTGTGGTTATTAAAGAGGAAAGCAGCACAGATGGGAGTTCCGGGTTTCTCATAGACTCGAATCTGTAAACATAAATAAATTTAATAATGAAGGTATATTGAAGTTGATTCATAACGCATATAGATAGCAGGGTTAGCAAGCTAGTTACCTCATGGAATTCATTTAACTTTTGGGTAGTGGATGTACCATAAATTAGAGCCTTCTTACAGAGGTTGATAGCCCTGTGGACATCTCTAAGATGACCCCATTTTGGTTCCTTTGTCATGCCGTATTCATCGAGAGGCGCTGCATCGTAATAACCGGTTACTTTAAAAGCAGCGGCATTTCTTCCAAAGTTGGTTCCACCATGATACATGTAGTAGTTGGCCACACTGCCGTCCTTGGAGAAGAAGCGGGCCATGGACAAGCCAATATCTTCTGCTGATCTCCTGGATACAGGGTCTCCATACACTCTGTATTGGACAGTCCAGTTCTCTGTCCAGACCCGGGGTTTGTATGGCTTGTTGGGTCCAAGGAAGGTATCACCACAGTGCCTTCCATTGCATGAATTGATAACTGGATCAGGGGCTTCCTTCTGCTTGCACATGATCCACGGCACTCCGATGTTGGTTTCCACTGCCATCTGGGCCGCCCAGTTCACATACTCTATGCCGCGTTCGTCGTAAGCAAGTTGTATTTGGTTGTACTCATTCTCGATCTGCGCCAAGATGATGGGTCCTCCCTGGGAAGCAAAAAACTTATTGTCCTTCATCATTTGTACTATCCTCATCACGTATTCCTTCATGTGCAACTTGAAGGGTTCATTGTTAGAGCGGAAATAGATGCCAGGGACATCTCTTAGCCAATATGGAAGCCCACTGTTACATGTATATATGTATGGATTAGATGAGATCAATGAAAGATGAAAGAAAGAAAGAATTGAATGAACGAAATTAAATAAATATTAATACTACGTGTGCCACCCACCCATGATTCCATTCCGCTTGGATGAAAGGGCCCAGCCTTAGGATCAAATACATCCCTCTCTCTTGAATGAGCTTAATGAACTTAATAAGATCGGCGTTCCCTTCAAAGTTGAACTTGCCTTTCTCTGGCTCATGGAGATTCCAGAAGACGTAGGTCTGGATGGTGTTCAGGCCTCCATGTCTTGCCTTGTCAAGAAGATCAGGCCACATGTCAGGAGTGCTACGAGGGTAGTGGATGGAACCAGAGAAGAGGAGCTCCCGTCTGCCGTTGATGAAGAGGGACCTGCCATCGTAAGTCACATTCTGGGGGGAATCATCCCTCTTGCGAAGACCGAAAGCAGTGGTGGATGAAACCATCATGGAAAGTAGCAGCGCAGACATAAGAATGCTACGGCAACCCCACGTCGCCGCCATTCTTATTCTCATTATTTTGTCTGCTCTTCCGATTAGCTGCAATGGTAGATCCCACCAACAAGGGGCGGTTCCTCCTCACTCTCAAATGGAGTTGGAGGAAGTGCCCAGAAGCTACCTTCTCATGTCCCATACCCACTCTCTTTATAGCCACCCCCCCCCCCCCGCCCCCCGTTTTTCTCTCCTCCTTCATTCCCGTACATCCATATTTTCCGATCTATCTTTGAATATTTCTTTTCTTCCCTCCTTCCTAATCGCTTCCACATCCTTAACTTGTCAATCACCCCGCCAGCCTCGTTGACAACTAATCTATTTACTGTATTTAGCCTATTAGTTGTTTTTGTCCCTTTTTTTTTCACAAATGTATATTCCCTTCTCACATTCTTTATTCTTCAAAATTTATATATGAAAAATGCGCCCAGCAATTTAGGGTTATAATGAGCAATACTTTTAATTAATAGTCCAATACTTTTAGTCTAACAGTTTAATCATATATTTTCTTAGTTATTTTTTTTTAAATATTATTAATTAATTATAACTGTTAGCATATAATTAAAATTAATTAAAATTAATTAGTATCATTTATATTTATATAGCATATCTCTGTATTTATAGTAGGATTTTGTGTTTTTATTGCTTTAACTCTTTTAGCACCTATATATACATTTGTATATTTTACCTTTGATTTACACTCGATAATACACTCTTCAGTATTACTCTCTTATTTCTAACATGATATCAAGAGCATAGGTTTTTTTATCTATGAAAATTACTCTATAGCCCTTTTGTTTTTCTTCCGACAGTATTTTTTGTCTTTGATTTTTGTTTCTTTCCCGATGCTTCAATTCATCACTGCCGTTACCATCTTCTTCGTCTCGTTGTCACGAGTTCAACGAGTCCAGAACCGTCGCCGAAAACTGCTGGACGTGCCGCCATGCACCGCTACAAGTCCCTACCGCCACCAGTGTTCTTCCCCCTTTCCAAATTCATCTCGTGCCGTCAGATTGGACTTCCTGATCAACGGCTCTGACGCTATCCATGTGTCGTGCCCGCACCGGTCCACGCCCAACACGCCATTGATCCAATCCAACCTGTCAGACTTGCGCTTAGACCCGACCTATCCCATTTGGTTGACCCGCGTGCTGAGTTAGCACTGACATGGTTCCTTCCTGCATTCAAACGCTACCACGTGTCCTTTCTTGGCTGACGTGGCAGGTAGTGGGACCATTTCTAAGGTTTTTTATGAGCTCTTTTCTATTCTGCTATTTATTTTCTCATTTTCTGCCCCAAATTTGCATTTTTCTATCCTCTCTTTTATCTCTGTATTTACTGTTACGGAAAAATCAGATATTTTTGCTGCGACAGACAGAAATGGTAAATTCTGTCGAAACTATAACTGTTTTGGGCACCTCTGCTCACACTGTCCTTTTATTGATGTCACAAATGCCAATAGAAAGGTCACATTAGCTACAATTGTCCACAACTGTTCTACCATTATTGCAAGCTCTCGGGACATATGGTTACTACCTATCCTACTCGCATACCAAGACTTGATCAACTCAAGTATCGTTCTCATCCCAACTTCTCCAAAAATGTGTCTGCTTCTATTATTGTTGCTACTACTGAATCTACCACCTCTGCTCCTCTCAACCCATCTCCTGTCTCTCTATCTGATATTGCGATATGCGTCTCTTCTTCAACGTCTTCTCTTTCTTTCTGGTAATACTCCTACTACTTTCTCAACTCCTCCATCAGGTAATTCTAAATGGTATTTTGATTCCAACTGCTTTCATCACATGTCTCATTTGCATCATCTTTTATCGTCTTTGTTTGCCACTACAAATGCACCTTCTGTCAATACTACTGATGGTTCCATCATGCACGCGACACACAAGGGTTTTATTTTCCAGTCAACTCTTACTCTCTCTGATACTTATTACATTCCAAAATTGAACTTCAATCTTATTTCTATTAGTCAACTTGTTGATCTCGGTTTTGATGTCAATTTTTCTATTTCTGATTTATGTACAGGATTATCGGACGGGACAAATCATCGAGACAGGACGTAACGTCGGAAGGTTTTTTAAACTTGAGAATCTTCATATTCCTCCTGAGGTAAATCTCTGTGATGCTTCTTCTCCATCTACCCTTCACTTGTGGTATCACCGTCTTGCCCACAACTCCTTAGAAAAATTATGTCCTCTTGTGTCTCAAGGTATTTTAGGTCAGGTTAATAATGAGTCTTTTGATTTTATTTCTTGTCAAACTATCAAACAACCTACTTTATCTTTTTCCAATAATTTATCTCTTACTTGATCTACTTTTGATCTTATCCACTTTGATGTTTGGGGCCCCGCTCCCACCACTTCTATGGGAGGGGCTAGGTATTTTGTCATTTTCATTGATTATTATTCCTACTTTACTTGGGTTTATTTGATGAATAATCGCCATGAACTACCTTAGATTTGTATTAATTTTGCCACTATGATTAAAACTCAATTTTTCAAGGTCATGAAAGTTTTCCGACGCGATAATACTATGGAATACCGTGACTCCAAACTTTTAACCTTTCTTGCAGAACAGGGTACTTTGTTTGAGTTTTCATGCCATGGTACATCTCAATAAAATGGACGAGCTAAATGCAAACACCATCACATTCTTGACTCTGTTCGTGCAATGCTTATTTCTTCTTCGTGTCCTGAGCGTACTTGGGGTGAAGCTGTTATGACTGATGTTCATGTTATCAATAGACTTCCTTCTTCTGTCCTTGGTAGCATTACTCCCTTTGAGTGTTGTTCATATCCTGGGTCGAGCTATCCAACCTGGGATGTTCAGCAACAAAGCGACCGACCTCTTCAGGTCAGGCTATCCGACCTCTTCTCAAAGAGGTCGGCCAAATCGACAGGAAAGCCCAAAGAAGGGCCCAAAATCAAGGAACACGACCCAAATCCTAAGGCAGCCGAAGCCTACAGAGAGAAGGGCGGTTACCTTGAAGATAAGCTGACCTCGCCCAAAGATAAGATAAGATAAAGATAACTAACTTATCTCATCTAAAAAGGTCACTCCACACTACTATAAATACACTAGAGCACCCAGGTATAACTCATACTCTGATTCTACAAAAAACCTGCTTAATACCCAAGCTAACTTAAGCATCGGAGTCTCTTGCAGGTACCCCCCACCCTCCGGTGACGAAGGATCAGCAGCGCATCCAGTCCAACAAGTCAGACACGACAGCTCCGGACACGTCATCTCCGACCATCACAGAAGATCTCGTCCGAGATCGACCTACAGTTTCAGGTAACCCTCGGAACATTGGCGCCGTTGCCGGGGAACTTGGAAGTCATCCCATCACCATGGCGGATGACCATGACAACGACCACGATTCAGATCTGGAAGATAGAACGCCGCACAAAAACGCGGACACTACACCAAACGATACTCCTCAACCTAACAAAAACAACGATTCATCAACTGTGGGAGCCATGGAGGCACTTCAAGATCGCTTAAAGCAACTCAAAAAAGAGGCAGAACATCAACGAGAAGCTGAGAAAAACCTACAAAGGGAAATAAGACGACGCCGGGAGTTGGAGGACAAACTCCTAAAAATTGAAGCCGATCTCAAGGCCAAAGCTAATCGATCCTCTAATGAGGATAGCTCTAGCAAGGACCAAGATCCGTTTACTAAGGAGATCATGAAGACCAAAATCCCAAAGGACTTTAAACTTCCAGATATGACATTGTACGATGGCACTACAGACCCCGGCCATCATCTCAGCAATTTCAGAAGTAGAATGTACCTCACCAACACCTCGGATGTAGTTCGTTGCAAAGCCTTTCCAACGACTTTAACAAAAACAGCAATCAAGTAGTTTGACAATCTACCTCCTAGATCCATCTCAAGCTTTGACGACTTAGCCAGGAAATTTCTGGCCAGATTCTCCATCCAAAAAGATAATGCTAAACATGCCCCGAGTCTATTAGGAATCAAGCAAGGAGATCGGGAAAGTCTTCGCAGCTACATGAAAAGATTCAACAAAATATGCCTGGACATACAAAGCCTACCAATAGAGGCCGCCATCATAGGCCTCATCAATGGCCTGCGAGAAGGACCTTTTAGTCAATCTATATCGAAAAACACCCCACATCTCTGAACGAAGTGCAAGAACGAGCAGAGAAGTACATCAACATGTAGGAAAACTCTCGACTAGGGGAGACCTCAAAATCCGGATTCCCCTATCCCTCCCGCGATAAGGATAAAGAGTCCAAAAAGAAGGAAGATCGACATGGGAAAAAAATGAAAAAATATCACAATTACACCCCTCTTCGGGTGTTCCTTGTGGATGTCTACAGAGAAGTCTGCCACACTAAAAAAATACCCCCAACTCGACCACTCAAAGGCAAAAAAGGAGGAGGAAACCGAACTGAATATTGTGAATACCATCGAATCCACGGGAATTCTACCAACGAATGTTTTGACTTAAGGAATGTCATAGAAAAACTAGTAAGAGAAGGGAAATTAGATCGGTATCTGGCCACCCGGGACGATGAGCAAAGAAAAAGAAGAAGGGATGAAGTTGTCGGACGAACCGAGCAATCACCTCGTACACCAGAAAGACACGTCCATATGATACACGGAGGGTTTGCAGGAGGAAGAATCTCCAAATTATCCCGCAAAAGATATCTTAAAGAAGTATATCATGTTGAGGGAAAGGAGGAAGCACCCGACATCCCCGCAATTACTTTCACCAAAGAAGACGCATCCGGTATCATCTCAGGACATGACGATCCCATGGTCCTCACCATTATACTGGCAAACGCAAATTACCACCGCACACTGATAGACCAAGGGAGCTCCGTCGACATCTTATTCAAAACTGCCTTCAACAAGCTCGGCCTAGAAGAAAAAGAACTTAGAGCATATCCGAACAGCCTATTCGGACTGGGAGACACCCTAGTGCAACCACTTGGATGCATCTCACTACATACAACCTTCGAAAAAGGAAGCCAGTCAAGAACACTCAAGATAGACTACATCGTGGTCGACGTGAGTTCTGCCTACAATGCCTTAATAGATCGACAAGAGAATTGAATTTTGACCTTTTAATTAAAAAAATGAGAGGAAAAAAAGAATTTATCTGTAATCTTTTCCGACTCTACTAGAAATCTGATCAAAACCAAACTACCCAACAAGCATTAGCTCTCCCTGAAAAGGAGGTGATCCAGCCGCACCTTCCAGTACGGCTACCTTGTTTGGCTTTTTGGCCCCATATTGTAGGGTGGATCTCAAAAGATATGAAAGATCTCCCCCCAAGCCGTACATACGACTTTCATCAAATACGGCTTTCCACAGCTCGGGAAGATCCCATACCTAGAGCTAACATCATATAACCCAATTGAGACATTGTAGAATAAGCCAAATTTCGGTAATGCGTGAGCATCTTTCCTAGTGAATTTGCATCTAAATTGTTGAATTTAATAAAGAATTAATTATATTTTAGCCACTATAGATGCTATTTTGAGTTTTGTGCAATATTGTTTATTTTAGGTAGCATACGGCTGGATTTGATGGAGTTTCTGCAGCACAAGAATCAAAGGAGATGGCAGCGAAGAGCAACGCGCACGCGTGCCTGACGCGTGCGCGTGACTGACGCGTACGCGTAATTTGAAGATTTGCTCAGCGATGCGTGCGCGTGACTGACGCGTACGCGTGACTTGCGGAAAAAGACCATTGACGCGTGCGCGTGACCGACGCGTACGCGTGACATGCGCAACGTGCAAAAAATGCAGAAAGATGCTAGGGGCAATTTTTGGGCTGTTTTAACCTAGTTTCCAGCCCAGAAAACACAGATTAGAAGCTGCAGAATGGACAAATCAAGTGGTCCCCACCCATCAGCTGAAGACTTGTTAATTAATTCGAATTTAAATTCAAATTTGATTTTGAAATAGGAAAAGATATTATTTTAATTTGAATTTTAGAAATTTGATTTTTAAATTATTAGGATTAGTTATAAAAGGGGATTCAGATCCATCAGATTGAAGAGGAGTACATTTTACCTGAATCCTTATTTTCTACTTTGAACCATGAGCAACTAATCTTCCATTGTTAAGGTTAGGAGCTCTGTCTATTTCTATGGATTGATTTTATTGCTTTTTCTATTTTAATTTATATATGGATTTATAATTTAAGAATTGTTTTCGCTCTTTATTTTATGAATTTGGGTGGAACGGAAGTATGACCCTCTTTCTATTTGAGTTCTTGTATAACTTGGAAAAGCTCTTTATTTGAACAAACAGCTTGAAAACATATTTTCCTAAATTTTAATTATCTGGATTTAACGGGATACATGACATATAATCCTTTTATTTTTAGGTAATTAGAGTTTTTGTGGCATATAAACTGGAATTTGATCATCACTCTCTAATTGGAATTAATTGACCAAGGAATTGACTTTTGATGAATTTTAGAGAAGACTAGGAAGGTCTAAGGAATTAGGGTCTAGTCACATATAGTTTGCCATAAATTAAATCCTACATGATTAAAATAGTTAGTAAGAAAAATAATCCCAGAAAAATAGATAACTCTGAAGCCTTAGCTATCTTCTCCATATTTTCTTCCCAAAGTATTTACTTGCCTTTCTTCAATATTCTTTATATTGTTTAATGTCTTTTATATTGCATCTCAACACTATTTTCTGTTTGTTTAACTAATCCTGTGAAACACTATTGTTGCTTAATCCATTAATTCTCATGGGATCGACCCTTACTCACGTAAGGTATTACTTAGTACGACCCAGTGCACTTGCCGGTAAGTTAGTGGGTTACAAATACCACACCAAGTTTTTGACACCGTTATCAGAGATTGACTATAATTAACAACTATTAATTGCTTGATTGCTTAGATTAGGCGTTTTAATTTTAATTAGTTTTATTTTATTATTATAAATTTTTATTATTCATTTTTGATTATTTTCATTCCGTGAAACTTTTTTTTCTTTTTCTTCCGTTCTTTCACTCGTAACCCCCCTCCCGTGCGTTTTCATTCTCGTTTCCCATTCCCGTGTCCCCCTTTGCTTTTATTTTTTTTTTCTTTTCATTTTTCTAAAATCTTACGGTTTTCTTTTTTTTATTTTTTCTTTTTATTTTTTTTATTTTTCGTTTTTGTTTTCTTCAAATTTTTTCTTTTTCTATATTATATTTGTTTTGTTTTATTTTTATCTTTAATTTTCTTTTTTTAAAAGAATAATATTTAATAATAATTTAATACTAATAATTATTTTTTTAATTTCTGAAATTAAGTTTGGTGTCCCCTAGTTAGTCTTATTTTAATTTTTCTTATTTAATTTGCCTAATAATTTGAAAAATTTTTAGTAATAATTTTCCTAGTAATTTTTGAATTTTAGTGTTTGTTTGTTTTATTCAATATTTTTATCTTTTTATTCAGGTTACCTCACTGGAAATTCTCTGCACTCTGACGTAGAGAGTTCCATCTTTTCTTGGCTTCTGTTTGTTTATGCACAGGAACAGAGGCAAGGAACATCTCTTAGACTTTGATCCTGAACCTGAAAGAACTTTCAGGCGACGTTTACAACAAGCAAGACTTTACAAGGCTACATAATCCACTATGGATCCTAACAATAATGCTAATGCCAATGTGGCAAATCCGAATGGGGATGATCAACAGAGGAGAGTGCTTGGCTCTTATTCTGCCCCTACTACAGATTTCTATGGAAAAAGTATTGTGGTACCTCCTATAGCTGCAAACAACTTTGAGTTGAAGCCACAATTAGTCACCTGGTGCAACAAAGCTGCCAGTATCACAGACTTCCTCATGAAGATCCAAATCAGTTTATCTCTGATTTTCTGCAAATATGTGATATTGTGAAGACAAATGGAGTGAATCCTGAGGTATACAAACTCATGCTCTTCCCGTTTGCTCTGAGGGATAAAGCAAAGCTATGGCTAAATTCCCAACCGAAGGAGAGTTTGGATACTTGGGAAAAGGTGGTTACTGAGTTTCTCACTAAATTTTTCCCACCAAAGAAGTTGACTAAGCTTAGGTTGGAGGTTCAGACTTTCAGACAAAAGGAGGGAGAAACTCTTTATGAAGTTTGGGAGAGATACAAGCTACTGACTAGGCAATGCCCTCCAGACATGTTCTCCAAATGGACCCAACTGGATATCTTTTATGAAGGCTTGGGTGAGATATCCAAGATGAGCCTAGACACTTCTGTAGGCAGTTCATTGCACAAGAAAAAGACACCAGAAGAAACTATTGAGCTGATTGAATTAGTTGCAAGCAACCAATATTTATACTCATCTTACAGGAATTCTGTGAACTCTGAGACCCCTCAGAAGAGAGGCGTGTTAGAAGTAGAAGCTGTTAATGCTCTTCTTGCTCAGAACAAGCTGATGTCTCAGCAAATAAATCTACTTACTCAACAGATGGGTGGCATGCAAGTCTCAGCTATCAACACCTAAAATCCACCACAGGAAGTCTCCTATGACATGGCAGGTAACTTTATGCAAAATGATAATTATGATTATGCTCAACCCTCTTCTGAACAGGTGAATTACATGGTGAGTGGTTCTAGAAATCCCAACAATGATCTATATTCTAAGACATACAATCAGGGTGGAGGAATCACCCAAATTTTTGGTGGAGATATCAACCTCAGAGACCTCAGAACTTCAACAAAAGTTCTCAGGGTAGTTTTCAACAGAACAACTATAATAACCGCCAATTTCAGTCTCAGCAACAACAACCACCTCAGCAGGCAAATTCTAAATCCCAAGAAGATTCTAATTGGGAGATGATGATGAGTTTCATGCAAGAAACCAGAGCCTCCATTAGAAACTTGGAGGTGCAAATGGGTCAAATGAGCAAGCAATTACCTGAAAGGTCGTCAAATACATTCCCTGGTGATACAGTGGTGAACCCAGGAGAAGATTGCAAGGCTATTCAATTGAGAAGTGGTAAGCTGGTTCTGAGACCAAGGTCAATGAAGATCTAGTTGAAAAGGAAACTCCAGAGGAGAAGAAGGAAGAAGTAGAGCACGCCCCTCCTAAGCGTGCAGACAACCCGTTTCCTGACTCTCTTGACACTTATCCCACCTTACCAAAGGCCCCTGAATACAAGCCAAAAATGCCATATCCTCAGAGGCTTCAGAGGGCGTCCAAAGAAAAGCAATTCTCTAAATTTTTAGATGTCTTCAAGAAGCTGCAAATCAACATTCCTTTTACAGAGGCTCTAGAGCAAATGCCTCTCTACGCTAAATTTGTGAAAGAGTTGTTGACTCATAAGAGGAATTGGAAGGAGCAAGAAACCGTGTTGTTAAGCAAGGAATGCATTGCTATTATTCAACACACCCTTCTTGAGAAAATGCCAGACCCAGGAAGCTTTGTCATTCCTTGCACCATTGGAGAAGTCGGCATTCAGAGAGCTTTATGTGATCTTGGAGCTAGCATCAACCTCATGCCACTTTCAGTGATGAAAAAGCTTCAAATTGAGGAGGTAAAACCTACTCGTATTTCTCTTCAACTTGCTGATCTTTCTATTAAATTACCTGTGGGTGTGGTTGAAGATTTACTTGTTAAAGTAGGACCATTTATTTTCCCTGTTGATTTTGTTATATTAGACATGGAAGAAGAGGTAAAACCCTCTATTATACTTGGTAGACCATTTTAAGCTACAGGTAGAGCTCTAATTGATGTGCAAAAGGGTGAATTAACCCTGAGGGTTAATGAAGAACAAGTGGTTCTAAATATTTTTGAAGCCCTCAAGCACCCCAATGATTCTGAGGGGTGTATGAAAATAGATGTTATTGAACCAGTTGTTCAAGAAGTACTGGAAACTGAGGTACTTGATGATGTTATGGATCCTATTTCTGAGTGTGAATTAGTTGAAGTTGACGATTCACCACCCCAAAAGGAGCTGATGAACACACCAATCAAGGAGGAGGAAGCCCCCA